>NW_006780610.1:2536071-2568949 GCF_000442215.2 Lipotes vexillifer | reverse complement strand
CTGCTGAACTCCACTGGCCCTCTTACCTTAAGGGGCAGTATAAATTTTGATTTTGTAGTCTAAGTTGCTTTAAGATTTTCAAATCAGACTACTCTAGAAGATGGTCTGATTTGAACTGCTCAAACAGAGTTGCAGTATTGTTTACCTTAAGACAGCCCCATGGAACAGTGGGGTCGTGGTAATAAAGAGGAGCCTGCAGGGCTCTTGAGTCAAAAACAATCCTGTGCTGTGGGTAGTGCTGTATCCCTCCATTCAGTTATATCATGTATAACTGAATTTCACAGTTGTTTTCTAACCCAGGCATCCAGGACCACTATAGAAAGGCTCGTGCAGTGCAGCACTTCTGCGTATGTTTGGTAGAGTTAGTAAACACTAAGAGCACAAACAAAGACAATGCCTAAAATGTAGGTCAGGTAGAGCAGGAGAGGACTGGGCCCGATTGAAACTAGCTGTTTCTGTAGTAAGTAGGCAGACCTTAATTACCTGTGTTGCTCAGAGACCTGAGCTGAGAGTGGGGGTGGGGAGAGGTCACACCCATTATCTTTGGAGAAATGATGGGAGTAAATAATCCTTAGTTTTCAGTTTACTCCAGAAACTTTTGCTCACTGTTCAGAGTCACAGTAGTCATGTGGACTTTGAGGTGGCACCTTGTCACCCCAGATCATCCAACCGTAAGGTTAACATTTTTTTCATTAGAGGTCTCCTTAGGTATGGCAGCCGTTCATTTTGAACTCCCTATTAGCTTCTCTCGGTAGCTTTGTGTAGCCTGCCTTAGAAAGGAGAGTGGAGACTGAGCTGAGGGGCCCAGGAGGGTAGAGGAAGGAATAGTGAAGGTGGCAGAGAAACAAAGGCTTAATTAGAAGGTTCCTCTGTCTTTTGGGAGTTAAATCCTTTTCATTAGCTGATTGCTGAGATGAGGGTGGAGACCCAGGAGGGGGAGGAGGAGGAGTTGTTGTAATGGAAGCTGAATAGTTGGTGGTGATCCAGGACCAGCAGCAGCATCTGTAGCACCTGGGAGCTTGTTAGGAATGCACAGTGTTAGGCTCCACCCCAGACCTGCTAAATCAGTTTTTATTTTAGCAAGATTCCCAGGTGATTCCATGCACATTAAAGTTTGAGCAGCACCGAGTTGGTAATAAAGTGGTTCAGTGTAAGGGGTTTTGGAGTCTGACAAATCTGGGATTGAAACCCAGTTTGGCCATTGAATAGCTGTGTGACCTTGGATGAATTCTTTAACCTCTCAGTGCCTAGGTTTCTTATCTGCAGAATAGGGGAACTCTCTACTTCATAGTGCTGTTGGGGAGAGTAAATGAAATATTGGTTCTTTCTGCAATTGCTGGTGTCTTAGATTTAATGAAATTTAGTAATGGCTGTAACATACCGAGTACTGAGCCTGGTACAGAGTAAATAATAAACGTTATTACTAATAACTAAGTTAGGCAAATTTACAGGAACAAAGAGCCTCTTTCTCTTTTTCCTCTCTTTATCTGTCAATGAGTGCATTTGTCTGCAGTTTCATAAAACTAAGTCAGTGTATACACTCTTTGGTGTTTTACTTAGCATTATTTAGTAATAGTTGTAGCAGAAGTAGTTAACAAACATAATGCTTATTAATGTGCCAGGCACTACTTTAAGTACTTTATGTATATATTCATTCAGTCCTAAGAGTAACCATGTGAGATAGGTATTACTATCTCCGTTTTTAGATGAGGAAACAGAGAGGTTAAGTGACTTGCCCAAGATCATGCAGTTGGAAAATTGCAGAGCCAAGATTTGAACTGAGGTAGTCAGATTCTAGCATCCATGCTGTCTGTTTTCATGTACTGCTGTTGTCCTCAAACTTATGTGATGGAATGGAAATCAGGAGACTTGGGTTGGATACCTAATTCTGACACTAACTTAGTTGTGACTCTGGTCAAGTCAATTTACTTCTTTGGGCCCATCGCCTTACTGTAAAAATGGGAGAACTAGATGGGATTTATAAGGTCTCTTCATTGATTCACTCAACACATAGTGATTGAAATCAAAAGTCTGGTAGAAAATCATATCTAGGGAATTGGTTCAAAAGTACTTGTTCAAGCAGATTGGTTTAGTTAAAAACAAGGGTTTTGAATCTTGGCTCAGCCACTTTCTGGCTGTATGATGTTGGGCAACTTACTTAACCTTTCTAAGCATTGATTTCCTCACTGGTAATGGGGAGAATAGTTCATACCTTGCAGGGATGTTGTGAAGTTTGAATAAGATAATGTGTATTAGCACCTAACATGTGAGGCACATAGTAGATACTCGATGTACAAGACTTCTCTTACCTTCTTTCTTTTCATCCAGCAGTGGTTAGGGAAGCAGATATACCAGATTCAAAACGAGTGAGAATCTATCTTGGTCCTAGTGTCTTTTTCCCACAAGGGTATTTTCATTGTTGGTAGATGAGAATTAGCAGAGGAAAAAAGTATACGTGTAGTCAGGTCCTGTCATTTATTTTATTGTTTAATTTTTTTGTTTTTTTGCGGTACGGGGGCCTCTCACTGTTGTGGCATCTCCTGTTGCAGAGCACAGGCTCCGGACGGATGCGCAGGCTCAGCGGCCATGGCCCACGGGCCCAGCTGCTCCGCGGCATGTGGGATCTTCCCGGACCGGGGCACAAACCCGTGTCCCCTGCATCGGCAGGCGGACTCTCAACCACTGCGCCACCAGGGAAGCCCTATCGTTTAATTTTCTTAAAAAATATTTATTTATTTATTTGGCTACGCTGGGTCTTAGTTGTGGCACGTGGGATCTTCGTCGCGGCTTGCAGGATCTTTTAGTTTTGGCATGCACGCTCTTAGTTGCGGCATGCGGGATCTAGTTCCCTGGCCAGGGATTGAACCCGGGCCCCCTGCACTGGGAGCGTGGAGTCTTTTTTTTTTTTAAACATCTTTATTGGAGTATAATAGCTTTACAGTGTTGTGCTAGTTTCCACTGTATAACAAAGTATATCCGCTATGTGTATACATATATCCTCATATCCCCTCCCTCTTGCGTCTCCCTCCCACCCTCCCTAACCACCCATCTAGGTGATCACAGAGCACTGAGCTGATCTCCCTGTGCTATGCAGCTGCTTCCCACCAGCCATCCATTTTACATTTGGTAGTGTATATATGTCCATGCCACTCTCTCACTTCGTCCCAGCTTACCTTTCTCCTACCCTGTGTCCTCAAGTCCATTCTCTACGTCTTTATTCCTGTCCTGCCCCTAGGTTCATTAGAACCTTTTTTTTTATTTTTTAAATTCCATATATATGTGTTAGCATACGGTATTTGTTTTTCTCTTTCTGACTTACTTCACTGTGTATGACAGACTCTAGGTCCATCCACCTCACTACAAATAGTTCAGTTTCGTTTCTTTTTATGGCTGAGTAATATTCCATTGTATATATGTGTCATATCTTTTCCATTCATCTGTCGATGGACACTTAGGTTGCTTCCATGTCCTGGCTGTTTGTAAATAGTGCAGCAGTGAGCATTGTGGTACATGTTTCTTTTTGAATTATGTTTTTCCTAGGGTATATGCCCAGTAGTGGGATTGCTGGGTCATATGGTAGTTCTAATTTTTGTTTTTTAAGGAAACTCCATACTGTTCTCCATAGTGGCTATATCAATTTACATTCCCAACCACAGTGCGAGAGGGTTCCTTTTTCTCCACACACTCTGCGGCATTATTTGGTTATAGAATTTTTGATGATGGCCATTCTGACTGGTGTGAGGTGATACCTCACTGTAGTTTTGATTTGCTTCTTTCTAATGATTAGTGATGTTGAGCACCCTTTCATGTGTTTGTTGGCAATCTGTATACCTTCTTTGGAGAAATGTCTATCTAGGTCTTCTGCCCATTTTTGGATTGGGTTGTTTGTTTTTTTTGATATGGAGCTGCCTGAGCTGCTTGTATATTTTGGAGATTAATCCTCTGTCAGTTGCTTTGTTAGCAAATATTTTCTCCCATTCTGAGGCTTGTCTTTTCATCTTGTTTATGGTTTTCTTTGCTGTGCAAAAGCTTTTAAGTTTCATTAGGTCTCATTTGTTTATTTTTGTTTTTATTTCCATTTCTCTAGGAGGTGGGTCAAAAAGGATCTTGCTGTGATTTATGTCAGAGTGTTCTTCGTATGTTTTCCTCTAAGAGTTTTATAGTGTCTGATCTTACATTTAGGCCTTTAATCCATTTAGAGTTTATTTTTGTGTATGGTGTTAGGGAGTGTTCTAATTTCATTCTTTTTTTTTTTTTAAGAAGATGTTGGGGGTAGGAGTTTATTAATTAATTAATTTATTTTTGCTATGTTGGGTCTTCGTTTCTGTGCCAGGGCTTTCTCTAGTTGCAGCAAGCGGGGGCCACGCTTCATCGCGATGTGCGGGCCTCTCACTATCACGGCCTCTCTTGTTGCAGAGCACAGGCTCCAGACGCGCAGGCTCAGTAGTTGTGGCTCACGGGTCTAGTTGCTCTGTGGCATGTGGGATGTTCCCGGACCAGGGCTCGAACCCGTGTCCCCTGCATTGGCAGGCAGGTTCTCAACCACTGCACCACCAGGGAAACCCCTAATTTCATTCTTTTACATGTAGCTGTCCAGTTTTCCCAGCACCACTTATGAAGAGGCTGTCTTTTCCCCAGTGTATATCCTTGCCTCCTTTGTCATAGATTAGCTGACCATAGATGCGTGGGTTTATCTCTGGGCTTTCTGTCCCGTTCCATTGATCTGTATTTCTGTTTTTGTGCCAGTACCATACTGTCTTGATTACTGTAGCTTTGTAGTATAGTCTGAAGTCAGGGAGCCTGATTCCTCCAGGGAGTGTGGAGTCTTAACTGCTGGACCACCAGGGAAGTCCCCAGGTCCTGTCATTTTTAAATAACCCACCTTTTGATTTTAAGTTAAAATTCCTTTAAAAAATACATAGTTTAGGGCTTCCCTGGTGGCGCAGTGTTTGAGAGTCTGCCTTCCGATGCAGAGGACACAGGTTCGTGCCCCGGTCTGGGAAGATCCCACATGCCGTGGAGCGGCTGGGCCCATGAACCATGGCCACTGAGCCTGCGCGCCCGGAGCCTGTGCTCTGCAAAGGGAGAGGCCACCACAGTGAGAGGCCCACGTACCGCAAAGAAAATAAAAACAAAAAAAACAAAAAAAACAAACATAGTTTATTTATAACAGGATAATTGCCAATTAAAAAAAAACATGGTGTATTATTACTTAACTGGGGCTGCCATAATAAAGTACTGCAAACTGGGTGGCTTAAACAACAAAAATTTATTGTCTTACAGTTCTAGAAGCTAGATGTCTGAAATCAAGGTGTCAGCAGGGTTGATTTCTTCTGAGGGCTGTGAGGCAGGATCTGTTCCAGGCCTTTTGCCCAGCTTCTGCTAGCCTCAGGCGTTCGTTGGCTTGTAAGTGGCCTTTCTCTGTGTGCCTTCACATCACTTTTATGTGTCTTTGTGTCCAAATTTCCCCTTTTTGTAAGAACACCAGTCTTATATTGGGTTAGAGTCCACCCTAGTGACCTCATTTTAACTTGATCATTTGTAAAGACCCTATTTCCAAATAAAATCCTGTTCACAGGTGCTCCGAGGTAGGACTTCAGCATCTTTTGGGGGACACAGTTCAACCTGTAACAGATAGTTTAGTTTAGCTACTTCTAACCTGGAGAGAAGAGCATGTATGAAATTAACTTTTGCTTGTCTCTTAGCACTTATTACTAAGATTCTTTTGGTAGGACCCAATGTAGTCAGGTTCACACCTTGTCCTGCTAATTCTGCACCTTGGTTTTGACATCCTTTAGGAAAGAGAGCAGAAATGGATCTGGTACATAGCGTTGGTGGGAGATGTCTTCCTTTTATGAACCGAATGGATTAATAATAATAACAGCTCCCATTAGTTGAGTTTTTACCATGTGACAGGGACTGTGTTAAGCACTTTATATACACTAGCCCATTTAATTCTCATAACAATGTCGTGAAGTAGATATTATCATCATCATCATTTTACAAAGGAGAAAAGTGAGACTCATGCCAGTGAAATAACTTGCCCAAGGTCACATCTAGTAAACGGTAGAGTAGGAATTCAGATCTAACTCTGTGGGACTACAGAACTCCGGCTATTAACCACCATATTATACATCTCCTTGAATAGAATTGTCTGGCCCCAGTCTCCTTCTTTTCTCTGAAAACTCCTAGTTCTGGAAACATGCCGAGTGAAGGGTCAGGGGAGTGACCTTTACGTGCAGTCTTGGGAGCTCTTATTGTTTGTGAGTGGGAAAGGGAGTGTGACTTTAGTTGGCACTTTTTACCTAGTGGTTTAAGTCTTGCCAAGGGGCCCTAGTCAGGTGTGGGACATTGTGAGTTACTTTAAAACAAAAAATACTGTTCTAGAACTGAAGAGGAAAAAACACAGGGTTTCTATGCTTATCTAACTCTCTTTCTTATTACTACAGAATTACACGTGCTTATTGTAAATTTGAGCAGTACAAAGAAAAAGGTAAAAGTTCTCTTTTCTAGTCTTTCTCCATCTAGTGCCACTGGTTAGGGTGACTGGAGTTTAAGTTTAGTTTGTATTCTTTCAGCTTTTTCCTTGCCAGGCTTACTTTTTTTTTTTTTTTTTTAAATTGAAGGATAGTTGATTTACAATGTTGTGTTAGTTTCTGGTGTACAACAAAGTGATTCAGTTATATATGTATACATATATATTCTTTTTCATATTCTTTTTTAAATTAATTAATTAATTAATTAATGACTACATTGGGTCTTCATTGTGGGGTCTTAGTTGCTGTGAGCGGGCTTTCTCTAGTTGCGGCGAGCGGCGGCTACTGTTCGTTGCGGTGTGTGGGCTTCTCATTGCGGTGGCTTCTCGTTGCAGAGCTTGGCGGAGCACAGGCTCCGAACGCGCAGGCTCAGCAGCCGTGGCTCACGGGCTCCAGAGCGCAGGCTCAGTAGTTGTGGTGCACAGGCCAGGTTGCTCCACGGCAGGTGGGATCCACCTGGACCAGGGCTCAAACCCGTGTCCCCTGCACTGGCAGGCAGATTCCCAACCACCGCGCCACCAGGGAAGTCCCTCATATTATTATTATTATTTTTTTTTTTTGCGGTACGCGGGCCTCTCACTGCTGTGGCCTCTCCCGTTGCGGAGCACAGGCTCCGGATGCGCAGGCTCAGCGGCCATGGCTCACGGGCCCAGCCGCTCCGGGGCATGTGGGATCTTCCCGGACCAGGGCACGAACCCGTGTCCCCTGCATCGGCAGGCGGACTCTCAACCACTGCGCCACCAGGGAAGCCCCCTCATATTATTTTTGAATATACTTCATTGTAAAGATATTGAATACATTTCCGTGTGCTATACAGTAGGACCTTGTTGTTTACCTATTTTATATGTAGTAGCTTGTATCTGCTAATCCTAAACTCCTAATTTATTCTTCCCCTACCCCCTTTCCCCTTTGGTAACCATAAGTTTATTTTCTATGTCTGTGAGTCTGTTTCTGTTTTGTAAATAAGTTCATTTGTATCATATATATATATATATTTTCTTTTTCCTTTTTTTAAAAATTTTTTGGCTGGGCCGTGTGGCATGCGGGATCTTATTTCCCCGATCAGGGATTGAACTTGTGCCCCTTGCATTGGAAGCACAGAGTCTTAACCACTGGACTGTCAGGGAAGTCCCTGTATCATATTTTTGATTCCACATATAAGTGATATCATATGGTATGTGTCTTTTTCTTTCTGACTTACTTCACTTAGTATGATAATCTCTAGGTCTATCCATGTTGCTGCAATGGCATTATTTCATTCTTTTTATTTTTATTTATTTTTTATTTCATTGTTTTTAATTGCCAGGCTTACTTTGAAACTGCCCCTCACCCTCCTTTACTTTTTTTTTTTCCCTTTACTCTTTCATGTTGGTCATGTCTCCTCTTATCTCAAAGCCTGACCTCTATTTTATTTATATCTATATTACTTATTTATTTATTTACTCAGGGTGGCATTCACCTACGTACTCTGTGAAAAGCAGCCTTTTATTGGGAAGGGCTATGTAGGAGAGATAGGCTGTAGATTGTATGCCTGTATAGCATATGGCCAAAATTTCTTAGTAGAAGACACGGTCTCTCCACACCCTGGCTACTCACTGCATTTCTTGCCTTATACCCCTGTAATCCTTTGCTGTATTCATACCTCTCTGCATGCAGTTTACTCACACTCCAAATTGTTTCTAGTTCATTTGTCTTCCTCATATTACTGCCTCTGTCTGCAGAGTCCTCCTAAATCTATTCTCTTTAAAAACGTTTCCTTCCTTACTCAGTCCAAATGTTATGTTCTTTTTTTTTTGTTATGTTCTTAATGATAACTTTTTGAGTTCTTTTGAGTGAGTGAATTAGCCACTCTCTTCTCTCTGTTTTAATATTCCATGCATGCATATATTATTGTTTTAACCATAGCATTTATTTATTTATTTATTTATTTGCGGTACGCGGGCCTCTCACTGTTGTGGCCTCTCCCGTTGCGGAGCACAGGCTCTGGACGCGCAGGCTCAGTGGCCATGGCTCACGGGCCCAGCCGCTCCGCGGCATGTGGGATCTTCCCAGATCGGGGCACGAACCCGTGTCCCCTGCATCGGCAGGCGGACTCTCAACCACTGCGCCACCAGGGAAGCCCATAGCATTTATTTTTAATGCAAATGTTTTAGTATATTTTTCTTATGTTTATTAAGTAAATAAAAAACCCATTATGATTATTATTGCTTTATGCAGACAATATTCATTTAGATTTACCAGATATTTACCTTTTTTAAAAGTTGCTTTTCCTTTCTCCTAGCATGTCCAGTCTTCCATTTGGGATAATTTTCCTTCTGTCTGAAAAACTCCCTGTACTAATATTCTTTAGTGTGGCCTGCTGGGTGATATATTCTTTTAGTTTATATTTGCCTCATTTATTTTTGTTGCCATATATCTGGCTTTCTTTGGGGCCTTCGTTTGGTATTTAGGACTTGTGCCTCTGCTAGAGCCATCCCCTTTTCTGTAAGGTCTTTTCTCCCCTCACCTAATGAAATCCTCCTTGTCTTTGGAGCTCAGCTTGAGTCCTCCCTTTTCCCATTAATCCTTTGCAAACCATGCTAACCTGTGATAACTCATTCTGCTTCTGAACTCACAGTGTTAATTTCTATCACTCATTGGCCAGTTGACCATGTATATCATCACTTGTATTTTATTATTTGTTGTTTAACTTCCCGTGTATTTGCCCAATTAGATTGTGCTCCTGGGGCTCACAGATTATTTGTCATTTTGCCTAGCACAGTGCCCTACATTTAGCAGGAATTCACCAAATGTCAGTGCGATTGGATTTTCTTAGTACTTCACACCCTGTTAAAGATCAGGTGCTCAGAGCCGGAAGCCTGAGGATGCGTTCAACCGATGACATCATGTTGGCCGCCTATCACGAGGGGTGTGTGCCACTGAGGAGTGTTGGCAGATGAAATACTTGTGCAAGAGCTTATGCTTCCTCCTCATGAATGCGATTCAGACTCCACATTGGGGAAAAGAGATAGTAAGTGTAGGAGGAGGGCTGACAAGGGGATGGAAGGGAGGATGCTATATCATTAGATATGAGGATATGACTTTATTAAAAACATAAATAAAAGGATGGTGTAAGGCAGAGAGAAGCTTCTTGGAACCAGTAGGCTGATTAGGTAAACCAGCTTCTCTGGTGCTAACCAGTTATTAATTGCCATTCATTTTCTTTGCCATAAAACTGTACCACCCAGCTACTTGCTTTCTCATTAGGGTGAGTCTGGAGAGAGGGCTTAGTTTAGAATGAGGAAATCCAAGAGAGATGCAGAATAGTCAGAGTGGGCAAAAGGGTGGGGATATTCCTTTCATTTGTCTTTCCAGCCCTGGACCTTAGGGGCTGCCAGAATCTCCTTGAGTTTGCTCGTAGGGGTTGCTACTGGAGTAGTATAAAACCTCTTATTTCTATGCCTACTTCTTCCTTTTGCCCATCTTTCTTTCTTCCTTCACCGATGCCCGCCTACCACACACACTAGTCGTCAGCCACATCTCTGAGGCCCAGGTATGCAGTGGACATTCTGCCGTTAACTGCCCAGGCCTTGAATGTAACCTGTCTTTCTATCCTCCACTCCTCTGCTCTCCCCGAATGGTAGGAAGGTAGAGAAGAGGAAATAGAGTATGATAGTTTAAACTCTTCTGTGGCTTAGAGAGCAGAATGGTTTTTGGGTTTTTTGTTTTGTTTTGTTTTTTGGGGTTGCGCTGTGTGGCATGCGGGATCTTAGTTCCCTGACCAGGGATCGAACTTGTGCCCCCTGCATTGGGAGCGTGGAGTCTTAATCACTGGACCACCAGGGAAGTCCCAAGGGCAGAATGCTTTTTTTTTTTTTTTTTTTTTTTTGCGGTATGCGAGCCTCTCACTGTGGCATGTGGGCTCAGTAGTTGTGGCTCACGGGCTCTAGAGCACAGGCTCAGTAGTTGTGGTGCATGGGCTTAGTTGCCCCGGGGCATGTGGGATCTTCCCGGACCAGGGATCGAACCTGTGTCCCCTGCATTGGCAGGCAGATTCTTAACCACTGTGCCACCAGGGAAGTCTGGGGCTTTGGTTTTAAAAATACCTTTTTAAAGTACGTTGTTTTAGGCTAGATGTCTCCCTACGTTTTGTGGGATGATTTAGCTGCGGACTAATCTGGAGGGAATAACAGTACTAAATGACTTTTTTTTTTTTTTTTTTGCGGTACGCAGGCCTCTCACTGCTGTGGCCTCTCCCGTTGCGGAGCACAGGCTCCGGACGCGCAGGCTCAGCGGCCATGGCTCACGGGCCCAGCCGCTCCGCGGCACGTAGGATCTTCCCGGACCGGGGCACGAACCCATGTCCCCTGCATCGGCAGGCGGACTCCCAACCACTGCGCCACCAGGGAAGCCCACTAAACGACTTTTAAATCATCAAACATTGTGATGTTACTGAGACTGTCTTGGTGGGGAGAGTTTTGGTTCACAGGAATAATGTGGGTTTCCTTTCTTTCCCTTCAGATAAATCCTCCTACCTGTCCTGTTCTCTGGCTATGGGAGGGATGGACAGTGGGGAAAAAAGTTTGTACACTCATCTCATTGTTCAGGTCATTTCCTGGGTGCGGTTCTGCAGAGCTTCCTCTGAGAGCTGACTCAAGAGTTCTCTTCCATAGTGTTCTTGTTTTTACATGCCATACGAATTTATAGCCTTGGCAACAAATTTGAGTGTGGGGCAACATCATTTGGAGGTGTCAAGTTGGGAATGAGGAAAGTAAAAATATTTTCAGAGGTTCCTTGAGAGAAAGGTTCCTTTTGTTGGGCACACCAGTTCTCCCTAGATGCTATGGCTTGAGAACTGAAGCATTCTAAGCGTATGTTCTTCCTTTTTGATGTCACCGATCCCTCTGAATAACCATTATTTGTCTTTCTGTGCCCCATGAGACTGTGCATCTTGAGAGCTAACATCTCATCCATCTTTTTTGTCCCCAAAGTTTAGCGCAGTGCCCAACTTGAAGTAAGTGTTTACAAATGTATGTTGAGTTGAATAATGGAGGGAGGCTTTAAATGCATTGTGTGCCGGCAGATGCATGCCTAGCATATTGAGTTGGGAGGCATTAGTAGAAAGCGGAGATAGGAGAGAGAGATAAATAAAGGAATTTTTGTGAATAAGACAGGGAATTTTTGTTGCTGAAGAATTTCTTGAGAAACAGTTGTTTTGCAGTCTTCCTTTAAGTGAGAAAGCATTTAAAAGTTGAGCATTAGGAGACTTCCCTGGTGGTTCAGTGGTTAAGACTCTGCCTTCCCAATGCAGGGGGCCGGTGTTCGAGCCCTGGTCAGGGAACTCAATCCCGCATGCTGCAACTAAAAAAATCCCACATGCCGCAACCAAGACCCAGCGCAGCCAAACACACAAACAAATAAATTAAAGAAATAAAATAAAATTTAAAAGTTGAGTGTTAGTTTCCATCTGACTAGCTAATGACCTTCCATAAGGCTTCCAGTCACTGACCTTCTTTGTAGCAAGGACTAAAGATACGTGCCTGTACCTCTTAAATGGAGGGATTCAGCAGAGGGAGGGGATCAGGATTAGATTGTGCATGGGAAAGAAAGCATTGAGACTCTGCTAGCCAGCACTGTGGAAATTTAAAGCTGTTATTATGGTGGTTGCTGTTGGCAAACAGAAAGTCTCAGCCTCTTCCCTGGTTTGTATCCCACACCCAGCCACAGCCTCAGATTGGGTGGATGCAGACTTTAAATACTGGGGTCACCTGTACCTGTTGGAAAATGTCCCTTGTGGTTTCTCTGAGTATTGTGCCAGCATTACTTTTTGGCTCTTTCCTACATCAGGAAAAAGTAGGAAGTTTGTGGAGTTGTGCTTTTGGTTGGCATTAGGGCATGAGGGGTCTTCATTTTCCACTTTTAACTAGTAACTATCTAAACTAGTGAACAGCTATAACAAAACAGCCCTGGCTTGGAAATTCTTAACTAGGTAGTGACTGAAGCTTGAGAGGAACTTGGCGTTCCTAAGCCCCAGCGTTGAGAAGTGGGCTGTCATTTCCCTGACATGGCTGGGATCCTGGTCGGCTGATTTCCTGTCTCTATAGGGATGTGATTCCTCCCCCTTCCTTCTGGAAGAATGGGAGTTTTTTCATTTCCTGTTGGATAGCATATTTTCTGAGTACCAGGAGATACTTGCCGGCTGTAAATCATCTGGGTTGTGGGGTGGGATGGAAGCCACTTTTGTTTTCAGCAGAACTGCTTTCGTCTGAGGGATATACAAGCACACAAACCTAAGCTTCCCCGTGCCCCCTGGAGAGACACAGGGCCCCAAGGGATTGTTTTGAATCCTTTCCTGGGCTGTTCCTACTTGACCTGTGGTAGTGGAGCCCCTTCTCCCACTTAGGGCAGAAGAGCTTGGCCCCTCACGGGGCCGGCATGCTATGGATTCCACTCTTGCCTCATCCTCTGGTCAGCCCTTTTGGTGCCTGAATCTACCGGGGAGCAACTGTTGGTCCCTGGTGGAAGTGACACCATTCTTGGAATGGAACCTGGCAGGATGCCCCCCTGAGCCCTGACAGAGTGACACAGGCTGGGACTGGAATCTGGCCGTCCAGATTTCCTGCCCTGTGTCCTTACTTGCAGCTTCCTCTCTGGTGGCGTGGGAGCTGGTCATTAACAAGCGGGGCCACCTGTGGACCCACAGCTGTTTCTGTTCTGCCCATCCAGACCGGCCCGCTCCTCATCCATCTGGAGTGAGAGCAGAAGACAGAAAAGGGAGGAGTGGGGAGGTAGTCACTGTGATCCCCTTTGCTTCTCCTGGAGTTTTGCTTAGTGTCTGGGGACCTGGGGTTTAATTTTGTGGCACACTAACTCTTAGGGTATTTTTTCTTGACTTTGGAGAAGTCCTTAAAAATTCTTACAAAATAGGACATTGCTTGGTAGGTTATGAGAAATGTCATTTCTGGGTTTTGTGTGTAACACAGCTTTTCTTAGTGTGCCAGGGTTTACATGACTAGGTAATTGGTATATTTAAAGTTCTTAGAGGTCATCAGAGGACGAACAGCCTTAGAAGTGGAATTAGTGAGCATGCTGTGACTTTTTTTTAAAAAAAATAAATTTATTTATTTATGTTTTGGCTATGTTGGGTCTTCGTTGCGGGTTTTCTCTAGTTGCAGCGAGCGGGGGCTACTCTTCGCTGCAGTGCACAGGCCTCTCGTTGTTGTGGCTTCTCTTGTTGTGGAGCGCAGGCTCTAGGCGTGCAGGCTTCAGTAGCTATGGCACATGGGCTCAGTAGTTGGGGCTTGCGGGCTCTAGAGCTCGGGCTCAGTAGTTGTGGAGCACAAGCTTAGTTGCTCCGCGGCATGTGGGATCGTCCCCGGCCAGGGCACGAACCTGTGTCCCCTGCATTGGCAGGCAGATTCTTAACCACTGCACCACCAGGGAAGCCCCGTGCTGTGACTTCTAACAGTAAATTCTTCCTTTTACCTCTGACCATGTCACCCTTCTCCTTGCTCTAGGGGCTTTCTGGTTTGTGGCTATTTTATAGTATCAGATAAATTTCCCCTCTAGGGTAGAGAGCAGCATCTTATAGTGGAAAGGGTGTAAATGTTGGAATCCTGGTTCTGGTACTTACAAGCTCTGTGACCTTGGGCAGTCACTTAACCACTGTGTGTGATTTTTCTGACTCCTCATTTGTAAAATGTTAGTGATAATAACTATCTTGTAGGGTTTCTATAAAGGTTAAATGAATTAATATATGGAAAGCATTTTGCTTGACACATTGTATGTATGCAGTTGTGGCTTTTTATTAGTAAGAGTCATGATAAAATATCTTTTAAATAATTTTTTAAAATAAATTTCTTTATTTCTTTATTTTTTGGCTGTGTTGGGTTTTCGTTGCTGGGCGCGGGCTTTCTCTAGCTGCGGCGAGCCGAGGCTACTCTGTGTTGTGGTGCACGGGCTTCTCATTGTGGTGGCTTCTCTTATTGTGGAGCACGGGCTCTAGGAGCGTGGGCTTCAGTAGTTGTGGCATATGAGCTTAGTAGTTGTGGCTCTTGGGCTCTAGAGCACAGGCTCAGTAGTTGTGGCGCATGGGCTTAGTTGCTCCACAGCATGTGGGATCTTCCCGGACCAGGGCTTGAACCGGTGTCCCCGGCAGGCGGATTGTTAACCACTGTGCCACCAGGGAAGTCCTAATATGATTTTTTTAATGTGGTAAAATGTACATAAAATTTACCATTTTAACCATTTTTAAGTGTACAGTTCAGTGGCATTAAGTACATTCACACTGTTGTGTAACCATTACCACTGTCCATCTCCAGAACATCCCAAACTTAAATTTCATACCCATTAAACAGTAATTTCCGTTCCTCCCCTCCCCCCCAGCAACCACAATTCTGTTCTCTGTCTCTGTAAGTTTGACTATTCTAGGTACTTCAGGTAAGTAGACTCATATAATATCTATACTTTTGTGATTGACTTATTTCAATTAGCATAATGTCTTTAAAGTCCATCCATATTGTAGTATGTGTCATAATTTTATTCCTTTTTAAGGCTGAATAATATTCCTTTGTATGTATGTACCACATTTTGTTTATTCATTCATCCATTGGTGGACTCTTAGGTTGCTAATAATGTGATTATTTTCAGTAACAATATTGTTGGATTGATTCTCTATAGTTAGAACTCCCAAAGCTGGGAGGAACAGGTTGAAGTGAGGGAAGATACCATTGTTTGTGTGTCGACGTCATCTCTCTGCATTTTGGTTGCAGGACATATTTTGATTGGAGTCTGACAAATAATGGAGCCCATTCTAATTGGAGCCCATATAGAGGGTCCAGGTCTGGCAGAACTCCAGGGGGAAATGTATTGCTTCTTAGCCTAAGCAAGGATTAGGCTTTTCCCCAGGAATAGACTGCTTTTCAGTGCCTGTAGCTTACCAGCTTTGCCTTTCCTCCTGCCCTCTTCTGCTCTTACTATGAATAGGACTCTTGCTGTTGTGACATACCTAGACTCTTAATTTGTTTTACACAGGTCAGGGCCTGAGGGGAAATTGTCATACGACCGTACAATGAACGGCCAGCTGTGTGCCAGCCTGGCTTGTAGGATTTGTACACACACATGTGTGTGCATGTATACATATATATGTGTGTGTTCATATATATGCATGTGTATATGCACACACATATCCTGTCGTTGACAGTTGACACAATATAGAAGCTACATGCTCTCCTTTGGCTTCCCCTCAACCAAGTCCACCACTAAAATGTGTACATTGGCAACAGGGGGTCCCAGGATGATGGGAGAGGTCTCCAAGGGGATTGAAGCACAAGAATCTTAGCACGGTGGTCTTGACAGCTTGGATAGTCTCTTGCAGTTTCTACCAAAATTCTGAAGAGAGTACTCTGCAGCTCTGACTTCTTTGCCCATCTTCAGGCCTGAGTTTGTCCAAGAGCTCAGGCTTCTGCATCCTTCACTTATGCTGGACACAGTGAGTGGAGGTCGAGAAGGAGAGGCAGCCCCTCCAAACTCCTGGATCCCTCTCTGTGGACTCTCTTGTTTGTTTATAGGGGTTAAAGGACAGTCTGTACTGATTTGTCCCCAGTCCCTCTCTGGGCTTAAGGGGACTTCAGTGTCATTGGGGTTTTTTGCCCCATTGTGTCAGGGATACAGGGGCACATCCCCTCGGTGCACTCCTCCACCCATGTTGATCTACCTGCATATTTCCTGTTCCATACCTTCATTGTCTTCATACCGGTTCTCTTTCAGAAGCTATTCAGGATGATTTTATGTTGTCAGTATAATGTGAGTGAACTAATTCTATATTAAGTTAATGAAGATCACACTTATTAGTCAGTTCTAGTTGTATAAATACTTATGATTAACGAATTATGGTCATGCTTTGTGAAGGCTGCTACAGAAGAGGATCTAAAAATAAACCTTAAAAAATCTATTTTAGAGAAACATAGATTAAATATGAACGACAGTAGGGGGCACTTGTATGACAGTGGAGTAAAGACAAGCACAAGTGTGTTCAGTTTGATTTTTGAACTTTAACTTGTTCCTTGGAAAGTTAATATTTTTTCCTTAGGCAATCCTCTTTAGGTAAAACTGACAGTTGAATTTCAAAGATAAAGATATTTGGCATGATCAACAAGTTATATTTACCCTTTGTCGACTAAAAATGGACTTTCTTCAAAGTTTGTTAAGTTTATTTTCTTCCTTTCATATACTCTTTGGCAAGCAAGAATTACTAGGTTAAAATTATATTATTTCATTCAACTATAACAACATATAAAAGCTTTAAAAATTTGTCTGAAACAATCTGTTGGACAATTTCTGTATCAACAAATTTGTGCTCCTCTAGATTATGCGCTTACCGGTCATTCAAGGATCTTGCTTAAACGCTTTCTCCTACAAAAACAATGAGTGAAAACAAACAAAAAACCACAGTAAATGTACTCATGTGTATTTAAATAGAGGTACCAACAAACACTTGAAAAATGGCTAAGAGGGTTGAACACTTTGCACTTCATTTTGTAGCTGGTGTTAGGTGAACAAAGATTTGTCTTAATTGAATAATAATGTCGAATGGTCCGAAAGGCCCAGTCTTTGTGAGCTCTCTCTCTCCTGGATTCCCGAGGAGCAGCTTTGATGAGGAATAACAGTATCGTTTTTAAGATGGCCCCTGCACAAACTACATAATTATAGTTATTCCATTTTCCACACATACAGTATAGCTGGCTCTTGACCCCTGAAAATGGAGCAGAGGCATGCTGAATACTTCAGGCTCATAGATAAATCCTGAAACTAATTTTAACCCGCTGTTTCATCATTTACTCCTACTTGAAGTACCAAAGATGCTTATAGGAGGAAAAGTGAACAGTGAACAGATTCTTCCCCCTTGTTTGCTCTTTTCCTGCCTTTTTAATGTTATCTCCCATTATTCTTTACAGCTGGAATGAACTAGTGCCCCGCCCCCCATATATGCCCTGTGTTTTCATGCCTTTGCTTATGCTCTTTCTTCTACCTGGATTTTCCTTTCATTTCCATATCTTACTTGTCCTTCCACATCCATCTCTCATGTCACTTTTTTTTGGTGCAACATTTCCTGGTCCCTTCAGGTACAAGTCATATCTTTCTAAACTTACATAATATTATTGAAAGAAATTCACTTAAAAGTAATAGCAATAGTAACAACTGACAACTGACATTCATACGGCCTTTTACAGAATGCTTTCGCATGTATTAGCTCTTTTGTGCCTCACAGATAGTTATTTTGCTTGACAGCCCTGGAAACTAAGGCTCAAGGAGGTAAGGTGACTTGCCTGAGGTCACACAGCAGGAACTGAGTCTAAATATTGTGACCTCAAACGCAATGTTCTTTCTGTCAAAGAATGCTATCTGCTGATTCTTATCACTTGCTGCTGTGTGTTGCAGTTACTTCTGTAAATGTCATGCCTGATGCACTGCTTTGTGCTGTCCTTAAAGGAAGGGTTAATTCCTTGTTCTTTGTGGCCCTCATAATCCCATAGCACAGAGTACTGCATGTAGTAAGGCATAGATAAACATTTGAAAGGCTGATGATGTGTTGGGGAGATGTTGATGAATGCATGTACCTGGCACAGTGCCTGGCACATAGATGCCTAATAAATATTTGTTGAATTTAATTGTAAAATTAAAGGCCATAGTTAATAAGAGCGTATATGGCACTTACCAGGTGCCACACACTTTTTTAATTGCTTTGCCTGATACCAAGTCATTTAATCCTCACAACAATAAAATGAGGTGGGTACTGCTATTTCCATTTTACACTTGATGAAACTGAGCAACAGGAAGGCTAAGTGATTGCCGAGGTCACACAGGTGGTAAGCAGTAGAGCTGGGCTTTACACTGACAGGCGGTCGGCCCTAGAATCCGCATGTACTCTTAAGCATCATGCCACAATCAGTCAGTTGTTCGGGATATTTTTACGCTGTTAAGTTCCTCCTGAACTCCTTTCTGTCTTGGGTGTGTCTCAAATAAAGCTAGCAGAAGCAGCACAGCTTGTGAATTGAGCAGTGGTTCTCAAACTTTAGCCTGCATCAGAATCACCTGGAGGGCTTGTTAAGCCATAGATTGCCGGGCCCCGGGCCCCACCCCCAGCTTCTGATTCAGTAAGTCTGGGGTGGGGCTTGAGAATTTATATTTCTAACAAGTTCCCAGGAGATGCTGCCGGTGTGGGACCACTTGGGTAGAGTATAGGGGTTGAGAGCATGGACTCTTGAGGTTAAGCTACCAGGGTTTGAATCTTAGCTCTGCTGTTTACCATCAGCCCTCACCTGTAAAGTGTCTGCACTGATAGCACCTACATGGTAGGATTCTCATGGAGAGCGAATGAAATAATACATGTAAAGTGCTTAGAATGGTGCTTGGTTCGTAGTAAACGTGCATTGTTAGCTACAGTAATGGTGATAAGACATGGTTCCTGCCTTTGTAGAGTTTGCAGTCTAATGACATACAGACTTAAACTTAATAAATGATAAAATGATGTGAAATAAGGTATTAGTTCACGAGGTTCTGACTGTCAAGGGCCTTAGAGGTGAAGTGTGTGTATGCTGTGGGGCTGGAGAAGCAGTGAGGGAACAGGAGGAGGAGAGGTACCTGGGACGAGGAGGTAATGGAAGATTACACAGAATTGAGGGAGGTTGGGGCGGTCAATGGTTTCCATTTTACAACCAGAGAATTGGGGGTGGGGGTGTTGGAGAGAGAGACAGAGAGAGAGACTGAGAGACAGAGAAGGAGAGACAGAGAGACACAGAGAAAGAGAGAGAGACACAAAGAGACTGAGAGACAGAAAGAGGCTGAGAGACATAGAGACTGAGAGACACAGAGAAAGAGACTGAGAGACACAGAGAGAGATTGAGAGACACAGAGAAAGAGAGACTGAGAGACACAGAGAGATTGAGAGACACAGAGAAAGAGAGACTGAGAGACACAGAGAAAGAGAGACTGAGAGACACAGAGAAAGAGAAAGAGAGAGAGAGATGCTTGCACTCTGTTGGCCAGAGAGAGAACTAACTCCTTTTCCCATTTCTCTTCTTAGAGCTGGTAGCTGGTCTGAAGGTGAAGCTCCTGGCAGTTTGCTCTTTGTTGGGAACAGTGGCTAAGGAAGTGGTTTGCTACTGGCTTCTGGAACTGGGCTCTGCAGCCTTTATCCTCCACAGCTGATTCACATACTTTTGATTCTTGCTGAGAAAGGCAGTTGTTAGATTTGGAAGTTTTCAGATTCCAGCGCCAGCTGGACAGCTGACCCTCTGGTAATTGTTTCCCAAACTGCCCTCTGTTGCCTCATCTCCCTGGGCCCCTTCTTTTTGACTTTGAAGCCATATCCTATATTTAGTGAACTATGCAGTTGGGGTTGGAGGAGGATTGACGGGGAGTCTCTCCCACCTCAGAATTCTGGATGGATGGAGTATTTGGGCCTAGGAACAAGATGTATCCTGCTTAAAAACTTTAACCCCTTCTTTGTTGGGCATGCTCAGGTGACAGCTTACAGTGCTAAGAATGTGCCTCTCTCTAGCTCATGAGTAAGGAAGGAACAGTGTTTATTTTTGGGTGTCCTGAAGAAAATATTTGGGAGAAGGAGTGGGGAGAAGCCCAGACAGCTCCATTTATGGTTGAGCAATGCTCGGTATTCTACAGAGGGACCGTATGGGCCGCGGGGAAGAGCTTAGCAGTCTCTTGTTCACCTCTTGCTCCCTCCATTCAGGGATGATCAGGGATACCGTATTAGCCATCACAGTGGGACAGGTGTTACTTGGGCCGACATGAGCCTCACCCTCAAATCCCGGGCGTCTTCTGCTCCACCAGACTGCTGAATCACCACCTAGGAATGGCGGTAGCCAGGATGCCTCCTGCAGTGCCTGGAGCACTCTCGGCATGGTGCGCCATTGACTGGTCTTGGTCTCCTAGACACGGCTCGGGCCTCTCCAGGCCTGCTGGAGTGATAGGCTGGGTCTTAGCTCCCCCTCCAGCTTGTTCCACAAGGCAATGACCTACTTTTCAGAGACAACTAAGTGTTTGTGAGCAGAAGAAGGCGGTGACCCGAGTGAAGGTGAACCAAAGCTGCATTAAACAAACATTGGGAGTTACTTTTTTGTGTCTCGCATAGCAGGGCCCACCCACCTCAGTCCCAGTGGAACGGCTGACCAGGCTGATGTGGGGGCCAAGTTCCAGAAGCTTATGAAGATAGACAGCCACCCTTGAATGCTCGTTTCTTCCATCGATGTACTTTAGTGTAAGAGAGAGCCTTTTATAATGATTGTACCCTTTGTCTTTTGGGTGATAGGGGAAGGCTTGAAAGGAAGTTGGGGCTCTTACAGTGAGTCAGCGCTATAAGCCAGCAGTCCCTTCTGGTGACAGTATTCTGCTTCATTTGTAGCCCCTCTGAGAGGATTTGAATCTTTTTCTTTTGTACAGGCTGGGATAATAAGCTGGATGGGAGCCCAGATCTTTAGGGAACAAGTGAGTAGCTTGTTTAGGTTTTCCTGTCCTTGTGAGACAAGGTTTAGATTCAGTTTTTGCAAGTGAAAGGAAGTGAACTCACTTTTCTCTTCCCTGGATGTCACTTACCTTATTACCAGACCTCCAACTTCTGCTTCCCTGTTGAATATGATTATTATGCTTGAGTTGTCACCCTTACAGTTGTAAGTTAGCCCTGGGGGAAGGATCCAAGGCCCTGACATGAGATGGACAGTGACTCTTGTCCTATATCAGCTGGCTCTAGGGCCCTGGGGGAATTGCTAAACTTGCAATTGGGCCGTTTCCTAAAGTTTTATTTTCAGCAACTCCACGCACAGGACAACTCCCAAATCTCCCTGTTAATAAAAAGAAGAGTTACTGATGTTGCACCCAGAGATACAGATCAAATCTTAAAGTCCAGGAAGGCAGATGCTTAGGAGAAGAACTCAACCCTGCCACTCTCTCCCTGGAATTCCTTCTGATAACCTTAGAGGTGTCCGTCCCATTTGAAGAACTAGTTTACATATCAGAGCAGGGCTTGGGAGGCAGCATGGCTTCAGTGTTGGTCTTGTAGATGTGGCTAAGTTTCTTGGGGAAGAGATTTGAGGTGACCTGAAATTGCGCCCCCTCCTCCTAGGAATCCCAGAATCTGGTCACAACCTCCTTTCTTCCGCTTTTCCCATCCCTTTATGCCCAGGAAGCCTGGTCTGTGCTTATTTCGTAGTCTCTCAGCCTCTTCGTGGTGTCATTGTCCTCCCATCTGTCCTCCATGGCCACTCTTGCACTGACGTTCTCAGGTCTCTTTCTTTCTGCCACACCTTCCTGTCCTTCCCGGCAGAGCCGGACGCGTGTTCACTTTCCCCATGGAGCTGCTGAGTTCTGCTGCATAGCATTGTGCTGACGGGCTCCTTCACAGGTTCATGAGCTCCAGCCATAGCTTGACTCTCAACCCTGCCCTGAAATCTCTCTGTTCTCTCCGGGGTGACTCCCATTCCTTTTCCTTTACAGCAGCTATTCCAGACTTGAACCAGTCTCCTCCAACTTGCTGCTCCGCCCCACCTTGTAAACTCTCAGCAAGCCATTTAGCCTTTTACTGTCCACAGCTCTGCCTCTCAGCTTATCTGTCATCTTCCCCAGTCCTCACCTCATTCCCTCTTGTTTCAGAGGCAGTCCTCTGGGCATGTACATAGTTTGTATTCTTTGTGTCTCCCCACCTAGTGACTCTTCATAAGTTTTCTCTGTCCTAAGGAAGAAACATCTTTTAAGCTGTCTATTCTTTGACCTAACTCTGCTTTTTATTTTTTTTAAACCCCTAAACCTCTTTAATAACCTTTCATATATTCCTTTAGTTATCTTGACCCACGATAGCGTGGCTTTTGTGCTCACCGGCCCAGCTGAAATCGCTCTCACTTATGATGACCTACCTTCAGAATTCACCATTTCTTTTCAGTTCTCATGTTTTGACCTTGTTACAGCTTTTTTTTTTTTTTTTTAAATTTATTTATCTATATTTATTTTGTCTGCGCCAGATCTTAGTTGTGGTTCTCGGGATCTTCGTTGAGGCGTGCATGCAGAATCTAGTTCCCCAAGTAGGGATCGAACATGGGCCCCCTGCATTGGGAGCCTGGAGTCTTACCCACTGGGCCACCAGGGAAGTCCCTTGTCACAGCTTTTGACACTATATTTGGGCCTCTTTTTTTCCCTTCATTGTGTGCTCTCCCTGGACGAGTTTACCTACTCTGGTGATTTCATTTATCAGTATTGTCTACGTGTACAGTGATGACTCTCAAATCAAAATCCCTGAATATGAACTTTCCCCTGAGGTCCAAAACTGTATTCCAGATGACTATTGCCTTTTTCCACTTTGAAGTCTATAGAAGTTCTAAGTAACGTATCGAAAACCAGGTTTATCCTCATCCCCCTTTTTTTCCCTGCCCAAACCTGCTTCACTTCCTATTGATATATACACTATCTCAGATACCAGTATCTCTCTCTACCTGTTTGCCCAAGCTGGGAAATTCAGGTTTGTTTGTTTTTTTGTCTTCCTTCGTTCTCCACATCTGACACTAAGTTCTATTCGTTCTAGCGCAGAAACATCTCCACATCCATCGTTGCCCTCCCATCCATCCTGGCTGGACCCACTGCCCTATTTTATTTTATTTTCATTTTTTAACATCCTTACTGGAGTATAATTGCTTTACAACGTTGTGTTAGTTTCTGCTGTATAACAAAGTGAATCAGCTATATGTATACATATATTCCCATATCCCCTCCCTCTTGCATCTCCCTCCCACCCTCCCTATCCCACCCCTCTAGGTGGTCACGAAGCACAGAGCTGATCTCCCTGTGCTATGCAGCTGCTTCCCACTAGCTATTTATTTTACATTTGGTAGTGTATACATGTCCATGCCACTCTTTCACTTCATCCCAGCTTACCCTTCCCCCTCCCCGTGTCCTCAAGTCCATTCTCTACATCTGTGTCTTTATTCCTGTCCTGCCCCTAGGTTATTCAGAACCTTTTTGTTTTTTTTTTTTGATTCCATATATATGTGTTAGCGTACGGTATTTGTTTTTCTATTTCTGACTTACTTCACTCTGTATGACAGACTCCGGGTCCATCCACCTCACTACAAATAACTCAATTTCGTTTCTTTTTATGGCTGAGTAATATTCCATTGTATATATGTGCCACATCTTCTTTATCCATTCATCTGTCGATGGACACTTAGGTTGCTTTCATGTCCTGCCATTGCCCTGTTTTAGGCATTCATCATCTTTGGCTGTCAGTGATCATGTCGTATCCCTAACTCCAATCCTCACTGCCTTCTGTTCTTACACAAGGTAAAGTTCAGACTTGGCTTGGGTATGATTCTCAGTTGTATGCCTTGTTTATGTTGTTTCCTATGCCTTGGATGTTCTTTCCATTTTATCAGCTTCAAAAAATCCTATTCATATTGTTAAGTAATCTTCATCCCAGCTAAAATGAACTAGCTTTTTATGATGTTCCAGCTTCTTTCCTTCTCTCCAGGAAAAATTTAACTTACCTCCTCATCTGAGTTTTCATGGTACTTTATACATCCCTTTGTGATAGTACTTATCGTCTTGTTTTACAGTTGTCTGTGTAATTGGCTTCCCTAGACCATGAACCATGAGTTCACTGAGGGCAGACCATGCCTTCTTCCTTTTTTTTTTTTTTTTTTGGTACTATAATAATTGGTTGAATTGTTGGGTTGGTTGAATTCTATACAAAGGTCTTGCTATCTCCAGATAAAGGATGTTTGGAAAGTCTAAAAGAGCTATGCTGCTGTTGATATTAGCTGTGGTAGAATCTGGTCTACTCTTTTTATTTCAAAAAATACCCTTGTTTATTGTATGAAAATTATAAAACAATAAACAAAACTATGAAATTAAACTCACCTAAAATCCCACCACTTTTGGATAACCACTGTAAGTATTTTGCTGTATTTTCTTTCAGACATTTTCTTCTGCAAAGATATACATATAAATACCCATTTTGTAAAAATATACTATTTGTAACTTGTTTTCTTCACGTACTGTATGGTGAAAATCTCTCAGTGTCAAAAATATGTATTCCTATCATAGTTTACCTTGTTGTCAATATTCCTGTGTGTGGTGCAGTGAGACTTGAGATGGCCTCCTAATTGTTGGACTTTTAGGTAATTTTGCATCATTTGATGTTATAAACAATGGGATGAATATACTTTGTGTGTGTGTGTATTTGCACATTTAACCACATTTCTTTTATATAAATTCCTAGGCGTGAAGTTGCTGTGTCAGAAGTTATTGGACACTTTAAAAACTTTCAGGTACATTTTGCTAAACCCCTCTCCATAAAAGTTGTACCATGTGGTTGAGTTTTTATACTTCATTGAGATTTTTTCTGCCTGTGGTAGGTTTTTTGTTTCTGTCAGAGGTTTTATCTATTGGAATGATTGAATTAAGGCTGTGTTTTAGGAAGACTGATCTAGCAGCACGTGCAACATGGATTGGGTGAGAAGGAGGGAAGTCCTTTTTTTCTTCTTTTTAAGGCTGTTTAAGCAATCCAGGTGAGTGGTAGTGAGAATTAGACAGGAGAGGTTGACTATTGAATAAAGAAGAAGGCGACTGAGAGGTATTTGGAAGAACCGATAGGACTTGATAGTGGGTTGAGCAAAGGATGGTGCCATTACTCAAAGGGGGAAATTCAAAGGAGGCATTGATTTGAGGAGGAAAGATGTGGATTCACTTTTAATAACTTGAGTTCTAGCTGCTGTGGCATGCTTGAGTGGAAATGCCCCACAGGCAGCAGGCACTGCAGAGCAGCAGTCAGGAGAGAGGCCAGGCTCAGTCTCCTCAGCCTGATCTTTAAAGCCCTCCATAATAACCTTCCCAGCATCCTCTCCAGCCACCTCCTCACATCGAAGCCTGACAAGACTGTCTTTCTGGAGCGTCTTCACTCACTGTGTCTGCTGTACAGATCTTACCCCTTGTTCATAACCCACCCCAAAGTCCTCTAGGAAACCTTCTCCGATCACCCCACTGGAAGTTAGTTCCTAGTTTCCTAAAATCTAGTGGTAATTTTTTAAAGTATCATTTATATTGTACTTTAACATCCTATTTGTACATATGCTTTATTTTCTTCTGCAAGATTGGAAGCTCCTAGAGGTTGAGGACTATATTGTAAACTACGTTTTATCTCCAACATTGCCAGCTCTGTATTTGGCACATAAGTGTCCCAAAATGTTTGGTGATTTATGGAGTAAGTGGAACCAGTTTTAATGGAGTAGTAGTAATACACTGGATTATTATCATTCTACAGCTAACACCTAATGAAGTGCGAACACTATTTTTTGTGCATTTTCCTACTTATTTTTCTTAAAATAATACTCAGATATATCAATATTATGGGAGGGGAAGTGGAAGACAGGAGCTGTTAAGTGAGAATCTTCTTTTACTTGTTCTTTGTTTCCCCCAAGATTCTTAAGAGTAGTATATATCTGACCTTTAGCTTTTAACCCCCTCTGCTCTCCTGAAATTGCTGTTGTTAAGGTCACCAGTCATCTCCTAATTGCCAAATCCAATGGTAATTTTTCAGCCCTGATCTTACCTGACCTTTCTGTGGTACTTGACACCATGAAATGAAACACTCTGTCCTCCTTGAAAGCTCTCCATCCTTAACCTTTTATGACCTCATCCTTCCCTGATTTTCTTCCTTCGTTTACAGGTTTATCTTCCATTAAATAAAGGTGCTTTCTGGGATTTTGTCTTTGGCCCTCTACATAGTTTTTTCGAGTGACCTTATTCATACTCACGGCTTCAACTGCTGGGCCTGATCTCTCTCCTGAGCTCCAGACACGTGTCTCTGAGTGCTGGAGGACTTCTTTTGGATACTGTATAGGTGTCTTGTACTCAACATGTTCCAAACTGAACCCTTCATCTTATTTCCAGGAAACCTGCTATTCCTCCCTTTATTTAAGGCATTGTCTTCTACCCAGTCACACAAGTGACTTGACAGTCTTCCCTCTCTTGGTCCATCTACCCTACCCCACCCTAACTCAAACAGTGATCAAATGCTGTGTAATTTTACTCTCACATTCCTTCATTTCTTCCCATCCTCAATACTACTTTCTTAGTTCAGATTCTACTATTTCTCAGCATACAACCATAGCAGTGTCCTAACTAGTCTCCCTCCCTTCTGTTTTGCTTCCCTCCTTTTCACTGCTGCTAAATGCTCTTTCTAGAATTAAAATCTGATCATAAAAAAAGTCATTCCCAAGCTTAAACCCTTTCAATGGCTTTCCATTTTCTTTAGGATGAGATACGGTTTCTTTAGCATATGGCACATGCAAAGCTTACATTGTCCTGCCATCCTTCTTCCGGGGCAGAGTGTACCCTGCACGCTATCCATATCAAACTTTTTTTTTTTTTTTTTTGCGGTATGTGGGCCTCTCACTGTTGTGGCCTCTCCCGTTGCGGAGCACAGGATCCAGACGCGCAGGCTCAGCGGTCATGGCTCACGGGCCCAGCCGCTCTGCGGCATGTGGGATCTTCCGGGACCGGGGCACGAACCCGTGTCCCCTGCATCGGCAGGTGGACTCCCAGCCACTGCGCCACCAGGGAAGCCCCATATCAAACTATTTTAAGTTCCTTAAATATATCACGTTTTGTTACGTTTCCACTTTGTTTTCTTTGTCTATGACACTCCTGTCCCCATCAGTCTAATTCCCTCTGGCCCTGAAGTCCCAGTTCCAGCAGCATCTCTTCTGGGGAGCCTTCCTCAGGCTTCCCTGCTTCCCTGCTTCCTCTTCTCTTCGCTTCTGTGCACCTTCATCAGCATCAGCTGCGTTACATTGTGTTTGGTTCACTTGCTCGTCTCTCTCACTAGATTGTAGGCTACTTGAGGAAAGAGGCTCTGAGCTCTTCATCTCCATCCTCAGCGCTCTACACATTTGGCCCAGGGCAGACACACAGGGTAGGCTTGTTGAATGTATGAATGATTGCTTGAGAAGGTTCAGTGGTCAGCGGCAGTGCTGGGATCAGGATTCAGAATCTGAAATTCTTGGCTTTTAAACGCTCATTTATTTTTTGGCTAGGCAGCATGTTCACATAATTGAATATTCAAAAGGTACAAAAAAGATATATAGTGAAAAACCTTTTTTTTTTTTTTTACCCCAGCCACCCTTTTTTCCTCTCCCTGAAGACGGTCATTTTATCAGTTTCTTGTGCTTCCTTCCAGAGATATGTGCATTTACATATCTTATGAATTCATTCACATATCTTATGAATTAAGGAATTAATTCAGCAAATATTTATTGAGTACCTAGCATGTGCTAGGTACTGTGCTAGGCTCTGGGGACAAACAGTGAACAAAACAGATAAAAATCCCTTTTTGTTTTGTTTTGTTTTGTTTTTGCGGTACGCGGGCCTCTCACTGTTGTGGCCTCTCCCGTTGCGGAACAGAGGCTCCGGACGTGCAGGCTCAGCGGCCATGGCTCACAGGCCCAGCCGCTCCGCGGCATGTGGGATCTTCCCAGACCGGGGCACGAACTCATGTCCCCTGCATCAGCAGGCGGACTCTCAACCACTGCACCACCAGGGAAGCCCCAAATCCCTGTGTTTGTGGAATCTCAATTCTAAATATTCTTCCTCCTTCCTCTTTTCAAAAACGTAAATGAGAGGTAGTATACACACTGTTCTGACATTTTGTTTTACTTATTGTATCCTTTTTTTTTTTTTTTTTTTTTTTTTTTTGCGGTACATGGGCCTCTCACTGTTGTGGCCTCTCCCGTTGCAGAGCACAGGCTCCAGATGCACAGGCTCAGCGGCCACGGCTCACGGGCCCAGCCGCTCTGCGGCATGTGGGATCCTCCCGGACTGGGGCACGAACCCGTGTCCCCTGCATTGGCAGGGGGACTCTCAACCACTGCGCCACCAGGGAAGCCCTACTTATTGTATTTTGACGATTAATCCATATCAGCACATATAGACCTTTTTTTCCTCCATGCTTATTATTTCATTGAATGGATGTACTATTATTTATTTAGCCAGTTTCCTATTGGTGGACATTAAGGGTGCTGCCAATCTTTTGCTCTTACAAAATGCTAAAATGAAAAACTTTGTTGTACACTTGTCGTTTTACATATGTATATCTTCAGGAAGAATTCTTAGGTGTGGAATTGTTGGATCAAAGGGTATGCATATTTGTAAATTTGATGGATAGTTTCATGCATTGCTTTAACTTTTTATTATGACTATTTCAAGCATATAAACAAGTATAGATAATACTGTAGCATATACATATGTATCCTCTACATATGTACCCACTACTCATTAAACAGGTGTTGTGCTGACACCCTCATTGAGGTTCTGTCTGCTAGGTGCTTTTAGTACCTCTTTAACATTGTAGAGTACTCCAACAGAATGTTATCTTAGACTCAGAGTAAGAAGTTTCTCAGAACTCATACCCTGCCATCCTAGAGTCACCACTAAGCAGTCTATCTTTTTTTTTTTTTTGTGGTACGCGGGCCTCTCACTGTTGTGGCCTCTCCCGTTGAGGAGCACAGACTCCGGACGCGCAGGCTCAGCGGCCATGGCTCACAGGCCCAGCCGCTTCGCTGCATGTGGGATCTTCCCAGACCGGGGCACGAACCCACGTCCCCTGCATCGGCAGGCGGACTCTCAACCACTGCGCCACCAGGGAAGTCCAAGCAGTCTATCTTGAACTTAAAAAAATATGTATAACCTCATTGTTAGCAAAAGACAGCTTCTGAGGAGAATTCCAGTGTGTTATTTTTAGTACCTGCAATCTGACTCTCAAAAATGTTTATTTTGCTTCCTTTCTCTGCTCAAAAGCAACAAAGAAATGTTACCGGAAGTTGGTGGCCTGTCTTTTTGGAGACTTGTTTTATTTGCTGGTGGAGGAGCCCAGGTGAATTGAGCCAGAAGCACAGCATCCCACCCCGCTTTGTCAGAATAACTAAATGTGGTTCTCCTTAGCAGGCGCTTACCTTTAACTGACTTGTAGGTGCAGCTGTGTCTGGGTCCTCATTGAGTTGATGAGCGAAACTGTTCTTGGAGGGGGGAAGCTGTTGATCTCTATTACACCTGCATACCTGTAGCCGTTTCAGTAGCCTTTGGTTGAAATAAATTTCCTTCCCTCCCATCTCTCTGCTGGAGACCTCTAACCTTGTTCCAGTGGTAGGTGACTCTTGCTTCTGACCTTTTTTGTAGGTCCTCAGAGTGCCCAGCAGTGAGGCTTTTACATTATTTTATGAATTTTTAAACCTAGTGTCAGTTGGGGCTATTATAATCTGAGGTTATGCAGGTTCAGATTCACCCTAGAAGCAGGTATTTGTGCCTTCCCTCCCAATTGCTCAGTTTTTTTGTTTTTTTTTTGTTTTTTTTACTTTGTTTGGACGTGTACTATTATGTAATCACCGTTGGGAGGAGCGGATGCATAGGATTCACCCATTTCTCCATGGACCACACAGCCAAGAAGAAAAGGATCAAGGAGAGGGAGCTGGTTTGAGGGTCCGTGGCCTAAAGCACAAACCCCCTTTAAGCCTGTTGTCAGGCCTTAGTATAGGTCTGACCACACAAAGTACCTTTCCAGGCCACGGCGAGTGCAGGGTGGGCAGAACTCCTTGGGTGGGCAGAACTCCTTGGACCCGCACTTAGTTCCCATTACAGCTTCCCTTTGTCTTGCCCTTTCAGTCCTTTCCTTCTAAGCAGGAGGTCTGACTTCTTTTGTCTTCAGTTCCTCAGCCCTGCAGAGACAGCCTTGGCCCTGGGGACAACCCTTCTTCAGATAGTAAACTCATTTTCTCTGTATAGGACCAGTGGGACAAGGTGTAATTCAACCCCGTGCTCCATCAGACACTGCTGCCAGGAGAGACAATGAAGAAAGTGATCTTTGTTGCTCCCTGAATAGGACTGTGAACCTGGCACCTGCTTTTGTTACTGGCTTCTTAAGTCACTGGAAACATTTTTGTTGTCTTCCTGGGTCAGCAGCTGCTTGGGGGTAACGGTAGCAACTGGCTGTCAGGGTGTCAGTCCTGCCTCAAAGAAAATGATGTCTTTAAGCAGTATTACCTTTTTTTTTTTTTTAATTTATTTATTTTTGGCTGCGTTGGGTCTTCGTTGCTGCACGTGGGCTTTCTGTAGTGCGGCCAACGGGGGCTACTCTTCGTTGCGGTGCGGCGGCTTCTCTTGTTGTGGAGCACAGGCTCTAGGCGCACAGGCTTTAGTAGTTGTGGAGCGCAGGCTCTAGAGCGCAGGCTCAGTAGTTGTGGCGAATGGGCTTAGTTGCTCCGCGGCATGTGGGATCTTCCCGGACCAGGGATCGTACCTGCGTCCCCTGCATTGGCAGGAGAACTCCAAACCACTGCACCACCAGGGAAGTCCCAAGCAGCATTACCTTTCATGTCTCTATCAGGGCTGGTGTTGAGAATGAGCAGCTGGGCCTTCACTTTGACCACCTGTGACCCTTATCTTCTCTGAGTCTGAGGAGACAGTTTCCTTCCTTTTTCCTTCTGCTCTCTCCTTAGGCTCTGAGTTCCATGTTCCAGGCACATATGGGGCCTGGTGCATGGTGAGTATGCAACAGATTTGTGTGGAATGGGTGAATTCCTTAACTGACTGTGCATATTTAGTGTCACTGACCCTGATGACGTGAGGGTGCCTTGTCGGAGGACAACCTTTGTTTTTAAGAGAAAGGTTGCCTCAAAGGAATATGGAAGGTCTTGATTTCTAGAGGCTTTGGGGAACTGTGGGAACTCCAACATAGGACTTGTTCTCTCCTTCTGGGCCTTGAACTTTCTCCTCAGCTGAAACTCTGCTGGCGGACTTGCCCTCCTGTTTCAGGAGTAATATCCTGAATCTGACTCAGGCCTTCTCTCTACCTGGGCTCTGGCGTCCGTCCCGGAGCCCACCCGAGGGCAGGGCAGGTAATTCCTTTTTAGCTGTCATCCTGTCACTATCCTGTCATGGCGTCCCTGAGGACCACACCTCATGCACTGAAGTCTGGACTTCCTGATCTGCCTGCATTCAGTCAAGCTCCACTCAGCTCTTTGGTGTCTCCGCCTTTGTAAAGGCTGTTGGAGACAGCAGGGCTCCCCCTTGTCAGCAGCTGGCCAGAGTGCCTGTTAGACTGCCAGATCCTGAGCCTTTCACATTTGTCTGTCTCTGTCTGGAACTTAGGGCAGACTCTCTCTTACCACCCGAGGTTGCCTCTCACTGTTCGCCATCATGGGACCTATGAGGATAAAAGATGAATGGCCACGAGGAGCACAGAGAAGTGTTGGACTGTGGTGCTTTGAAATGCTCTGATTCTGGGGAAAGGTCCCTGGTGTGCAAGAAAACAACTGGAGTCTGGGCCACTGTCCCCCCTCCCCCCTTCCCAAGAGCCTCAAGTTGGAACCATCACTCACTTCATAGTTCTAAACATCCTTGTTTTTGTTTAATTTTTATCTGATAAAATGTTACTAAACAATTTCAATGTTGAAACACACAGAGGAAATGACAGACTAGCATGAGTTGCCTTTTAAATGCACTTAGTTCAAGTGGCTATTTTAAAAGTCAGTTGTTCCTGCTGTTAGATTCCTGTTGTCTGGGCTGCTTTCCTCCCTTAGGTGGGAGGAGTCTCAGATAGAATTTTACAGGCGCATTAAAGGAAGGGGGCCCAGCTCTTCCCCTGCTGATTGATCATTCCTTTACACCTTGTTCTTTTCAGTACTTACATTCAGATTGTTCTATGTTAATTGCTCTCAGATCTTGACACAGAGGAGGTCTTAGAAATCAGTTCAGAGGTTCTTTACCTATGGCTCACTAACCCTTATCCACTTGTAAACAAAAGTTTGTAGGTAGGTGAATATGTGCCTTTTCCTAGGGGAGAGTATCTTTAGTTTTCATCATATTCTGACTGGAGTATGTGGCCTAAAACAAAACAAAACAAGAACTAGCATTTTATAGGAATTTGGAGCTCCTGCTCACATAGTTAGTTAATGGCAAAGTTGGATCTAGAGATAAACTCTGGAATCCAGGTATCTTGACCCTGTAACCAAAGTTATTTCCACTGTGCTCTCTTATCCATACTCTTCCAGGGGAAATAGTAGAATAAAGCCAGGAAACAGACATGTGTGATCTGAACTGTCATTTAATGTTTGCCTTTCTCATCCACAGCTTCATTTCACAGATGAGGAATCCAGGGCACCTGGTCTGTTGGACTAGGTGACCTCAAAGACACTTTGATTCTCACAGTAGTATGTTGTAGAATCTATAATTGGTGTTGTGCGTGTATGTGTTTACTGTTGCCCACTGTCTGTCATGCTCTGTAAGCATCAAACTCCCTCCCCCCCCCCCCC
>NW_006780610.1:2518925-2535761 GCF_000442215.2 Lipotes vexillifer | reverse complement strand
GGGCTTCTCACTGTTGTGGCCTCTCCCGTTGCGGAGCACAGGCTCCGGGACGCGCAGGCTCAGCGGCCGTGGCTCACGGGCCCAGCCGCTCTGCAGCATGTGGGATCTTCCTGGACCGGGGCACGTACCCGTGTCCCCTGCATCGGCAGGCGGACTCTCAACCACTGCGCCACCAGGGAAGCCCTCAAACTCCCTTTTAACCTTGCCCATTAAATGGTTCTTTGAGAAAAGAAACCATGTGTTGTGTGCCCCGTGACTCCTAACACTCAAGATCTGCACAGTGGCTGGCTACCTTGTTGGCACTGTTGACCGACTAGTAGCATGGGAAGGCACAAAAGCTTGGGTTGGTTATTTTTATTATCCAGAGATTTTCCCTTTCCATTATCTTAGTAGCTGTTAATTTTATTTAGCCTGATCTTTTCAAGTAGACATACTCCCTTTTCTCTTTGTTTTCACAATGCTACTTACACAGTTTCTCCACCTGCATCCAGCCTGCATCATTGGGAGTTCTGTGGAACATTGTATTTGGCACACTGTGAGTTCTTCCAGGTCACTGAATGGCAGTCTGCCTGGCAGGTTACTCTGAAAAACTTCAGACCTGAGAGAGGGGTGTCTTTCTTATGAGGGGTTGTTCAGTGGAGTCTGACTTGGTTGTTGCTTGTGGATACTTAGCTCAGGTTTGGGAAATGTATGTTCTTTTCATGCTGTCTTATTGGCCTGATGTGTGACTTTTGGATAGTTTGCTTAACCTCTGTGTATTTTCTCATCTGTAAATGAAAATTACATACTTTCATATGTATGTTACTTTCACATGTTAACTTTCATAAAAACATTTTCAAAGATGAATATAGCAATGCAGATGAACTATTTTGCCTTACAAAAAAGATGCTAAGAAATTTAAAGATGCTAAGGAATTTGAAGTAATTTAAGAAATTTGCTAATAATTTTTCCTCTAATTGTAATCTGTGTAGCTTATCCTAAGAGCCTGTGACAGTTGTGGGGTTAGTCATCTTTTTGAGGCTGATGGAGTAGAAGGAAATTTGCATCAGCTACTGACATCACTAAAGCAAACTAAAAACAAATTAGCTGAGTGAAATAGTGCCCCAGAATGGGGAGAATGCAGGTGGTGTCTGGGCTGCATTTTCTCCCTTGTTGCTTTTGGGGAAGGTCTTGCCTCCCTGAATTGGGCTTTTAGCATTTGGGGTGTGGCGTCCCAGAACAGTTTCTGCTTCTCTCTGGACTGTGTTCATATGCAGTGTCTCCTCTGTGTGTGGCTGTATTCCAGTCTGTAAACGTGACTGCTGTGAGGAGAGTGCAGAGTTAGTTGTTTATTTTGTAAAACCTTTCTCATTGCCATGTGATATTTGCCCAGGAACTCGTGTTGTGACATTCTTGTCGTGAGTGTGGCCCTTTAAAAGTTTCATTCTCAGATGTTAGATGACCCCCTAACTGGTGTCCTGAGAAGCATTTAAGCCTCTCTCCCTAGAGTTTAAACCAGAGGAGCAGTAATCCCAGTGGAGCCTGGGCTGGGGTCTAAAGAGAAGGTAGCAGATGAGGTGGCAGATGATAGGCAGGGGCTGCTGCGGTCTCCCGACTCATTTGCACAAAGGAGGGGCTGGCCTCTCCTGGGGAGGTATTTCCGCTCATTGCAACAAATGAGGGCGCACAAAGGGCTGTAATGTAATGAGGCTCCTCTGGTGATGTCACTTGCAAGTGTGGTCAAAGTCCAGTTCTTGGGGGCTAGGAGACGGCAGTGGAGCTCTCTCTTCTCAGCTGTCACTGTGCCATGGTGCCTACTTCCAGCCACTGAGTCAACACAGCTAGGCCCGGGGCATGAACGCTTACAAGTACCAGAAGTTCCTGGAGGGGCTCAACAACCTGAGAGGTATTCCAGGGCTTCTGGGCTCCCTGCCTTTTGTCCTTGCTGTTTGTGTGAACACTTGCTGTGGTGTGTGTTGTATGGGATCTTTACTCTCCATCAATCCCTAGGGGCTTAGAAAGGCCTCTGACTCAGAGCTGGCCATAGTTTTTTCTGTGTTTGGGCAATTACATAGAAAGGATAGAGTTTGTAAACGCAGTAGTGGGTGACGGGAGGGAATCCTCTCAGCTGCTCCAGCCGCAGCCTGTTCTCTTGCTTGAATGGGCACTGAAGCCACGTTCGGCCCCTTGAACTCAGCAGTGCTCAGGGTGCTCCCGGCAGGGTGGGCGGAGGGCTCCTGCTTTGGGCCCTGTGGCCTCACCTAGGTGTAGCTGGGGTTCTTGGGCCAGATTTTCCACTTGCCTGTGTCTACAGTGAGTCAGAGCCCCATGTGGAGAGAACAGGGAGTCGGGAATGGTTGTGGAGGGGAGGAGGAATGCAGGTTGATAGGGCAGAGACGCCACTGTAAAGGGTAAGTCAGTGACTTTAAAGGGGACAGCTTTTTACTAAAATAGTATCTAAGGGGATTAGTGTTTGCTTTGCAGGGTTGGCAAAGTTTTCACTGATTATATAATATATGAGAAAAATGCTCCCAGGTATGATGATGCAAGACTCTTTTTGGCTATTAGGGAGGAAAATGAATGAACTCTTTTTACTTCCCTTTTTCTTATTAAGAGGTAGTTTTATTTCCATCTCTTAGGAAGGTGCTCAAACCATCCCTCTTCCATTGGCAGTCAGGGATCTGGATCCAGAGTGACCATGGGGTGTGGAGAGAGTCAGGGGAAATAGAGGAAAAGGGTAAAGTTGCTTCCTTCAGGGTTGAGGGGAATGGCAGGCAATCTGGACTCACATCCTGCCAGGGTCTATAGATACTTTACTTTCTTTCATTATTTGTAGAAGAACAGTTTCTAAGAGAACATATACATGAAGAGCTTTGTTTGCTGCAAAGGGATATATAACTAAAAAGTACTGTTCCATTGATCTCTATCTTCTCTTCCCTTGTCTCTCCCCCCATGCCATACAAACATTTTTTTGCAGAACTTCTGACAGCTGGCACCTGTCGCTTTTAGGTTGAGGGCTCTTCAAACTCATCACACATCAGACAGGTCTTAGCAAGAATGAGCAACATTAACTGTTGCTTCCCTGTCAAAGGAAGTGTTGAGAGGACAGGAAGAGTCTGAACTACTTTATCCAGACTCATGGGGAAGAGGTGGCAGGTGGGGACAGAAAACAGTGGCGCTTCTCAGTGACTCTTCCAGTTCCTGGGCCTTGTTGCGGTCTGTATGAAGGTGCAGGACTGTACCCTTGTCCCATACAAGAGCCCCTTTTCTTGCCCTCTTTCCTGTCTTAGGGGATCCTTCTATATTCCTGGGCATGAAGCCCACCCAACAGCAGGAGCCTTTTTTCCCCTGTGTTTACAAAACTCATGGAAGGGTTATCAAACTTAATTAACCTGCATATTCCTTCAGGAGAGGAAAAGCCTCAGAGTAGGAATCCTAGGCCTCTCGTTGGATGCTGATCTCCTTAGTTTAGTTTTATTCCCTGTTATCCTTACTGTCATTCTTCTGATAAAAGGCCAGAACTTTCTAAAGACGTATTGGTGGTGGGTGGAAACGATAGGAGGTTAATATAACTTTTCCTTTTGGTTCCCCTTTTTTCAAGGGTTTAGAGGAGCAGTGAGCCACAATAGGATGGCCACAGCCTATGTGGATCAGGTTTAGCAGTGACCTAAGTGGATTCCTTAGGTTCTCAGGAGACCATACCACTCATAACTCTGTCTTCCTGTGCTGTATGTGCTTCAGGAACAAAGTGCAGGTATGAGGGGTCGGGGGCACTTCTTGTTCTCCTCCCATAAAACAACTCCCTAAATAGGAGTTGTTTTGGTCCCCAGTCTCCTGTAAGACTTTCTCAGGAGACTAATGGAACAAGTAGCTCTTGATTTGATCTTCTCAGGGCTGTAGAGGTTTGAAGTTACACCCTACATGTATATTTTTGCTTTTCGAAGACGTTATATTGAAACCAGCTTGGCAATCATTTGTTTTCTCAGTTCACCAATAAAGTTTGTTTGTTTGTTTTTCTCCTTTGCTCTGTTTTTACTAAGAATGAATGAATAACATGGCTAGGAATGAATGAGTGACAGACTAGATGTACCTGTCATAGTGAGTGTCCTGTATGGGGCTGAAATCAGAGAAGAGAAATGAGCACAGCAGCAGCAGCTCCCACTCCACTCTTCCTCCCCAGACACTGGGGCTCTCTGCCGTGTTATTTTGGCTCTGCACGTCTAAGGTGAACTCAGAAACACTTACTGCAGTGGACATTAAGTAAGAAGACATATGCACTTAGTTCAGTGTCTGGTATGTGGTCAGAATTTACCAAATGTTCTGCCTCTGCTTTCTCCTGTTCCTCCCACAGACTTCTTTGAATCACAGTGAGTCTTGTGCCTGCACTGGTCCAGGATGAGCTGGATCAGGGCACCTTCTGACTGAGGAGTTGTAGCCCTAGTCACCCATCCACATGTTTGGTTCCAGGTCTTACTTGATCTCACTGATTGTTGAGACTGGAAGACAGCAGCACTAGTGATATTCTTAAAAATATTATGCACTCAGCAAATGTTAGTTATGGGCTAGGCACTGTTCTAAGCACTCCCCTGTATTAATCCATGCAGCGCTTATAATATTCCCATAACATAGGTCCTTTACAGTGGTATAACCAAAGCTTGGCTGGCCCGAGAACAGGGTCATCTGTCCTGCTAAGGACATAGCAGTGCCTGGGAGTATAGCAGCCAAGATGGCTGTATTGTATAGCTGTCTGATACTGGGGACCATATGAAGTAGGGAGAATACCCAAGTCTGACTGAGTGTATGTGTGAAACACACTTGGTACCTTCCTCTGAGGGACAGCAGCGGTATGGTGCTTTGGAGTGAGGGCAATAGATCTCTCTCCACACTAGCCTCCTTGAGCTGTGTTCTGTTTTCTAATCCTTCATTCACATATATACACTGCATAATAGTCTTTATGGCATAAAATGTGTAATATACAGCAGTTTGTCCTGTTCACTCAAAGAAAGCATCTGATTAACTCCCTCGTCTCTCAGAACCTGACTCTTTTTCGGGTGGGAGAGGTGCCCGGAATGAGGGCATGTAGTTGTTTTGGTTTAGTCCTTATAATCATTTCTGGAACATTGCTACAGGTGTTAGATAAGTATTCCCCCAACTCTGAGTTGACAGGCCAACATTTAGATACAAACTGTGGCCTTTGTCAAGCTCTTCTCTGGGTTGAGTTCCACCCACAGTTCCCTGATTATGGTGAATAGCTACTCCCCTTCTTCATTTCACCTGTGCCTTTGTGTATTCTGGAGGGCCTGACGGAAGCAGGTAATTGGCTCCCCTCTTTGTTTAGTTACTGACTTTGCTTTTCTTGACATGGTTCAGCTTGCAGCCACTCCTCCATCTACTGGGTAACTGTTCAAGGGAGCCCTGTGGGAGAATAGAGACATTGTGTACGTCTTGAAGTTCCTGTCTCCAATTTCCTGTGAATCTTTGATGCTTTGATGCCAGGATTGAGGTGCATTATATTCCGTTGCTGCTGTTTCCTCTGGAAGGCTTTGACCTTTACTTGTCAAGCTCGCCAGCACCCACAGCTGTTGAATGATTTCTGCCTAGATGCACCACTTTTGTGGGCACGGCAGGTTGAACTATTGGCTCAGGTCCCGCCCTTCGGCAGAGCCCAGGCCTGTGCTGTGGCTGGTAATTAGGGATTAATTAGGGAGGCAGAGAGGTAGGTGAGGTTGAGTAATGAGAAAGTGGTTCTCTAGCCTTTGCTAAGAAAAGTTTGTGATAGGTCTGTGGGATAATAGCTGACTTTTTAAAGCAAATGTACCCCAACATACCCATGTACTTTCACCCTTCTCTTCCTTTGTATATATATACTGTCCTGTTCCCTCTGCCTGGAAGACCACTATCCTTTTCTCCTTGTGTCAAACTTCTATTATCCTTTAGTGCCTAGCTCAATCTTACTTCCCCCCATGGTTTTTTGTTTGTTTGTTTTGTTTTGTTTGCAGTTCCACACATAATTTATTCTCTCTTTCTCGTCTGTGTTACTGTAGCACTTTAAACATACTTATTTTAAGGATATCACATTATAGTTTAGTTACTTCATTAAACATTTGATTTTTCCTGCTAGTCTTTACTTCTTGGGCAAGTTCCCTGTAACTTCTGTAAGCCTCAGTTTTTTTTTTTACATTTGTAAGATGGGGATGATAATAGAATTTATCTCACCAGTTAAATGAGACAGTAAATGTAATAACATCTAGCACAGATTAAGATCCCAGGAGATGTTAGCTATACTGTTGCTAAAGGTGGGAACTGTGTCTCATTTATTCTTGTATCTTCCTGACCCAGCGTAGTACCTGGCACAAATTAGGCATGAAAGAAACATTTGAAGAACTGAATTACACTAAACTCATGTATCCAAATGTCCTTCAGTAGTCACCAAAGACAGTTTTAAAAAAGAAAAATACCAAAAAAGCTCTGACAATGGTGCCCATGCTCTATACATTTATAAAATCCTTTTGGTAGTTTTTCTCTTCAGCGCTAGATTGTGATGCCCATAAGAAATTCCATACTCATTTTATAGTCGTACCTAATTTTTGGTCAAAAAATGATATTGTCTGGGGCTTTCCTGGTGGTGCAGTGGTTGGGAATCTGCCTGCCAGTGCAGGGGACACAGGTTCGAGCCCTGGTCCGGGAACATCCCACATGCCGCGGAGCAACTAGGCCCGTGAGCCACAACTACTGAACCTGCGCGTCTGGAGCCTGTGCTCCGCAACAAGAGAGGCCGCGATAGTGAGAGGCCCGTGCACCGTGATGAAGAGTGGCCCCCTGCTTGCCGCAACTAGAGAAAGCCCTAGCACAGAAACGAAGATCCAACACAGCCAAGAATAAATATAAAAATAAATAAATAAATTTTAAAAAATGATATTATCCAAGATTGGCTCTTTGAAACATTAACTCCAGTCTCAGAGAATGAAATGTACTGCTCTGGAAGACATTGGAAAGATGGTACTACTAGTTTGTAGGCACTTCCAAAGGAGGGGTTCCAGGTATATTTAGGGCAGCGGCAACGTTGTTGAATAAGTGAACTAGGTGACTCCTGAGGAGGCATGCTCATTTTTGGTTCTCTTAGTTCTGATGTGTTTGCCAAGTCATCTTTCTCATTATCTTACAGCTTTACTTTGGACATCCACTCATTTGACCAGCCTGGAAGCCTGTTCCAAGTTGGCACATCTGGGCTAGCGGGACAAGCCCTCACATCCTGACATGTGCCCTCCCAAAGTGGCCTTTTTTGGGGGACTTTTCTCCCCTCTTCAGTGTGACTACTAAAGGACCCTAGGAAAAAAACCTTAGATTCCCCCCCGCCCCTCCCCCCGCAATTAAATAGATGTGGTATTTTGTCCTTATAGAAAGAATAGAAAAACAAAACACCCAAATTACCAAAATCCTACAACGCAAAGATCACTATGTTCCTATTCTATCGTATTTTCATCAAGTCTTTTTCTATCTCTCTCTCTCTATATAATGTTGTGTTTTTATATATTTGTTACCATTGTAATTTAGTTCTGTCTTGCCCTTTATTTTGTGAGCATTTTTTTTAATGCCTTTATTTGTCTGCAATATCATTTCTTAACAGCTGTGTGGAATTTCATCAAATGTAAGGGTCATTTATTTAACGTCCCCCAGTTGTGGGGCGTGTACATTGCTAATTTTTCAGTGCTATAATATGATAATGAACATCCTTGTAAATAAACTTTTCTGTGCATCTCTGATTATATTTTTTGGATAGATTTCTCGAAGTGGAATTACTGGTCTTAATACATATATTCAGAGCTCTGGATGTTGGTTTTTAACTTTATTTCACCTTTAAAAGCTACTGAGGTTACCTGTAACCCTTTGAATACCTTTCTGATAGCTCTCGGCCCTTGCCCTCCTGGGACAGCCCCGTCTTCTGGCTTAGTGGCCAGCTGGTTCAGATGTTTTATTATCCAGTTAATTTCATCATGGGACAGGTGCCAAGCGTCTCTTTCACTTAGTCAGCAGCTCCCACATGTCATCATCACATCACTGCACTCACTGTCTTACTCTGAAGCTTTTTCCCCGGCAGCTCCAGCCTTCGTTGAAAAATGGCTTCATTGATTCTCCCCACCATAGTACCTTTTCCTTTTCTATCAGGAGAGATCCATAACGTTGATCTGGAAACTGTAGTACCAAGAATGACCTAATCAATGCTGTATAGAGATCCCATATTGGAACCCCAGATTGGTACAAGGTTGAGATTCTCTTTTTCTTTCACTTTTGTTACTGAGCTAGCATCTACCTAGTAAATTGCGCCAGCTTAACCTGATATAATAGGCTGGCAAATTCTACTGTCTCATCACGCTTGCTTATGGTAGGTGTCTGCCTCTGGAAGAAATGGAAATGGTGCTGTGTGTTTAAATCAATATATTGCAGTCGAGTGCAAATTGGCTTCTGTTACTTGGGACTGACAGCCCTTAGGGTTATTATTATGGACATGATGAGAGTACAGTCTTGTTTCTGACTTGGAGTTGACATTCCTGCAGCAGACAATGTGGGGTTTTCCAGCTGATGATAGACTGGATAGACGGTGTTTGGAGATTAGCTTGAGGACTGATAGAAGGAAGACACATGTGTGGGGCTTTGTGTGCCGGGGTCAATAAGAACATACCGACAGCATCCAGGATGGTGGAAAATGGCTTGAGTCACCCCCAGGATTGCATCCTTCCCAGTGAGAACTGCCTGCCTCTCCCGTTCCCAGAGCCCTTAAGCAAGCCTATCACAATGGGTTGGTTCTCTCCTTTGCAAGGAATTCAGGAGTCTGCATGCTTCTGGGGTGAGACCTGTCAACACCTTTTACACCTACTAGACCCTCAGTATATCCTATACTTTTTGGATGCTTGGCAGTTTTGTACTGTTAACGTTTATCCCCTCCTTAATTGTATATTTAGGCTTACCGCTTGTCACTGGACTGGAGAGGGGCATTCTGTGCTGGTTTGAAATGTGTGGGGAATATGGGGTTCCATGGTCTGATGGTTAGTACTCTAGACTGTCGAATGTGTGGGTTAGTTCTGTGGCGGGATGGGGCTTTATTTTTGGTTACAACAGGGGATGAGTGTTATATTCTCCCTCTTTCTAAAAGAGTGAGCCTATATGCTAACAAAGAATAAATTATCATTTCCCCCCCATCCTACTTCCTTTTGAAGTAGGCAGTTCTGAAAGGTAAGGCTCTTGTCTGCACTATTCTGCCACAGTTTCTTTTGGCTACTCTCCTAGAGAAACCCCAGGCTAGTTGTCCTAACTGTGTATGTTCCTCGTTACAACAACTGTGGGGATGGTCCCTCTGAATGAATACCAGTTGCTAAACAGCATCTTTTGCTCATTGTCAGGTGGCAGGAACCTTTTAGACTTCCTGGTTTGATGTATTTTGGAATCTTTCGATGTGGAAGATCATTTCTTACAATTTGTTATCAATTAACTGTTTCCCTCGCTGATAATGTTTCATGCTTCCTGTCTCTTTCACTCGAAGCCCCCATATCCATCTCCTTCCTTCCTTTTGTTGAGAACCTTCTCTGTGCCGGGCCCTGTACAAGGCATTGGGGATATGAAGATAAATGACAGTCCCTGTCTTTGAGGGGTAGTCAGTCCTATACACAGCCTAGTGGGGATGGAGATATATAAATACATTTGTGGCCGGTGCTATTATAGAAATATGAACAAAGTGCTGTGAGGACAGAGGTGGAGTGATTACTAGGGGCAAATGGTTGGGGATTGGGAAAACTTTACAGTGGAGTTTGTATTTAAGCTGAATCTTGAACTTAGATAGAGTTTACCAGTCAAAAAGGAAGAAAAGGTATTCTGGGAAGACAAGGTATGCAAAGGAATAGACTCATGAAGGTCTCTGTTTCCTCTGGGGAAGGTGAGAAGTGTTATGAAGTAGGAAGCTGGAGAGAATGGGTAGTTGTTTAGGCTAGAATGGAAAGTTGAGCCTCTGTTATAAAAGGCTAAGGAATAATGTAGGTAGTAGGGGACACTCAGTATTTTTAAGGCGAAGGAATGATATAAACAGGAGGTTTTTTGGTGGGGGAGAAGTATAACTCTGGCAGCAGAATGAAAGGTCATTTATAGGGAGGTAAGGCTGCAGCTAAAGTGGGGCTGTATGTACCTGATTTTATTTGTCTAGTATAAGAGAAGAAATAAAGAGAGCAGGCATGTGAAATTCTTCTAAAAGAGAGTTTGGTTTTAGAAACTAAGAAATTTTTGTTAAACTATAGCCTGAGTGGAGATCCACTTTCCCCACAGCTCAAGTTGAACCCGACCCCGGGTTGTGCAATGTTCTGTGTTTGGGATGATATTTCCTGGGACTGGTCAGATGATGCACCTTGGCATGAGGCCTGTGGAGTAGCTGAGACCAGCAGCCCCAGGTGTCTGTCAGTGATAAGAGGGAGAGAAGAGGCCCATTTAGGTCTGGGTAGGACTTTTGTTTCTTTGAAATTCTCTGGGCTGCAGTACCTGGCCCAGGGCTCCATCTTTACATGACTCAACAGAGAGATTTCACGTGTTGACGTCGTTCTATGTTGAGTGTTGGCGTTTGACACTGTTGATCACATCCCTGCCTATTTAAAATATTCTGTTAGCTTCAATGAGGGCATTTCTTGGTTTTCCTTTACCTACCTGATTGCTGTTTGTCTGCCTTTGCTTTGGATCTTTTCCTTCTTCTGACTCACTCTCATAGTTTCCTAAGGGGTGAGGCAGTGTGGGGAGGTGGGAAGAACATGGGCTTTGGATCCAGGCTAGGTTGGGTTACTTTCTACGTTTACCAGGTGAGTGACTTAGACAAGCTACTCACTTTCTCTGAGCTTCAATTTTCTCATCTGTAAAACAGGGATAATAATATCTCCCACATAAAATTATGAGGGCTAAAGTAATGGCATAGGTAAAGCTCCTAACAAGGCTGGCACATAAACACATAACAAACATAGCTGGCATTATTAGTAGGCCGCTCTTGACCTTCTTTTCTTTCTCTAGCCATTTCTTCCAACTCCAGCTTTTCTTTTAAATTGCAAACTCCCATATCTGTCTTCTACTGTTTAAAATCTCTCAATTAAAAATTTAAAAAAAATTGTAGTAAAGACCATTTAACATGAAATCTACGCTCAACAAATTTTTATTAACTGTATGAACATTTGTTGTACAGGAGATCTCTAGAACTTTTTCATCTTGCAGGACTGAAACTCTGTACTGGTTGAACAGCAACTTCCCATTTCCCCATCCCCCCAGCCCCTGGCAACCACCATTCTACTTTCTGCTTCTTAAAGTAGTCAGACCTCATATAAGTGGAATCATGCAGCATTTGTCCTCCTGTGAGACTGGCTTATTTCATTTAGCATAACATCCTTAAGGTTCATCCATGTTTAGCATATGAAGAATTTACTTCTTTTTAAAGGCTGAATAATATTCCATTATGTGTATAAAAATCTCTCAGTGTTTTAATCTCTCTTTTTCCAGTTGCGTACAGGACATCCATACTTGGATACTGCTTTGAGCTCAGCTTGGCTTCCCCCCTTCTTCCCCATTTTTGACAACTGTGCCCACATTCTCTAGTCTCCGAGATCAGAAACCCTGGAGACACCTTTGACTCTTCTCTCTTCATCAACCCCCATTTTCATTCTGTCATCGAGTCCTTTTGTTTCTTCAGAATTTCTCCTAAATTTGCCCTTTCCTCCCCATTCCCTTTGCCAAGACTCTTGTCCGCTCACTCATTACCTCACGCCTGAATTACTGTGACAGCCTCGTATTTTGTTTCCTGTGTCCTCTCTCTCCCTTCCAGTTAACACTGCCAGCTACTTCCTACTGTTTTCTGTTACCCAAAGTAAGACAGACCTTTTATGCTCTGACCCCCTTCCTCCTTATCAAGGCTTATCTCACATGATTTCCTGGAACACCTTTAGCCCCAGACAGATCCGCCTCCTCATCTCCTCCTGCCCTTTCTGTGTGGTTCTCTTTACCTGGAGTGCCCTGGTTCTTTCTACTTCACTGAAATCCATCCATTCCTTCAGGCCTCACTGCAGGTCTTTCTTCTCCTCGAAGACATCTGTGATTATCCTTGACGTCTGTGATTATCACTGCCCATGTCGATGTGTCACTTCCCCACACTCTAGTTTTGTCTGCCTATTGAAACTGAAAGCCTTTTGAGGAGACTGAGCACTTACAAGGCATGGTGACCGAACGCAAATCCTTCTTTCAGTTGACAAATATTTATGAGCACCTGCCATGTGTGCTGGGCTATGCACAGGGGTCCAGCAATAAACCACATAGGGAGGAGACCAGTTACACTGTATATAAGCAGATAAATACTGGTTGGTCAACTGAATTTGAGGAAACCAGGTCAGACTCTTTAAGTGAGGACAAATGAAAAGAAGAGGGAGACTTCATCAAACAAGGCCTAAATGAAACAATTTTTGTAGGACAGAGGCATTTAGTAGATTCATCGAGCAAATAATTTACTGAGTATCCACTGATATCGATTTATTCTGGGTGTTAAGGATATACCAGAAGACAAGATCAGGTCCCTTTCCTGGTAAAGCTTATATTCTAACATTTAGAGGCATTTATTTTTTTAAATGGAAAGCACTTAATATTGGGTGAAGCCCATCTGTAAGAGGTCAGCAGTGAAGGAGTTAATATGCTCATAGGTCTCTAGGCTTTGTTGAAACAGATGGTTTCTCAGCCCTAGGGAGTGTTTTTAAGGGGGATTAGAGGACTGGACTGAAGAGGGCCTGAGACCTCTCTCCCTCACCCCATAGCACACACACCTGCTGTTTGGTGCCTGATGAGCTATGTAACTTGTCCCACACTTGGGTAGGCACTTATTTGCAGGTTTGTGATCGTGGCTTTAGGGCTGGCTGTATGCTTCAGGCATTTTTATTTTCCTTTCCTGATCTTTATCATCTAACATCAGTGAAGTCCCACTTTAATTTAACAGATGTTGGGACTTGTCAGTGTTCCTTTCTGATCCATATTTACTTTTACATAATTATGATGCTGGTCTGTATATACCTTTTTTTTCAATCCAGTTTTTTTATTATGGTAAAATACTCATGACATAAAATTTACCATTGTAACAGTTTTAAAGTGTACAATTCATTGACATTAAGTACATTTACAGTGTTGAACAACCATCGTGACTATCTAGTTGCAGAACTTTTTCAGGACCCCAAATGGAAATCCCATACCCATTAGGCAGTCACTCCCCTCCCCTCCCCTCCCCCTCCCCTCCCCTCCCCTCCCCTCCATGTGCCACTGAGCAGCCACCTGGGACCCCTTTGGGGGCCCATTCGTGTGGGAGGCTTTGTTACTTCCCCCCAGGTCCCCAGCGCACCCCCACACTCATGCCTGCCCTGCTGACCGTCTGCCTGGAGTGGGGGTCCCCCAGCTCTCCTTCTGACCATTGTGACCACAACGTGGCCCCGCCCCCTGACCACAATGTCTGGGGTAGCGCCCCTCCCCACTGACCTGCCTTATTCCCTTCACGACACACGCTGTTGTGCTGTTACCTGAAATCATCTCGCCCAGCTGCCTGCAGCCCCCGATGCTGCCCCGTGTTCTCTGGGCTACGACGGGGCAGAGAGCAGCTCAGCCCTGCTTCTCCCCACTTCCTCAGGGACCAGAAGGGCTCCTGGCACATAGTGCTTGCTCAATAAATACTGGTGGATGCACGGATCTCTATTTCACAGAAAAGCAGACAAACCTGGGGTAGTTAGGTGATGAATCAAAAGTCACACCGTTTGTATGAGATGTGGTACCCAGTTCCAGGGCTCCCTTCGAGGGACCAAACTGTGTCTCTAGAAAGACAAAAAAAGAAAAAAGAGCAGGGAGAGAGAAGATGAAGGAGTGTGTAAAGGCCCTGAAATCAAAATAATATTTGTAGAAAGGTTTGGTTTGCTGGGGGTTGAAAAATGAATTATAAAACTCTATCCATTATGTACATTTCTTTCATCATGATGTACGCCGAGGATTCTGGGAACGTGGACTGTGGAGATCGAATGGTACCTCAGGATGCACCTACTACCCTCCCCTCCCCCTCCCTTCCCCCAACCCCTGGCAGCCACTAATCTGCTTGTTCACTTGCCTGTTTCTTGATATTTCGTATAAGTGGAATCATATAACAGGTGGCCTTTTATATTTGGCTTCTTTCAGTTAGTTGTATATATATATATATATATGCCTTTTTCATGTGACATTATAAGGATTTTTTTAGTGTTTCCTTATAGTCATTATAATTTTACATTATAACGTTGATAATGGTTTCACTTAGCCATTATGTTAAATGTTGAATATTTGGATTGTTTCCAAGTTGTTGCTGTTATCAGAACTGCTGCAATGGACGTCTCCCTGACTGTGCTCTGCCTTCTTTCAGAGGACTCTGTATGTTGCATACCAGCTGCAGAAGAACGTTGTCGTCGATTAGGATAGTGTGGCCTGTTAGCCAACTCTCAGGGAGAACAGGAGAGAAATGATTTTTATACAGAAGGGAGCATTATACTTTGCAACAGAAGAGCTTGATCGCGGGAGGGAAAAAAAAGCCCCCCCCCCCCCCGCCCCGTACTGTCTAGAATTCTTCTCTGACACTCCCTCCACCCCCTTGGGTGTAGGAAGGAACTGAATATAGCAGTTGAAGATGAAATGTCTTATTCATTTATTCACTCAACAAATATTTGAGAGCCTACTATATGCCAGACATTTGAAGCTTACCAGTGGTTTGAGCCTGGCCAAGCAGTACCTTTTACTCTACAGGCCTTTGGTCCTGCCTTGGAGCAGGATGCTGGAACTGCTTCCAGGGCAATCAGGATTCAGAGTCCTGAGCCACACAGGACCTTATTACCTCTTGGTTTAACACCTCAAGGTTTGGGAATGCTTCCTCCGGGGGATTTTACAGCCAGGCTGGGACTCCTCATACACAGCTAACTCTTTTTCCCCACTGTGTCAGAGACTTGGAGATGTGCCATCGGGCCTGTGGCCTCAGAGTGGTTTTATTCACAATATCCTGGCAAAGCAGCAAGGGGAAGGTGCTGTTGCCTGAGTCTAAAGGCTTCAGGCACTTTGTTATAGTGAAGTTACCATGTTCATGCAAAACATGGAGGGTGGAGTATCAATTCTGAGTTTAGCCCAGATAGCTCTGGGATTAGTGCTGCTGGGACCCTCTTGTCTTCTGGCAGACTGTCCCCCCGCTCCTTTTTATTTCCTTACTGACCCATTTTATAAAATAGTCTTAATTTCTCTTTACCCTGCTGGGAAAATGTCTACCACTTAAGGCCATTTAGGGCCACACTATGTCTTTAAAATCCAGTGTAAGTAGAGAAAGCACTGAATTGCCAGATCTTAACAGTTACACTTAAGAAAGTGCTAAAACTCTGAATTGTTGTTGACTTGGGGTAAGATGCACAGAGTTTGGTGAGAGGGCCGGAGTTAGGCCTAATCCCTGCCCCTTGCACCTACCACTTGTTGCATTTCTTTCACTGTCAGAACTTGATCCATTATGTGTCTGTATCTTCAGATGCATTTTTCCTAGTGTACTTTTAAAACTGTTGAACATTCCCTCTCGGGTAGAGGAGAAAGGAATTAGACCACCAGGAATAGAGACTGCTGTCTCTCCCCCTACACCGTGGAGTTAAGGGAATTGGCCTAGAGTTGCTGAGGGGCTGCTGTGTTTGTGTTTCAGTGGGCTGGCTTTACTGAGTGGGACACAAAAGCCCAAAGCACAAGCCATTCCAACAAGCCTAACATTTTCATATTTCTTTCTCTGCCAAAGAATCTTTGGTTAGGGTTAAGAATAACCAGTCTGTCTGTGGAAATACCAAGGCCTTTTGTTTGCCAGAAGAAAAGGGCTTTTGATTAAGGCTGTCTTCTCTCTCTCTTTTTTTTTTTTCCCTTAAGCTGCTGTGAGAAGACTTCAGAGCCTCTAAGGTGCTGTGCTTGGGGGAAGGAAAGATAGCTAAATAGAACCAGGAGAGACTTAATCATGCTCTGCCACCCATTTGTGAAGAGATTAAAAAAAAAAAAGAAAATAAAATCAGTCCAATTTTTGGTGATTGCTTTTACTAGCCTTTCTTTCTTCCCATCTTTTATGAAATCCATCCAAAACAGTAGTTCCCCAAGGACCTACCGTACAGACGTCCTTGAGTCCCACTCCATCACTTAGTGTGACTGTGGGCAAGTTATTTAACCTTTCTCTTTAGGTGAGTTTCTCAGCTACAAATTGAGGATTATAATAGTGCTATTTTCATAGAGTTTTAATGAGGATTGAATGAGGTAATATGTAGAAAGCACTTAGAACAGTGCTTGGCACTTAGTAAGTGCTCAGTAAATATCGACAACTATCTCAGTAAATACTATTACTCCTATCTGTATCAAATGCTGAGTGTAGCTTTATTTTCCTGATTCCAGCTGTGGCTTGCTAGGGCTGTCAGAGTCAGGCCTTTTTCTTTTTAGAGTGAAAGGGAGGCAAACATTCCAGTTGGGCATGATCTTTTTATCAGTCAGAGGCAAAGGGAAAGATTTATTCTCTGTGTGGACACTTCTTAGAGGCTCTGTGTGTCCTTAATTGAATGTCAGTAAGGGAATCCATTTCATTAGGAGGAACTTACTATTCTTTGGCAAAAGCAGTTCCTGTTTGTTGGGTGGGAGTGGGTCATGACTAAAGCAGGTAATGACTTTCTTGGTCTTTGACTGAGGATAATGAGGTTTCTTATGCCCCAGGAGAGCCTGAACTAAGCTAAAGAGGAGGGGCCTCTGGTCCTTCAAATATACAGCAGTGGGAGAAGCAGGAGGCATGTTAGTAGGGAAAGG
>NW_006780610.1:2514493-2518885 GCF_000442215.2 Lipotes vexillifer | reverse complement strand
GGGAAAGGGGGCATCTTCAGGGCTGGGCTGGTCCCAGTGACTTTAGTACCAGGTCTGGGAGTGTCATTAATGGAGGCTCCGAGATGGTGCCTGGCCACTGCATTTCCTGGCCGTAAGTAAGTAGGTGACCTGCTGAATGACTCACCCTAAGCCTCTGAGCTGTTTTATAAAGCTACCACCTCCTTTCCCAGATTGCTGGGGGTGGTTAAGGTAGTGACACAGAAATTTACATTTGTTGTCTCTTTCTTGCCCTTGTCTGTATTGCCTTTAGCTTTTAGGAAGGATTTCCATGTCTGCCCGCCCCCACCACAGTCCCTCAAGGTGAAGTCTCATCTCTCCTCTTGCAGGAGGTTTGTTTCTAAAGTTAGCACATAAAGTGAAAGTCCCAAGTAATCAAAATTATCCTTGAAAAATATCTCAAATGATCCATAAATCCAAGTATATAAACCCGGTTTTGTATACATGCCAGGAGAGTTGGAACACCACATGAAGTAGCTGGCCTGCAGTCAGGGGGAAATTTATATGAAAGGGCAAGTGTTCTCAAACACTAGAATCATATTCAGGATTCAAGGTGCTCATAATGTGAGAGGTGCACTGGGGCCAAGACTTGCTGATGTCTCAGATTCAAATCCTGTCACCTCATGTTCACCTTGTACATAATCTCACCTTGGTGTGAAACCTCATTGAATGGAATTGTGAGTAAACCTCTGCACGTGTTTAAATTATTTTTCTCTCTCTCGTCAGGTTTCTGTAGTTCAATGCAAGTGTGTTGAGATTCTCCAGTATCCTCCTTTTGTGCTTTCTGTTTTTCTTATTTCACTTTTTAAATCTTTATTTTCTTCTTCTAAACATGTTTTATAGCTCTCTGCATTCTTCTCTTATCCAAAATTCTTATCTGTGTGGCTGCTTGTTGCATTGCTTAATTATTTTCAGTATTCAGGATTCTTTAAAGGGGGCTTGGGGGAGAGAGCGCGAGTGGGAGGGGAAGGCCTCTAACAGTCTTCATTTAATTCTGTAGTCATAGCTTCCACTCTCCTCGGCTCTGGTCCTCTGCTAACTTACAGTTCTTACCCCTTGCATATAAGACCCTTTCTTTCCTTCATTTTCTTCCCCCTTTGGGTCATTCTTCAATAGAAAATTTCTGCTTGTGTTAGGCCAGTTAGAAATGAATTCTTGTTATACCTACTATGCATCACTGTTTTAACTCTAGATGACTAGTTGGTTCATGGATCAACCCCAAAATCATAGTATCATGAAGAGATAGCTGAGGAATGCAGCCCACCTAGAGAGGTCAAAGGACACTTTCCCCAAGTCACACAGCTGATTATTGACAAGCTAAAGTCATGACCCAGGTTCCTGACTTGGAATTGAATTCCTTTTCCCCTAATCACATTGCTTGCCTTTGAAGCCTTGGATGGGAGCAGTCCTTTGTAACTGTTTTTTTTTTTTCCTTCTCCCAGCCTTTGGGGAATTGTGACTTCTTTTCTTTTGTTTAATTTTATTTCAGTTCCTTTCCTTAACAAAAATGCTAGATAATATGAACTTCAAGAGGGTTACATTTAATTCCTTGTCAAGGATCTATTTGAGAATTATGTGGCATCTCTTGACAAAAACTTAGAGCTGTGTTACGACTTCTAGGACTGGGAATCACTGTCACTGGCATAGAGGTTTGAGACAAGGGAGTTTGGTGACCATAGTTCCAGGAGGTTGAGGGTTTTTGTAGGGAATCAGCTGGCACACAGAAGGATAGTCAAGGTCAACAAACATTTGTTGAATTCCGCTCTTTGCAAGGTACATGACTAGGTGTTGAGAATACACAGTCCCTGCTTTCAAGGGGCTCATGGTCCCTTGGTTCAACTTGAGAAAAGAAGGTAGTATGTGTATTTAGAGAGAGAGCTCAGCAAGGCTGTAATTTCTCTTGTCCTGATTTGGTCACAGAACTGGAGGAGATGAAATTGCTGTTCATTGGGACCTTGAAAAAATCTGAAAATATAAGGTACTGAATGCTAGTTTAGTACTCAAATAGGGCAAGGTAGGGTTTTGCAGGGTCTCAAGGGCCGGTTGTATTTACTCAGTGAAAAGGTTAGGTGGGGAAAATGGAGTTCTTTATACCCTTACCTCCCCCTTTCTACTGGTAAGCATTAAGCTAGGTACTTTCTAAAAAAAAAAAATTTTTTTTTTAACTATTTCTTTTGAGTGGAGGGTCGGGGGGGGCTATCAGAAAAAAATAACTAATGAGAAAAATGATTTGCAAAAGATAACCCTTGCTTCATGTAAATCAAGCAGTCAGGCCTGGGAGAAAGTGTATGCAGTGTGTTCAGACATTGAGGCAGCAGGAGCTTCTGGCTGGGAGGAGCATACAGTTGTTCTGACCTTTGCAACCCTGCCCCAGCCATCCATTGTGAGTTTGCCCAGCTCCTTCAGCTTTTGTTGGTTTAAAACATCACATTGTGACAAAGTTCAAAGCTGTAGTCCTTGTTTTCTCAATCCTAAGGAAGGAAAATGGGTTATTTTCAGCCAGTTACCTTTCTTCTTTGTCCCGGAAAAACTGTAAAACTAAAAACAAAACAAAAAGATGAGCAACTAAACCCTCCAATAAAACAAAAACTTCAACAGCTGTGATAGACTTGTGGAGCCTCTGGTGTTGGACCACCTAATGGGGTTTCTTATACTACAGGAGTTTTCCAGATTGATGGCTAATGTACAAATAACTATGTCAGGCTCTGGCTGTCATCAGTTTGCTATTCAAGAAGGGAACATCAAAGAGGGGCCCAGGAACCACTCCATGTGACATTCTTAACATTTTTGTTGTTCACCGAGAGGGGGCTGGTGGTGGTGATGGGAGTGTTTGGTCATGTAGAGGAAGGTAGGTGTGCACGGCCTATGCCCAGTTTCTGATTGGCATCCGTAATGCAGCCTTCTCTCAGAGAGCTCCAAGATGTGACTTTGTGGAACAGTCTCAGTTCTGCTCTGTGCACTGTTTACTTTGCTATCTCCACCTGCAGCTGTGTGAATGGGAGAGCCATTGCCTTCTGAAGTACCCTTAGGCTGTTCCCACTGACCTTCAAGTCTTCAGAAGTATTTGGGTGAGAATAATGCTAAAATCCTTTAGCTATTTGGCTCAAAGGAAAAGCTGCACTGCCATAGTGATAAAGCTCCCAATTGAATAAGGAAAATGGCAATTTCCAAGAATCTGGGTGGTAGTTATTTTAATCAAGTTGAGAAATGGGAATCATTGAGAAGGGGATTTCCACAGTACCTAGGCTGTCAGGGAAACAGTTATTCCCGTCTGCCTTCTGTTCACAAATTCCAGGGGAGGAGCATGAGGCCCAAGGTTGTATCCCTGTCCTCAGTAAGGGGCCTGCCAGCGGACTGCCTTACAGTTACACTGTAGTGTTTCCTTTAAAAAATACTTTATATACTGAACATAATCTTAGTATTTGCACGTGTATAAACATCCTTCCTAAAATCTGCAAATATAAGAAATATAGAAATACACTGTAGTCAATAAGCCTTTGTTCTTGGGGAAGCCGACTGGGGATTTCCCTCATCTTTGTGTCCTATCAGACTCCTTGAGAGGGGTGGCAAGAACATTTCTCTCTTTTTCCCCTCTCTTTCATTCACCCTAATGGGACAAATAGTTGCTGGATTCAACAACATTCTTTCCCAAATGATTCTTAAGGCATGAGGGTCACCGAGATTTATTTTTAAATAACCTCAGGCTGAGGGAAAGCAGTTGTCCTTACTGAATTCCCTTGGGGGCTTTCAGCTGCCCAGACACCCCACGTCTTTATGGGGCACATTCCAGCGGTTTTAAAGCCCTGGCCCTCAGAGTGAAATCTGGTCTGGCGTCTCACTCATGGAATCCCTGCATGAGCCATGGCCACGGCATGAAGTAGGTGTCAGATTGGAAATCTGAGGGAACAGGTGGCCTGTGAGCTTAATATAATACTTCCGGCTTGGTAAAGTGGTTTTGGAGCCTTACACTTATTGAAAGTTTCCTTCTGCTTTCTTGTCAGCTTTAGCCATCTCTTGATGGTTTCTTTAGTTCCCTTCCTGGATGTTTTAGGAGCATGCTGGAGACTGTCAGAATATAAGGAGTTAAAGCGCAGTGAACTTGTGGAGAGTAATTAAGCAGTGATTAAGTGATATTTTAACTCCTGTTTACAGGAGAGAAATGGAAATCATCAGGAAAAAAAGTTTGACTGAGGTCATCTTTGTTGGCCAGAGTTTGTCTGCCCTTATTCAGTTTCATTTGTAGCTGTTAGGGGAACTCCCACACATACTTCTTTACTGATGTCCATCTTTGTCTTTGGTCATATTTCTCCCTCTTCCCCTTACCCCTTCCCCCTCTCCCCTTCTCTCTCACCCCACTTCACCTCTGCCTCTTTC
>NW_006780610.1:2505579-2514453 GCF_000442215.2 Lipotes vexillifer | reverse complement strand
TTTCCCTACCTCCCCTATGTTGCTTTAATTGGTCTGGGAAAACCAGTTTCACCCAGAACAGTTGGAGTGGGACTCCCTTCTGTGTCTTCTCTTCCTTGAAGGTCTTGGGATAAAGCACAGATAGGCAATTTGGGATATTTGGAAAGCCACTGGACTAGTGGGAAAAGCACCAGATAAGGAATTGAAGATGCCTGGGTTTGAATCCCAGCTCTGCTACTTATTAGCTGTATAATCCTGAGCAAGTTACTTAATCTCTGTAAGTCTCAGTTTCCTCTTCTATAAAATGGGTGCGATAATTCCTACTTGAAAGAGTAGGAATTAGAGAGGATTAGAGTTATGTATGTAAAGATCATTGTCTGGCACACACAGTAGGCATTTAATTGTGTTTGAAAGTAGGAGCTTTGTGGGACTTCCCTGGCAGTCCAGTGGTTAAGAACTCCACGCTTCCACTGCAGGGTTGTGGGTTCGATCCCTGCTTGGGGAACTAAGATCCCACATGCCAGGCGGCCAAGAAAAAGAAAAAAGTAGGAGTTTTACTGTGTGACTGGAGAGGTGAGAGTTGATGGTAGGGTTTAGATTGCCTTTGATTAGCTTTTTGCCTATTTAACTACGTTAATTGTATAGTTTATATATTGTAATATGAAGTTATGTTATTCTTTGCCTTTATTCCCGTCTGGTAAGTGTAGTAGCAACCCAAAGGAGAGCTAAGAGGGCCTTTAGCCCCCCTCCCCATAGTCTTCATCACCTCCCCCTCGTCAGCCACCCTAAATAAACAAATTTAAGGGAAAAGAGTTTATATATAAATGTAGAATTAAGACTTACTATGATTGCTTCTCTTCTTCCAACTGGATTGCTACATTTGAGTCCATTTTATATAAAATTTGTTTTCCTACTCTAATACTGATGCAAAGGTTTATTTCTCTCAGGAATGATTTGTGGCCAATTTATATAAAGGAAGATGTTAATTTCTGAACACTTTTTATTTTGTCATATTTGAGGCATTTGTGGTAGAGAAGTGGCTCATGGTTATTCCATCCTTTTTCCTTTACTGAAGTGGATTGAGCCAAGGCCAGTGGGGCCTGGCAGAGCACAGGGCCTTTGCTGTTCCTTTCAGCACTAGTATGCTTGGCTAAGTCTCTAGGTCTTAGTACTTTGGGTGCTCAGCTGTTCTGGAAACTTGTTATACAGTGTAATGTGTTGCTTTGCAATATGAAATACATGTTGTGGCTTTAATCAGTATCTTTTAGCATATCACTTCTATTTATTTATTTAATATTGTCCTATTTTATTTTTTGGCTGTGTTGGGTCTTCGTTGCTGTGTGTGGGCTTTCTCTAGTTGTGGTGAGCGGGGCTGCTCTTTGTTGCGGTGCGTGGGCTTCTCATTGCAATGGCCTCTCTTGTTGCGGAGCACGGGCTCTATGCGCACGGGCTTCGGTAGTTGTGGCTCACGGGCTCTAGAGCACAGGGTCTGTAGTTGTGGTTCACGGGCTTAGTTGCTCCGCAGCGTAGCATATCACTTCTTTTGGGGAGGAATCTTCAAAATCAAGTGTCTCCTGTATATTTAATATTTGATAGAGTATAAGGAAATTTGAGTAGTTTTGTCTCAAAGTATCAGAAAACAGTGGCTCAGATTCCTTTTTATTTTATATGTTCATGAATTGGAAGACTTAATATTGTTAAGATGGCAGTACTCCCCAGATTGATGTACAGATCAATCAGTCCCTACCAGAATCCCTGCTGGCTTTTTGTTTTTTTGCAGAAATTGGCAAGCTGATCTTAAAATTCATATGGAAATTTGGGACCCATAAGAGCCAAAGTAATCTTGAAAAAAGAGGAACAAATTGGAGGACTCACACTTCCCAATTTGAAAACTTACTCCAAAACTACAGTAATTAAGACAGTGTGGTAATGGTATAAGAATAGAGATTTAGATCAATGGAATAGAATTGAGAATCTAAAAATAACCCCCTACATTTATGGTCAGTTGATTTTTGACAGAAGTGCCAAGACAGTTCAATGTGGGAAGAATTCTCTTTTCAACAAATTATACTGGGACAAATGGATATCCATATGTAAAAGAATGAAGTTGGACCCCTACCTCACACGATGTACAAAAGTTAACTTGAAATGGCTCATAGACCTATGTGTAAGAGCTAAAACTATAAAACCGTTAGAAGAAAATTTAGTAATAAATCTTTGTGACCTTGAATTAAGGAATGGTTTCTTGACTATGACACCAAAAGCACAAGCAACAGAAGAAAAAAGTAGATAAATCAGATTTGGTCAAAATTAAAAACTTTTGTGCTTCAAAGGATACTATTAGGAAAGTGAAAAGACACCCCACAGAATGGGAGAAGATACTTGTGAATCATATATATAATACGGGACTTACGTCTAAAATATATTAAGTCCTCTTAGAACTTAACAGTAGGAAGACAAATAATTTAATCACAAACGGGCATGAGATTTGAATAGACATTTCTCCAAAGAAGATATATAAATGGCCAATAAGCACATGAAAAGATGCTCAACATCATTAGTCATTAGGGAAATGCAAGTCAAAGCTGCTGTGAGGTACCACTTCATACCCACTAGAATGGTTACTATAATCAAAAAGACACAGAGAGGATATGGAGAAATTGGAACCCTCATACATTGCTGGTGGGAATGTAAAACGGTGTAGCCGCTTTGGAAAACAATTTGGTGTTTCCTCAAAAAGTTAAAGACAGAGTTGCCAAATGATCCAGCAATTCCACTAAGTATATGTCCAAGAGAAATGAAAATGTATATCTGACAAAACTTGTACACAAATGCTTAGAGCAGCATTATTCATAATAGCTAAAAAAATGGAAACAACCCACATATCCGTCAACTGTTGAATGGATAAGCAAAATATGGCATATCCATACAATGGAATATTACTCATCAATAAAAAGGAATGAAGTACTAATTGGTGCTAACATGGATCACACTTGAAAATATGCTAAGAGAAAGTAGCCAACTTGAAAACGTTCTGCTAAGCAAAAGAAGCCTGACGCAAAAGACCACATATTGTATGACTCCATTATACAGAGTAGGCAGATTCATAGAGAAAGAAGTGGGTTCGTGGTTGCCAGGGGTTAGGGGAGGGTGGAATGGGAAATGACTGCTGATGGATATAGGGTTTCTTTTGGGGGTAATGTTCTAAAATTACATGGTGGTGATGGTGCACAATTCTGTGAATATGCTTCCATTGAATTATATACTTTAAAAGGTATGGGTATGGTATGTGAATGAAATTCAATAAAGCTGTTATGCCATAAACAAGATGAAAAGACAGCCCTCAGAATGGGAGAAAATATTTGCAAACGAAGCAACTGACAGAGGATTAATCTCCAAAATATACAAGCAGCTCATGCAGCTCAATATTAAAAAGAAACAAACAACGCAATCCAAAAATGGGCGGAAGACCTAAATAGGCGTTTCTCCAAAGATGGTATACAGATTGCCAACAAACACATGAAAGGATGCTCAACATCACTAACGTTAGAGAAATGCAAATCAAAACTACAATGAGGGTATCACCTCACACCAGTCAGAATGGCCATCATCAAAAAATCTACAAACAGGCTTCCCTGGTGGCGCAGTGGTTGAGAGTCCGCCTGCTGATGCAGGGGACATGGGTTTGTGCCCCGGTCCGGGAAGATCCCACATGCCGCGGAGCGGCTGGGCCCGTGAGCCATGGCCACTGAGCCTGCGTGTCCGGAGCCTGTGCTCCGCAAACGGGAGAGGCCACAACAGTGAGAGGCCCGCGCATCCAAAAAAACTACAAACAATAAATGCTGCAGAGGGTGTGAAGAAAAGGGAACCCTCTTGCACTGTTGGTGGGAATGTAAATTGATACAGCCACTATGGAGAATAGTATGGAGGTTCCTTAAAAAACTAAAAATAGAACTACATATGACCCAGCAATCCCACTATTGGGCATATACCTTGAGAAAACCACCATAATTCATAAAGAGACGGGTACCGCAATGTTCATTGCAGGACTGTTTACAATAGCCAGGACATGGAAGGAACCTAAGTGTCCATCGACAGATGAATGGATAAAGAAGATGTGGCACGTATATACAATGGAATATTACTTGGCCATAAAAAGAAACAAAATTGAACTATTTGTAGTGAGGTGGATGGACCTGAAGTCTGTCATGTGGAGTGAAGTAAGTCAGAAAGAGAAGAACAAATACCGTATGCTAACACATATATGTGGAATCTAAAAAAAAGAAAAAATGGTTCTGATGGACCTAGGGGCAGGACAGGAATAAAGATGCAGATGTAGAGAATGGACTTGAGGACACTGGGAGGGGGAAGGGTAATCTGGGAGAAGTGAGAGAGTAGCATTGACATATATACACTACCAAATGTAAAATGGATGGCTGGTGGGAAGCAGCTGCATAGCACAGGGAGATCAGCTCGGTGCTTTGTGACCACCTAGAGGGGTGGGATAGGGAGGGTGGGAGGGAGACGCAAGAGGGAGGAGATATGGGGATATATGCATATGTATAGCTGATTCACCTTGTTATACAGCGGAAACTAGCACAACATTGTAAAGCAATTATACTCCAGTAAAGATGTTAAAAAATGAAAATAAAATAAAATAGGGCAGGTGACTTGCCCGAAAGCCTTTCTCACCTTGAGGTGAGAAATTATATTTGCAATTATTTCTTGCAGGAGAATAGCTGATGGCACTTTGTATCAGGAACCAAGTCTTTTAAGGTGAATGTTCTGAGGTTGAAGGCTTTGCAAGTTTTAAGTGTGACTGTCTGTGCCCTACCTTAGTGCGTATGTATCCTCTCAACTGTGTGTCCCACTGGAATAGATAGTTTATGTTTTGGGTCCCAGGCCCCATTCCCACCTCCACCAAGAACCTTGATTCTTTTCATTTCTTACATTTTTCCTCCTGGCTGTTGATCTTGCTCTGAGGCATTCTTTCCTGGGAGGTATGGAGGTAGCTGAAGGAGCCTCTGGGTAGCGCCTTGCCCCCAGAAGATTGACACATGAGAATGACTTGCCTGATAGAGGCTTAGGCCTGTGTTGGCAGGAAGAGGTGACTCATTTTTCGTCAGAGGAATTTCAAAGAAAATATAATGACAGGATGATGTCAGAGGAGCAGGTGGAGACAGGAGCCTTGATTGAGGTGCTTGAGGGAGGTGTTGGGTAGTACGGTTGCCAAGGTAGTCAGAATGATTGACTGGCATGGATCACAAGAAACGTCACTTGTTTTTCAGTTCCTTTCTCATGAGCCCTGGTGCGGGCAGTGCTGTTCAGTGCCTTCAGAGTATGCAAGTCTATACCTGTCTTAGGTGTACTGTGTTTCTGTCTGGGTGAGACATCTCATGACATCCGGTGCCAGTCGTGGACTTATTTCACACATGGTGTGGTGTGTATGGGATCCTGTACTCTGTGCATCAGCTCCATGGCTTGCTGAGAACTGTGTCTGAGAACTGAAAATCACATGCTCATGGTGGCTCGAAGTGTGGCATTTCCCCTGAGGTATTATCAATAGATACAGGAACTTGCCTAGATATCAGAAGGTCAGATCTCAGGGACTTTACCTTATTGCCAGAAGTGCTCTGGTTCCCTCCAGTGTTTTGGCAAAGGCTGGATCTTTGCTATAATTTTAGTTAAGTTTCCTGTTTTTTATTTTTCTTCTTTGAGTTGGGTCCCCTCCTTGGTGTGTATGGATGAAGCTGATAAGTGGGGGAAACTTACAGTCAGGAGGACGGATAGATAAGTTTTCGAATCTTTTCATATAAGCACTCAAGTTGGTTAGGGGTTCAGGCTCCCATTTACATTAAGACTGTAAGGAGTGCTCCTTGTCATCACTGTGTTTTAGCACCTACCAGAGTCTGTGTGATTGTGAGGTTGGAGGCTAAATCAGCAGTTTACAAAAAGGTAAAAGAGAGGGTATTTATTGCTAGTACTCTGCCTTAGGATTCAGGTCTCAAGGAATATCTGGGGAGAGACAGCTTTGCAATATCAGTTTCTGCTTTTGTGCTTTATATATTGTTCATCTGAAAGTGGCGTGGAGATAGGGACCTTTAGGTAGCATAGGATGCTGCCAAGAAATAGGAGGTATTGCCTCTCTTTAAGATATATCGTAAGCAAGAAGAAAAAATAAAAACAAAAACAAACCCCCAAACAAACAAAAAAGAAAACCCCTGAAATTGGAAAGGGAGGGAGGACAGCTTTATTTATTACTTGGGGCTGTCTTTAATTGTTGCATCCTCTGGCTGATCATGAGTTCTGTTTTTGGACAATACTACTAGGTACACTGTGGGCCTAAAGCTGATCTTTGGAGTAGGGTATGAAGGACATGAATCAGACAGCTTGTTTCTTAGAGAAGGGTGCTGGGCTTCCTTGGGCCCCAGTTAGCACTATTCCTCCTCCCTGCTAGTTGTGATTCTCTCTGTATCTTTCCATGAAATAACAAGTCATTAGAAGAGACTTTTAACTTGAAGTGCCAAAGAACCAGGGGGAAATATTCTCTAGGGTGGGTTTGATATGGGAGCCCCTTGAGGATAATTTGTGATGACAGTGTTTGAGAAATCACCACCTGACTCACTGAGCAGAAGCAGCAGTCTTGACCTGAACATGTTCTTTATATCTGCCCCATAATATATACAGGTCCTCTCTCCCTTTGGTTATGTGAGCTCAAGGCCTTTAATCATGAGGTTGAGCAGTGGTAAGGGAGAACTATTCTGATATGCCAATTAACCAGAATGTTAAGAGAGTCCACGTATGAGCTGGGATCCCAAACATCTCTTTGATTTTTTTGGGGGGGAAGGAAAAGGACTCCTTTAGGGGCTCATTATCACCTATAGAATAAATAAAATACAAACTCATATTGTCACTTAAGACCTTTCATAATCCAGTGCAACTTTCTATAAAATTGCTTTTATCAAAATGATATTTATTCTAATTTTAAAAGGTCAAATATTACTATGAGGCTTCTAACAAAAGTAATCTGTTCTCTCCCTCCGTATGTCTGAGAACTGCTTCCAAGTCTTCTGTTTCTTTTAGTATTTTCCACTACACTTCTTAAATATACCCTTCTACTAGTTATTCTTGAATTTTCAGTTTTAGACATTATCTGTTGATGTTCTTCTCTAGGAAATTAAGGTTTAGTTCTTTCACCCCTGTCCCCTTTACACAGTCCCCCTCCCCCTTCTTTCTGCTGTTATACATTACTACCATCCCCTGGTACTCAGTGTTTAGATTATTATGATTATATAAACATTGCTTAAAGCTGAGCCACATAGTATTCTATAATTACATTTCCTTTCTTGACCAACTTTAAAAATTTTTTTCCTGGAATTAATAATTGCCCTATTTTATCATTTGTCTACTGTTCTATGTACCTATCTCCACACTCTCCTACAGGACTCTAAGACAACTCTTAGTATGTTAGAACATGTCAGATAATTTTTTGGTTCAATATTTTCTTTGGAGACATCCTGCAAGAGCTTTCTGTTCTCCACCTGTAGCCTTTAGTAAAGCTATCACCCTGAGACTTCCCTTCATCATCATACTAGGAAATTCCTTTGGCTCTCTTCTGTATTGGATGCCATGTTTCCTGGATCTCATGCAGTCAGTTTTCTTGGTTTATGCCATCTCTTCATTGGAATATATCTTAGAGTAGCTTCCTGAGAAAGGATACATGAGAGGTTAATATTTTTGAGACTTTGCTTATTTGAAAATGTCCTTATTCTACTTTTCATTTCATGAGGGGTTTGGGCATAGAGTTCTAGGTTACAAATGACTTTCCATCAGAATTTTGAAGGTGTTCCTTCTTCTGGCTTTCAATGTTGCTCTTGAGAAGTCCTGTGCCATTCTGGTTCCTGACTTTTGTTTTGTGATCTGTTTTCTTTTGATAGCTTTTAAGATTTTATTTTTATCCCTGGTATTCTGAAATACTATGATGATGTACATTGATGAGGATCTTTTTTCATTTGCTGAGTTGAGTTCTCTGTGGATCTTGTTTATTTGAAAACACATGTTACGTTTATTAGTTCTTTGATAATTTCCTCTCTTCCATTTTCTCCTTCTGGTATTAGTTGGATATTGGACTCGATTGATTTTCTGTCCTCTCCCCCCAGTCTATATTCCTCTGTCTCTTTTTGTTCTTATTTATGGTGAAGATCCTCAACTCCACCTTCCAACTCTTCTTTGAATTATTTATTTTTTCTCTTGTAGTTTTTATTTTAAGCATTTCCCCCCTTATTCTCTTCATGTTCCTTTTTTATATACTTGTTCTTGTCTTATAGCAATATTGCCTTTTAGGGCTCTCTGAAGGTATTAATTGTCAGTGTTTTCCTCTGCTTCCAGTATTGTCTCTGTCTCAAGCTCATTCTGTTTGTTCACTTGGTCTCTGTCTTTCATGTTAGAGACTCTGAATGTCTGATGTTTCTTGGTGATCTTCATAATTAAGAGTTAGCCCCGAAAAAAGCTGATTGGTGGGGCTTGTTGCCTGGTATGCTCTACTGAATGACCAGCTAGGGGAGGTCCATCTCCCCAGGGAGGAACTGGCTGGTCTCCTATCTGGGACCTCTTTAGCCTGGAAGCCAAGTCTCTGGGGTTGCCAAGCAGGGCAATAGGGCAGGGGGAGAGTCTTGTTGTTCATTATGTCAAATTTCATTTAATGCTACTGTTTTCAGTGAGGTACCTCACTTCTGACCTCATGTGAGCCTGAAGACATTCAACCAGCCTGTGTTCTGCCTCACCCTGCCGCTCTTCTTCCCCTCCCCCTAAGCCTTCAGGGTTACCTAGTGCTTCTAATTCTTGAGCCTTTCTGGAGTCCTGCAGCGCTGTTTGCCTCGCCCCCCCCCACCGTCG
>NW_006780610.1:2489626-2505527 GCF_000442215.2 Lipotes vexillifer | reverse complement strand
CCCGCCCCCAACAAGCACTTAGCAGAAACAGAAAGCGGAAATTTAAATCAGGTACCATTTATCTTTCCATTCTCCAGTTTGTCAAATTTCTGTTGATATTTTGAATTCTTTATTCCTGTGGTTTTGTGCCATTTTTATTCCTTTACTGTCATTTTTCTGAGGTTTCAGAAGGGAGTGGAGGTAAATGTGCATTTTAAGTCTGCCATGTGTAACCTAAGGTGGGCAGAAGTGAATCTTCCTAACTTCTCCTTCTCTCTTCTCAAATATACAGACCCTGTGCTCTGGCTTCGCTTGTTTCTTCCTGTTTTTCCATAATCTTGCTTGTGCCATCTCTCCTCCTGGAATGTCTACTCTTCTTATTTCAGACTGTTGAAATCCTACATATTCTTCCAGGCCCCCAATCCATGGAAGCCTTTTTTCCCCCCTCCTCCCGCATAATGACCATTCCATTGACTGAGTTACTAAAGTTCCGTTACTGAATTTTTGTGGTCTTGCCCTCCTCATGACAAAGCATATGTTGCCTTATACTATAATTTTTTATACACTTACCGCTTCCCTGTTAGATTGTGAACTCTTAAAGGATAGTATAAGACTAGTTTGTAAATTTTCTGTTGTTGGTAACAATTAACAGAACCTAGGCAACTAAATATTTCACAGAACCGCAGAATTTTAGAACTGGAAAAGAATTTAGAGATCTAGACTATCAAATCATTTTATGAATAAATAAATAGATCCAGTGTGATTAAACGATGCTAGAGTCATATAATAAGCTAGGGACTGAACTGAAGCTGTAACCTCATCATCTAGCTCTCAAACTGCTAAATGTAGTGATAAAATCTGATATATGCTTAATTAAATATTCTGGTTAATTCAGAGTTAACCAGAAGGCACTTTCTGTTTCATTCTTGTTGAAAATTTTTATACATATCTTTTTGTCTTAGTAATGTAGGTAATTTTGTCGTAGGTAATTTTTTTTTTTTGACAAATCAGGATATTGAATATTCTGAATTTTGTCAAAAACTGAGTTGCATAATAGTTTTCTTCCAAGGCCTCAGGGACCCATGGATTATAGGTGAGAAAAATATAAGCAACTGAACTGACAATGCCCTGATTTCAGGAAGATTTTAAAAAATCCGATTATGATGTTATGTGGGTGATTCTTTTTCTTCTTCAGTAGTAGAGTGCATACAGTAGGGGGCAGACCCAGGCTAGTTGGGTCCTAGTTCAAGTTTTGCTGTTTGATAATACATCAAGGATTATTGCTTGAAGTACTTTAAGGTAAATTGTCTGTGTCAAAGATCCTCCTTGATTTCCCTGAGTTATTTAGCTCTTGGCAGTCATTTCCAGAATGTTTGAGATGGCTCCATAGATTCATCATGTCTGAGGGGTTAGAAGATCTAGGAATATCTGTTGGGAGAAAGTTGAACAATAGCTGTTGTCCATTTAGGATTTATTGAATATCAACTGTGCCAGTCACTAATCAAAAAAAGCCAGGTGCCATTCTTTTCCTCACTCCTTACTTTGGGCACTTGAGGGTGGATGGGCAGGTACTTAAGAGGCTGAGCCTCTTCCTCTGAGATGTGGTTTTCATCATGCTTTGCCTCACAGTATAACGCTGCATGATAGCAGATGGTCTGATGCTGGGGCTGGCTTGCAGTCTCCATTGGGCAGAGCTGTTGCTAGACAAGCAGTCTATGGTGGAATGAACCAGAACTGACCAGTAGGCTGGGCTGGGCTCTGCTTCATGCCCATCCCTTTTGGTTTTATCCAAAATAGAAACTGTGGTCCTCAGATTTTAGATGTACTCATTGGTGTTTCTGCCTTTGCCTGTTTCTTCATTGCCACCTGGCTGTTATCGGAGGGAATTCACTATAGCTCTGGGTCCCCGCAGGGGGTTGAGAGGAGCTATCACTGTTTCCAGGACGGGGTGTGTGTTCTCTTCCATTAAAACTGTTACCCACATTTCCTTTTATTACTCGTTAAGTCAGAGGCAGCTGGGAGGATGCATTACTCACCAGGCACACACAGTGGCCCTGGCTGCAGGCGGGGAGAGTGAGAGTGAGTCAGCTCAGGGAATGGAAAAATTGCAGGGTAGCGGCGGGGGGTGGGGTTGGGGTTGGGTAGGAGTTGTGTGCCAGTGACTGTTCCTTCTCTGCCTGTGCTTTTCTCTATAAGGACTCATCACAAAGCTGTGAATACTGGGCATCCAGTTGGGGGTGCCAGTAAGCCAACCAAATTGTGGTGACGATGTCTCCTGTGAAAGAAATGAGCTGACAGTCTTCTATGTTATGGGTGTATGTGGGTTTTGAGGCAAGCTTGAGCTTGTGTAATATTAAGTTCTGTATGTAAGGGTTTCACTAGAATAAAGCAATCACAGTCTCTGTCTTGGTTATAAAATTCAGTCTTCTGCATCTATCTTTGTCCAGTAGGGGTCACTGGGGTATTAAGCTCTAAATGAGAGAAACTCCTAATCCTATGATAGACCAATCAGATTCCTTGTCTTTTTTTTTTTTTTTTTTGCCTCTCACTGTTGTGGCCTCTCCCATTGCGGAGCACAGGCTCCAGACGTGCAGGCTCAGCGGCCATGGCTCACGGGCCCAGCTGCTCCGCGGCATGTGGGATCTTCCCGGACCGGGGCACGAACCTGCGTACCCTGCATCGGCAGGCGGACTCTCAACCACTGCGCCACCAGGGAAGCCCCAGATTCCTTGTCTTTATTGTACAGAGTACTATCTATTTTTTTTTTTTTTATATTAGAGCAGAAACAGAAGATGTGAACTTGTTTTAAGAACGTTGTGGATGGGCGTCCCTGATGGCACAGTGGTTAAGAATCCGCCTGCCAGTGCAGGGGACACAGGTTCAAGCCCTGGTCCGGGGAGATCCCACATGCCACGGAGCAACTAAGCCCGTGTGCCACAACTACTGAGCCTGCGCTCTAGAGTCCGCGAGCCACAACTCCTGAGCCCACGTGCCACAACTCCTGAAGCCCGTGCACCTAGAGCCCATGCTCTGCAATGAGAAGCCTGCACACCGCAACAAAGAGTAGCCCCCGCTCACTGCAACTAGAGAAAGCCCGCGTGCAACAGCGAAGGCCCAATGCAGCCAAAAATAAAAAAATAAAATAAATACATTAAAAAAAAAAAAAAGAACGTTGTGGATCATTAAGTATTTGAAGAGCATATTATTCCAAAGGCTGAGATGGAATTGATTTTATGAGTAAGATTTGAAGAGCAATTTTTAAAGAAAATGAAAGGAGATAGGAGAAGAAAACTGTTTATTAAGTATCTGATGTATAGCTACATACTTTACATATATTCCTTATTTAATCTTATCAACAATGCTGAGAAACAGGATTTATATACACATTGTACATATTAGGAACCCAAAGTTCAGAAACATTAAGTGGCTTCCCTAAGGTCACATAATTATGAAGTGATACTGTCAGGAGAGATCCTACTAAGCCATGTTTCATTTGACTTTGGTCCTTGGACCCAGGTAAGGGGTCATGAGAGCAGAAGGTTTTATTAGAAGGTAAGCAGAGCCTGGTGGTAGACTCTCCTGAGAAAGACTAAAATAATTCTTGTGTTGAACTAGGGTTTGGAGCAGGCTCCAAGGGTTCACAAGTGGAAAGAAGCTGACAAATCTGTCTTTGTCTTCAGTGGGCAAGTTCTACATCTTTTTCACTTAGGGCTACTGCCAGGATGTGGAAAACTGTCTCACAGAGATCTAAAATTAGCTCTTTGTTTGTGTGCAAAGCTTGGTTTCCATGGATAAATAGTTTAAGTTGGTCTCTCTTACCTACCTCTTATCTTGGCCTGAACTCTTCTTCTGAGCCTTGAATGTTGCTACCTTAGGCATTCTCAGGCCTGCCCGGTTACATCATTGTTGAGCTCCTGACCCCTCTGTCAGCTGCATGCTTATTCTACTGTCTTGCGTTCTTGATTTTCTGGTATCTCAGGAAAACTGAAGTTGATCACGTGTTCTTAGCCAGACCACACTAAAAGACATTTCCCACTGAGACCGTTTTTTGTTTTTATCTGGAAAAGCATTTTAAAAATGCATTTAGGCGGGATATGAGTAAGATGCTAGCTCTCCTTCAATGTGCATTTACTTGAAATGACAGATATTTCTGGACAAAAATGACAGCCTTGGCAAAATTCAGAAGCAACCCCCATAGACAGGGCTTCTTATTCTTGTATCATCTTTTCTCCATTTACTTAAGATACTGACTCTCAGAATATCCTGGAAAAAGTTTAATAGGTAGATCTTATTATTTTTACTTTCTTGGGGGAAATGGTCAGAACTCCAAAGAGAGGGATTATTGAAAATGGTAATATGGATACTAAGGTTGACTAATATTCTTGTCTTTTTCCTTTTGGAAGCAGTGCCATTGAAGCTCAATTTGTTTTATTCGTGGAGTTGGTGGTTTAGAGCTGTTAAATACCACAAACTGTGCTTTGACTTACCTCCTTGCATTGGCCACTGAAGATGATTTGATGCTTTGCTAGTGCATAAATGTTCTAGTGTAGGAACAGTGATAACAATAGTTAACATTAATGAGGGAATGTTTAATTTTTAAAAAATAGTTAATAGTGCTTACTGCGTGCCGAATAACCCATGCATTTTCTCACCTAATTCGCACTGTAACACTGTGAAGAGGTAATTTTATTATCCCCATTTTACAGATGGAGAAATTGAGGATTAAAGAGATTAAGTAATTGGTCCAAAGATACAGCTAGAAACCATGAAGTCAGAATTTGAGTCAAGGTTTGGCTAACAGATTATGTTAAGTTTAGAGTTCTGGGAAGAGAGAGAGAGAGGGAAAGAGAAGAACGGGCCTTGGGGAGAGTTTGGCTGTTGGACAGAATCCATATCCAGAGAGACTTCTAGAAGTGGAATTTCTGAATCAATAAATTAACTTTTTCTCTTAAACTAGAGGAGCATATTGAGTTATTTCTGCCATAAGATGAACAGTTTTCCAGGCACTTGCTCTCTGGTGTATGTTTTTTGTGGTGAAGATAGATGGATTCTCAAGGAATGCTTAAATTTTGGGAATCTTCATGATTTGTTGGACCCAGTTTTACTCTTTCTAGTTTGCTCCCCCCTTGTACTCCTGGCCCTCACAGTGCTCTTCAGATCCTCTTGCTCTTTTTGTTCATTCATTCATTCATTTATTCACTCATTCCACAAGTAGTTATTTAGTGATGAGATTTTATACAGGAGAACATTCATCTAACTTCACAAACTTTAGTGGAGTCAAAATATACACACAACTGTATTATAAAGTAGAAACTGCTAAATGTTATGAGAGAGAAACATATAAAGTATAAATTCAAGGGAGGTGTTTACCTCCCTTGGGATGGAGGGAGTCACCAGGGAAAATTCTGTGGAAGTACTGGTTTAAACTGACCCATAGGAGTGGGACTTTGACTTGCGGAGATGGGAAGGAAATACAGTACAATCCAGGGTAAGCGAGGGAAATATTGTAAAGCCAGAGAGTTTTGGACTTAATTTGCTGGCTGTGGAGAATTGAAAACTTTAGAATTAAATTACAAATGAGCATTTATTGAGCATTTAAGGTGCACCAGTCATTATGCATGCTTCAGGGAGATTAATCTCACAGTGAATGAGGATAGGGTTGGCAGGTTGGAGACTGGGATCAGGTAAATTAGATTCGGTAATTTTGGTTATAGGTTAGGTAAATTATCAGTTTACCAAGGTTTTGTAAAGTCTGAGCAGTATTCAGAAGTCTTGTGATCAGATGTAGTTTGTTTGCTGTTCCTCCAAATAATGATAATAATAGGCAATATTTATTGAGCACATACTATGTGCCAGGCACTATCTAAACACTTTAAATACATTAACTCATTTAATACTCATTACAACTCTGTGGGACAGGTACTATTACCGTCATCATTTTACAGGTGAGGAGACTGAGGTTCCTTGAAGTCATTTAAGTAACTTGCCCACAGGTGCAAATGTGGCATATATAGTAGAGTCTGGATTTGAACTCAAGCAGCCTGGCTTCAGATTGGGCCTATAATTGCCATTCTACTAAAATACTTATGGCATCTAGGTTACTGAGCAAGAAATTTGGATATTTTCCTAACTTTATTGTATTTGGTGACTGGGGTATATAGAAAATTCTTTGTAGGCATTCTGAGCCTTTTCATGTTTATTGTTGTCTCAGTACCATATTGCTAAACCTTAGAGACAGGAGTCATGGATGTCTCCTAATTAGCTCCTATGAAGCCCACATCCTCTGCCTTCTGGACTCATAGGAGAAAACAGATGACAAGCACTCAGGGCCAGGTTTTGAGGCCTGGACCTCCCATTTCCAGAAGCCCACGGTTTCCAATCCTATTAGTCATATGCTAGTCTCTCCACCAAAATTTTAATCTCAGTTATATATATATATATTTTTAAAGTCTCTCTTTGTACACATTATTTTTCTAGATTTCAGTCTTTTAATCATATGGGTCTTAAGTTTTCAGTCAGTATCTGCTGAAGTTCTGATGCTTGTGGGTGTCAGTTAATTTTGAGACCAGGTATACTCCATGACAGTTTGAATAAAACATGCAGCCTCCTTTCTCACAGGCTTGCTTTCATCTCATTCGCAGACACTAAAGTGATTCTGGGGTGTTGCCCAAGATTTCTTGTGGGTAATGGTTGTGGGTGACCATCCTAAATTCTTGTGAGTGAAGTAATCTTGAGAGAAAGGCAGGTCTCAGGTCTTAATGAAGTTCAGAGTCTTGCTTTTACAAGGCTTTCTGATGGTTTGGGGCCCTTGCCATTGGCTGTTAGCAAGGGATATCCTGGGGGGTGCTAAATATGTCTTTAAATGGCCTATTCTTTGTATATTAAATGATCTCTAAAAAGAAAAGTAGTAACTCCCTCCTGCCAGCTTCTAACCACTTCCTGTAAATGACAGCACACAGATCCATCTCAGTTTTTCTGAGTGAAAAAGTTACTTTCACAAAGGCAGTTTCCCTGCTCATTTTTCTTCCTTCAAACATGCATACATACCCATACACAAAGGCTGGAAGCAAACTTTTTAACCTGTCCTATGGAGAAAAATGGTGTATCCAAGGTATAGCATGTCATCTTATAAAGATCTTATGAAGCGTAAATTACTTTGGGTACTTTTCATTGTCTTCTCTAGTAATAACAGTAGATTCAGAATGTATCTTGATATTTGAGTCCTTGAATTTTTTTTCCTTCAAATTTCCTAGGTGTTTTTGAATGGCACGAGCATGATATATGATTTTCTAATTAAGACAGCTTTGCAATGGCTTCAGGTAGCAGAATAAGGCAGAGAAATGGCTTTCACTTTGGGAAATGAAAATATGGTGAAGATATTTATAAGACTGCAAAAAGTGTTGTACAGTGGTGACACAGACAGCACTAGCACTGTAACATTTTGTGTTGAAATTGAGATTCTTCCCTTAGAGCTGGGTAGAGCCATTTACAGGCTCTTGTCTTACAAAGAGGAAGTATTCCAAACGTATAAATATCTAAAATTGTTTAGCTTCAGGTTAGCATACTGATTTTGCCAGAACTTTTCAGCAAAGGGAGGCAGTGTGATTAAAATATATTGATTTGAAAACAGACAGATAAAAGTTCAGATGCCAGTTCATCTTCTTACTTACTTTGTGACTTTGGGCAAAATAACTTGAATTTTCTGAGCCTCAAGTTCTTGATTTATAAAATAGGGATATTTTAGGGGATATTACAGGGATTACATTGAAATAACAGATTGAAGATGCTTTCTAGTAGCTGCTTAATAAATATCAGTTTCCTTTCCAAGCAAGTCTGTCTTCTTTGACCATCACAGCTCAGGAACTTCTCTACAGTAAGAGGGGTGTCATCATGATCTTTGTGTCCATTGTGTCTAGCATAATGCTCCATATTTTAAATTGAATGAATGAATGAAGTGCTCTGTTTTACAAGAGAGCCCTGCTCCAGAGGGAGCTCTGGCTTAGTCTCCGCTGGATTGCACCAGCATTTTTTCCTCCCTAGTGCTTATTCCCTTCAGCAGACACAATTTTTTTTTTTTTTTGGCGGTGCGCGGGCCTCTCACTGTTGTGGCCTCTCCCGTTGCGGAGCACAGGCTCCAGCCGCGCAGGCTCAGCGGCCATGGCTCACGGGCCCAGCCGCTCCGCGGCATGTGGGATCTTCCTGGACCGGGGCACGAACCCGTGTCCCCTGCATCGGCAGGCGGACTCTCAACCACTGCGCCACCAGGGAAGCCCCAGACACAATTATTGACACATTTCACATGCCAAGAAAAATTCTCTTTTGAGCCTACATCCCTCTTTCTGCTCCCTTTTACAGCAAAATTCCTTCCTAAAAGAGTTGATGTTATTGTCACTGATTGTTCTCATTCTCTCTTGAGTCACTCCCGTTGGACCTTTTCTCTGCCATGCCATCAAAACTGCCCTTGTTAAAGTCACTAGCGACCTCCACATTGCTAAATTCAATGGTCAATTCTCAGTCCTCTTCCTGACACATTAACAGCTTAGTTACTACTTAGAGCACATCCTTCACCTGGCTTCTGGGGCAGTATGCTCTTTTGGTTCTTTTAATCCACTGGCTTCTTTTTTTAGTCTCTTTTGGTGGTTCTTCCTCTTCCCTACCTAATGTTGGAGAGTTTCTAGGGCTTAGTCCTTGAACTTGACCTTTTCTATCTCTGTGTTTACTCCCTAAGTGATCTCATCTAGTTTCCTGGCTTTAAAGCAACAGCCTGGGTCTCTCCCGGAACTCTGGATTCATATATTAAATTGCTTATTCAGAATTCCACTAGAATGTCTACTAGGCATTTCAAAGTTAATGTATCCAAAATGGAATTCCTACCCCACTCCCCACAAAAACCACCCCAAACAACTGCAACCACCAGTAAACCCCAAACCCTCTGCTTCTCTGGCTGCCCTTCTCATCTCAGTAAATAGCAGTTCGGTCCTTTTAATTTCTCAGGCCCCAAACCTGGAAGTCATTCTCAACTCTGTTTTTTCCCTGCTCACCCCACATCCAGTCTATCAGCAGATCCTGATGATTCTTTATATATATATATATATTTTAAATTAATCTTTTAAAAACATTCATTCATTCATTTATTAATTTATGGCTGCATTGGGTCCTCATTGCTGCACGTGGGCTTTCTCTAGTTGCGGCGAGCAGGGGCTACTCTTCGTTGCGGGGCGCGGGCTTCTCATTGCAGTGGCTTCTCTTGTTGTGGAGCACGGGCTCTAGGTGCATGGGCTTCAGTAGTTGCAGCACGTGGGCTCAGTAGTTGTGGCTCGCGAGCTGTAGACACAGCCTCAGTAGTTGTGGCACACGGACTTAGTTGCTCTGCCGCATGTGGGATCTTCCTGGATCAGGGTTTGAACCCGTGTCACCTGCATAGCCAGGTGGATTCTTACCCACTGCGCCACCAGGGAAGTCTCTGATGACTCTTTAATTTGTCCAGAATATGACCACATTTCACCATCTCTACCACTGTACCCTGGTCTCAGTTATCATATCTCAGGCACTAGTTTTCACTTGGATTATTGTAATGGCATTATAACTAGTTTCCCTGCTCCGGCTCTTGTCGGCTCTCTGGTCTGTTATCAATATAGCAGCAAGAGTGATCCTTTTAAAACCTAAGTTAAATCCTATCACTTGCTCACAGGAAACCCTCCAAAGGTTTCCCATTTCACTTAGAATAAAAACCAGATTCTTTACAAATGGCCTGTACAGCCATAGATGATCCGACCCCTCTCTGGCCTCATCTCCTGACACTCCCTTTCGCTTTCAGCTTCAGCCGATCTGGTTTCCCTGATGTCCCCTGAACACACCAAGCCTACTTCTGCCTCAGGGACATTGTACTTGCTCCTTTCTTTTTTGGGCTTATCCTTTCTCTAAAAAGCCACAAGACTTGTTGGTTTGTAATGTCATCTTAGTAGAGAAACCTTCCATGACCATCCTGTACATAAAACTGTTAACATCCCCCCTCTGGCTCTCCTTTCTCCTCTTCATCTCCTTTAGTATATGTTTACTTGTTCATGTTTATTTTGTGTATTCCCCTATTCTCTTACTAGCATATAAGCCCCATGAAAGCAAGATCTTTGTTTTGTTCACACTCTGTTCCCAGTACCTAGAACAGAGCCTGGTACATGGTAAATATTTGATGAATAAAATGTAGGTTAGCACAAAATCGTAGATGGTCTTGATGCCAGATTAAAACATACACATTGTAAATATTAGTTCCCCCATCAAGGGCCTTTTGTCATCTTTCTGGTTAGTAGATTGTTCAAATCTAAAACCCTTCCCTTTTATTAAAAAAAAAAGAGGGGGTAACTTTAGAGATATTAAAGCAGGTTGCATTTTTAAAGCTTATTTGTGGTAAGACACCATGTTTATATACCATAATATAAAAGGCACTGTAGAAATAAATAAAAAACTAGTTTGGTAGAAAGATGAGGCCATAACCCTTCTCTGAGTGAAGGGTCCTGGGTGTTAGATGTACTCTTGGCCGTTGGGTCTTCTGTGTTTTTGTGTGTCCACACTTCATTTTATAAAGTATCTCTTCATAGAAAAGTAGATGAGAAGAGGGGCAGTGGTACTGCAAGAACTTTGCATATTCAGCTTAGGTTGTACAAAATTCTTTCTAGTCTTTAAATGTGTTTCTTAGGTTTATTGAAATATAATTTATATTACAATAAAAGCCACCCATTTCGATCTACAATGTTGTGAGTTCTGACAAATGTATACAGTCGTGGAACTATCATCAGAGTCAGCAAATAGAACATTTCCATTACCCCATAAAGTTTTCTTGTGTTCCGTGGTCTGTTCCCTTCCCTCACCCTGAGCCCCTGGCAACCACTTATCTGATTTCTGTCCCTGTAGTTTTGCTTTTCTAGAATGTCATATAAATGGCATCACACAGTATGTAGCCTTTTGTGTTTGGCTTCTTTCATGTAGCATAATGCTTTTGAGATTCATCCATGCTGTTGTATGTATCAGGAGTATGTTCCTTTTTATTGCTGTGTTGTAGTCCATTGTATGGATGCACAACAGTTTTTATTAGTTCACCAGTTGATGGACGTTTGGGCTGTTTTCAGTTTTAGTTATTCTGAATGAAGCTGCTAAAAACATTTATGTACAGGTTTTTGTGTGGACACGTTTTCATTTTTCTTGGGTCAGTATCTAGGAGTGATAGCTTGGTCATCCTGGTATGTGTATGACTTTTCTAGAGTAATTTCTAGAGTTGCCAATTTCACCCCCCCACCAGCAGTATATGAGAATTCCCGTTGCTTTATGTCTGCCAGGACTCTTAGTTTTATTCATCCTACTGGGTGTGTAAGTGTTAAAGTGTTTCCAGTTGCTGCTACAATGTCCATATCAAGTTTTCATTCGCAAGCAGGCTTTAGTTTTGTTGAAGGCGTTCTTTTCTGCAGAGCTTGTTCTGCACGTGATCCTCTCTGTGGTGATGTTGGGGTCCCTTACCTCCTCCTCCCGGGTTGTGGGTGTGGAAGGGCTGCCCTCCGACTAGGCCAAGGAACTTGTGGACACTTACACATCCCTGCGTACTTTGCCTCCTCCCTGCAAGTGGTTCCCTAGTGTTTCTGCTACTTTCTTCTTCTGGCTCCATCCCAGCCAGGCTGGGAGAGGAAAGTTAAGAGTGTGGCGTCCTCTGACAGCCTCCCTTCTTGTAGAAGGGTCTGAGGCTTGTTTGTTTAAGCTGAACAGAGGATGTCAAACATAGAGTTTGAGTCAGCTCAGCAGTAGCTTAGACGCCCCTTTTTGCTCTCCTTGTTCCTCCTTCCCTTTCCCCTCCCCCTCTGGCCAGTTGTTTCCTGGGCTTTGTCTGAGACACACTGTAGAGTTTTAGTCCCCATCTACTACTGCCTGCTGTAAAACGGAGGCGAGATGGAGGAGAAGCCACCAGGAAGTGTCTGACAACACTGAGCTGCGGGCCTCTGCCTCTGTGCTGATAGTACAGGACAGCAGTAACCTCGGGAGAAAGGCATTTAGAGGCTGCGCTGAGCTGTGGGCTTGTGGCTAATTCAGGGGAGGAGAAAGGACGGGCCTGGAAATGCCTCTCTTAGATTCGTCTTATTTGCCACCAACCATCTTTATCTTGACGCACATTCTTGGAATTGCCGGTGTTGTATACTGGAAGAGATGTGCCAGAGGCAGAGCAGGTTATGGGTGCCCAGTGCTTTTTGAAATCTGCTGTGGGGCTTTCGAGGGTGGGGTAGATGATGGAGGCCTTCCCAGTTGCCTTCCTTAAAGGGCCAGTACAGCCTCTGGGCTGGGTGCTGTCAGACCTGAGTGCGTGTGGGATCTACTGAGGTAAACCAGACTGTCCTGGGACCAGTTTGGGACCTGGACCCTTTACTGTTTTGTGAGGTTCGTCTGGCTGGAGGGTGCTGGTTGGATGAGATGATGTCTTGGCTGGAGGCTGAGGAAAGTGGCAATTGTGCTGACTTTTGTCCTTCCTCAGAGAATCAAGCCCTTCCATTCTTTACTTTCTCAGTCTCAAATTGGTTTTTGATCTTTTTTTTAAAAAAAACCCCAAAACATAGAGTAACTCTATCACCCTCCTTCAGGTGTAAATGTGGGAGAACTTGTGGGGTTAGAGAAGTTTCTAGATTTGGTGTATATTTGGGTGAGAAAAGGCAGAGGAGGAAAGGTCAGTGAAGAGGAAAGGGTCACAGGGTGTCATTGCTGAGGTGCATCTGCGAACACGGGGGTGCCTCTGTTCTCTTTGATAGGGTTGAAACTGTTCCTTTCCCCTCAGGCAGCTACACAGTTTACTCTCTGTGTATCCAAGCCATCCTGCATCCTGTTCAATGCAAGGAAGTTAACTGTTCTTTCCCCCAGGCGAATATTTGGATCCTGATATTAAAATTTTTTTCTAAGTGGTAGCAGACCCCCCTCCCCCTTATTATTTGTTACATTGTATTCGTTAGGCTTCTAAATGCCCACTGCTGGGATCAGCCCCGTATATAGCTGATTCTAAATCTCCGTAGTTGAGGAATAATAAAGTACAGCTTTTGCTGGAGTACACCCTTGGATCTCAGTGCCTTTAGTCCTGTCTTTGTGACCTGCTTACTGCCTTCAAGCCAACCTATTGAGACACTTGTTACTTGTATCTTACAATTAAGATGGAGGTTTGATGACATTACTTAGTTTCTTATTGGAAGCTCATGAATGCTTGACAGAATTAGAATTAGATTCAGTCATCCCCCAGTGTCTTTCCAGTAAGTCCCAGAAAAGCTTATGACTAAATAGTCAGATCCCAATGTGTGTCTGTATCAGCAAAAGCACACAGACATTTAGAAATATGTTTGCTTGTGTAGTGGTGTGTTTTAAAAGGTAGCTCAAAGTGGCTTTCCTGAAATGTAAGCCTGTATTTGAGCTTATAAGGAAAGGAGTAGACAGGCATGAGTTATTTGGCTGTATATACTGTGTCATATATAATGAGAAAGTAAATATTATTTAGGCAAAGGTTGCTGCTTTCATTTTCCTGTGCATTATGGTAATGGCGTTTCTAAACCACTAGTTGATTAATATTTTAAGAAGTTTATCCTCAGTATAGGATTTGCTATTGAACTTAGAAGTCGTAGTCCTATCTTTGAAGTGCTTTCTTGTTTATGTTTTAGAATATTAATTTCATAAACAGCTGTAAATACATTGAAATAAACAGAAGAAAAATAGATTGTAAAAGCTTTTTATTTTTATGCAGCAACATTGATTCTAGTACCTAATAGTTATATTGGGAATGTGCTATGTTCAGTTTATCTGTAAAATTAGAGCAGTGTTTTTTTTAATTGGAGAGTATGGATTCTAAAACTTTCACAGGAGTACTTAAGAGCTTCTGTACCCATTTTATTTTAATTTCAACTTTAAGATGTATTTTATCTGTTAAAATGTGTTTTTAAATGACGTGTATACTCTACTGTACTACCTGCCAGTTGGACATCACCAGAATAAAGTTCCTCTGCCATCTCTGTATACTTGATTAAAAAAGGTGAAGATTGTGTCTTCTAGTCTGGTCTTTTTTTTTTTTTTCTTCTTCCCCTAATAGGAGGTGTGTACACTATTTCAGAACATACTGTACAACATAGGTCCTGTGCGTAATAAATTCTAGGCAAGTCTCAGGTGTTCAGTCCTTAATAGTTAGTGGGTAACACATCATTAAGTGGTAACGTTGTAATATTGGCTTAGTGTGTACTACAAGGCTTTGTGCTTCTTGTTCCACTTTTCTAGTCATATTTACATATTATAGGGTGAACATAGTTTTTAGATATTGAAGGTATTTAACTTTGAAACCAATATTTCTGCAATTCCTTCATGCTCTTGTATTAATTTATTTGAATAATATCCTGAGGTTACAGGCAAACTATGAAACTGTTACTGTTTGTTTCTATTTGTATAACAGTTTTTAAAAAAATGGTTTCCCACAGTAAAGCACAGTACAGAAATAAACAACATGCTGAGACTGATATAACTGTAATTAAGTAATCTCTAATTTCAATCAAAATTACCTGATTGGTTATGTCATTTGGCTTTAAAATAAGTAACATAAATTTCAATGTATAAAATTGATTTATGCTATTTAATACTGAAATTATATGTTATATATGTTGAGTTCCATGTAAGATTTGTTTTAAAAAGTGTTCTGTCGGGCTTCCCTGGTGGCGCAGTTGTTGAGAGTCTGCCTGCCGATGCAGGGGACACGGGGTTGTGCCCCGGTCCAGGAAGATCCCACATGCTGGGGAGCGGCTGGGCCCGTGAGCCATGGCCGCTGAGCCTGCGCGTCTGGAGCCTGTGCTCCGCAACGGGAGAGGCCACAACAGTGAGAGGCCCGCGGACCGCAAAAAAAAAAAAAAAAAAGTGTTCTGTCAGAGTTGAAAACTGCTAGGTTCCTTTTAGTGCTACGGTTCTAAGATACGATGTTCTAGTAAATCTTCATTGTGTTTGTATAGATTTCAGATTTCTTCCATTCTGAAAGTTGATAACAAATTCTATATTGCTCTTAGAGTTGGAAGGGACCTTACATATCAACCAACGCAACCTGTCACTTAGTACCACTCTTGTCAGAAGTTATTCTTCCTTTGCTTGAAGGCCTCTGTAGAACATACAGCCTATGGACTATTCATTATGTTGGTAATGGAGTTCTTTTTTAATCTGAAAGTTGCCTCTTTGTAACTTACGCCCATCAGCCAAGTTCTGCCTGGCAAAGATCTAGTGTACTGGTGGTCCCCAACTAGATTGGTTCGACTTAGATTTTTCGGCTTTAACAGTGGTGTGAAAGCAATATGCATTTAGTGGAGATCATTCTTTGAATTTTGATCTTTTCCCAGGCTAGTGACATGCAGTACATAAGTCTCTCCTGATGCTGGGTAGTAGCAGCAGCCGCAGCTCCCATTCAGCCATGTGATCACGAGGGTAAACAACTGATACAACCATTCTGTACCCATTGTTTTTCACTTTCAGTATGGTATTCAGTAAATTGCAAGAGTTATCCAGCACTTTATTATAAAATAGGCTTTGTGTTAGATGATTTGCCTAATGTAAGTGTTCTGAGCACATTTAAGGTAGGCTAAGCCAAGAGTTGATGTTTGGTAGGTTGGATATATTAAATGCACTTTCGACTTTGGATATTTTTAACCTGCTCTGGGTTTATCGGAATGTAACTGCATCATAAGGAAGATCTGTACTCCCTCTTCTAGGTGTCAGGCTTGCGTATACTTGAAGGCTATCTTTGCCAGCCTAGACACTTCCCTTTCTAATACTACATGCAATTTCCTAACCCCTTATCATTCTAGTATTCCCTTTGGACAGTTAAATTGATTATTTTTGCTTTGAAAATGTGGTGGCCATGTGTGTGTAGAGAGGTGAGGGGAGTACA
>NW_006780610.1:2480213-2489616 GCF_000442215.2 Lipotes vexillifer | reverse complement strand
GCAGGAATGTGGGGAAGGAATCTCTGATTACTATTTCTTAGCTTTCATTCGCTATTTTTTTCTAGGTGTTAGGAGTACATTGGTGAGATCCAGTTACATGATATTAAGTACATGACTTTTACAACGGTGTTCCCAAGTCACCATCTCTTCAGCAGATGTAAACAAGAACAGGAAGACACAGTTTGTACTGAAGCCATAATACCTGTAAGACAGAATTTAGCACTCACTTAGTATCAATACTTGGAATTTCAAATAGCTTTCAGTACACCGTGTCCACACTTGCATTCACATATATTATCTCATTGTTCCCCAAACTTCCTACTGTTTTAGCTTGCATCATCATTTTTCTTTTCCAGGACTGTTGAAATAATCTGTTTTGCCCATTCTCTGTGTTACCCCCACCCTCTCGCCCCTAGTCTGTCTTCTACCTGTAGCCAGAATGATCTTTCTAAACTACAGAGCTGTCTGTGTCACTCTGCTGCTTAAAATCCATTAAAGCTTTCGTTCTGCTTTTAAAAGAAAGTTCAAACTCTTCATCAGGAGATAAAAGGGTTTTCAAGATCTGCCCCCTGCCTATTTCACTAGTTTCACATCCTGTCTTGGCCTTATAAGCAGTACTCAGTACTCAAGCATCATTTAAAAACTTGTAGATACTACCCGAAATGCCTGTATCTTCTTTTTAACTAACAACTTGATGCTTGTCCTTCAAGGTAAATAGTTATCACTTCTGGAGAGCCTTCCTTGACTGGAATAAAAGTTCCTCTTCTGTGTTCCAGTAGCATTCTGTTAATACTTCCTACTCAACCCTGTGTGGTCATCTTGTTTAGCTTGTTTCTTTCCCCACTAATTAGATTTTATTACACTGTAAGATCTTTAAGAACAGGAACTCTTACTCATCTCAGTTTCTCAAGTGTCTGTGACAAAATAGATGTCAATGAATGTTACTTGAACAAATAAATGAAGGAATTAAGATATCATTAGATTAAGCTGTAACAGGAGCCATGCCCTGTTCATGTGTATACTTACAGGGCTTGGCTTAGCTTGATGTGTGGGCTGAGGTGAGTGCTTAGTATAGGTTAACTGAATAATATAGAGTTGCCCTGTGTATTAGTTTATTAATATCCATATCATGTCGTGGTAGTGTAAATAGGAAAAGGGCTTTATTTATATACCTGAGAAGAACATTTGAATTTTTTGTTTGTGAAAGGACAGACTAAGGTCTTGTTTTCTTTATCTGTAAAATGAACAAGTTGGACAATCTAATCTCTTAAGGTTCTTTCCATTTCCAGCATCCCACTAGGAGGACCAGCTATAATCCCTGGATCTGGACCATGGAGTACAATCTAGAATTGTACCATGCCTTTTTTTTTTTTTTTTTTTTTTAAAGCAGCTCCATTACACTATTGAGTCTCATTAACCTAAGACAAGTTATAAGATGGCCAGACCTCGTGCATGAACTGTTGTTGTCTCCCCTCCAGAGGCTGCTGTTCCTTTGGTTTTCTTGAACCTTCAGCATAAGACTTAAAGGCATCCTAGTTAAATTTTGTCCTATGAGATTTGGTGTAGATTTTTGCAGTTGCTTTGAATTTTAATTCCTCCATTTATGACTTAGCTGTGCATCCTCCATTTGTAGTACCTAAATTTTGTTACGCATGTAATAGACATGCAAATATTTAAACAGATGGTCACATACCTAATATAACTTTGCTCAAATAACTAAAACAATAGGTGTTTTAGTCATGATGTAGTCTTTTTCTTTCCTTAGCTATTTTTTTCTAGATTGTTCAGTGTGTAGGAAGACCACTGAACTTCGAGTCAGAAGATCTGGATTCTAAGTCTTGGCTTTTCTGCTTACTACTATGTGATGTTAGGTCACTTAATTCCTCTGGACTTCGAATTTCTAATTGGCATGAGAAGAGAAAAGACTAAAGTCTCTAGGTTTTTGCAATTCTGGCAGTACGATTATCTGGCCGACACTTGGATGTAGTATGGAATTGTGGTTGAGAGCTTGTTGAGAGTCTGGGGTCAGACTGCCTGTGTTTTCATCCTAGCTCTGCCCTTACTGGCAGAGTGACATTAATCTGTCTGGGCCTCTGTTTCCTCATCTGTAAAATAGGGTTAATAATACTGCATGGTTGCTTTGAGTTAGTTCTTAGAATATATTCTGCACATGGTTAAGGACTATATAATTGTTTGCTATCATTATACCTTTTTTTTTTTTTTTTAGCAAAACAAAACAAAACAAAAGATATCAGTGAAGACATTGCACTTTCCTGTGGGCTCCTGGGACAAAATATAAATGCTTGTTTTTACAGTTGGGAATTTAAAAATGTGGTAGAAGCCAATGTGGAAGTGTTTAAAAAGTTAGTGATATATTATGAATCATTATCTCACACATTAGAAGGAAAGACTATGGTCTGCTTTACTAGCCTCAGTAGTGGGTGATTTTGATGTTTTAGGAAGTAAATTAAATGTATAGCTTCAGTTTTCTGTACTAGTAAGAAAGCCAGTAGCTGTAAATTCTTAGATAACTTCTAGCCATGTATGGAAATATTGGCTTGAATCTCTTCCTTCCATTCAGCATTTTAATGAATCTGCAGGTAGCAGCCAGATTCAGCTTTTCTTGCCTCTCACATCTCTGAACATCTAGTGAACTATGAAATGGCTCAGCGGTGGGCTAAAAAGGAAGTGGACTGGCCCGGATAATCACTATACAGGCTGATTTCCTCTGGGTAATTAAGAGCCGACTGTCCTCATCAGGGTCCTCTCTTTCCTGTTAGCAGCAGCTTCCCTTTTGAGGCTCAGGATCTCCTAGGATCCTAAAGGAAAGGCCTGTCTCCTGGTGGCTAGACTGACATTGTCTCCAAAACTCTCTCCTACTTTCCTCAGTCTGTAGTACCTTCCGGGGAAATAAGTTATGCCTGGATGCCAGAGGAGCGAGAAAAAGGGCACGCTTTGGTTCACCTTCCTTAAACCTTACCCGGTTATGATTATTTTGATTTTTGGAGACTGTGAAATTATTTAGTATTTCTAGAAGTTGCTCTTACATACTCATTTGGGATATGCCTTAAATCTTCAGTTGGCCGTAGGTAAGTGTTTTTATTTCTTAACTTGCCAGGAACATTCTACCTCCTTACATATACAGCTTCCCTACCCCAGTTTAGTTACTCTGGTTTAGGTCCCTCTCAAAGACAGCATGGTGTAGCAGGAGGCCTGGCTTTGGAGCAGGACAGATGGATATGTAATCTTGGTCTAGTTATTTAACCTTTTAAAAGTAACTTCATCTCTAAAATGGAACTGATAATACTTATTTTTAGAGAATTGTTGGGATTAAATGAAATGATATTTAAAGTTTTTAGCACATTGCCTGTGAACTAACAGTAGGTGCTCAATTAATTTTAGCCTGGGTTATCGAGTGCCTTCTAAATGTGTTAGAGACTAGGATATGAAGAAGACAGTCCCTGCACTCAAGGAATTTAAATCTGATAAAGGAAAAGGTTATTAAATATGAATCAGGAAATCTTTATTCCCTTTTATTCTCTCTTCCCTATTTTTTATGCATTTCTTTTCCTAGGTTAAGGTAAATTCTAGAAGGACCCTTCCTCCAAGAGTGACCAAGAAGACTCTAATAAGAGGAACAAGCTGAGTAGAGTTGTCACAGGTTATCGGGGTGACTGGGAGCTTAGTCAAGGAGGGATAAAGTCAGCTGTTAGTCCCGTTATTAGTAAGTAGTAACAGGATTATTACCAGTTTGTAGGTGAGAGAGATGCCTAATAGGGAGTAAGGAAACTGTCAGGGAACTGAAGCAGGTAACAGGGCTTGTTTAAACTGTGTGACCTGCTAGGTAAACTTGTGTTTACTTTTTTTCCCACTTGCAGTCTTTTGGGCTAATTTCTGGAAACCTGCTTTCCTGGGTGCCGCCCCTCCCTCCCTGTCTTCAGGAATGGGATTGGAAGTAGCATTAGCCTGAAGAAGTTGTTCTATTTAGGGAGCTAAAGCAGAGGGCCAGTGATTAGGCCCTTATCTGCAGTGGGGCCTTTCTGAGTGGTGTGGGGACAGGATCGGAGCGGCTGTCCTGACATCAACAGAGGCTCTGCCTTTTCTGTCCCCTGGTTGCATCAGAATTATGAAGAATCACTGATGGGCCGGGCCATCTGAATGAAAAAGCCCTTCATTGTGTTTCTTCAGTATTCCAGTGTCTGGTACAAGTAGCCAAGACTCAGAAAACAAGTTGGACAAACAAGCAAGCAGCCTTCCACTGAAGGATAAAGGGATTTCTGGCACAGCTGAGTTAAGTGCGTTGACTGCAGAGACAACGTGGGAGGGTCTGGGAAGAGGAAGGTGCCTTTGGGATGACATTCCTGGCTGGATGAGGGGAAAGAATGGAGCAAACAAGCAAATCGTATTTTTGAAGCTGATGAAATCTGCTGTGCCAGATCTCCTAGAGGCTGGTTGGGTCTGGGCTACTCTATAAGGAGGTGGAATCACTGGGGATAGACTTTTGACTCTTTGGGCAGCTCAAAGTTGGGACGTGAAGCTCCCTGTGGAATCTAGGAAATCCGTTGGCAGCGGACAGCGTGTGGGCTTGCCCCGTGATAGCCTCCCCGACCGTGGGGCTTTCTCAGTCGGTTAACACTTTACACACACTTCCGCCTGAGAAGAGTCCAGCCCCAGCAACAGGTTGTTGGGCAGTGGATGCACTGGGCCTGTCTCGGCAGTAAGCCATTTTACCTCACCAGCCCTCCTGCAACTGTCTCAGATCCACCAGGTCACAAGCTTCTGCTCTGCAAGTGGAGGCTACCTCACAGACCGGCTTCTGCTTGCGCAGGCTTACTCACTCACTAACTCGGCTGGACTTCTGCATCCAAAGTGCCCACCTCGCCTGCTGCTGTTGGTCTGAAAACACTGAGCTGGTGGCGCTTTTCAATAGGATGTCTCTTGCATGAAGACCTGGACCCAGTTTGGAAGTGCCCCAGGGAGGAGCTTCCTCTCTGACCTCAAGGGGAGGGAGGAGGTCAGTAGGAAGTGGTGGGTGGAGCCACTTCTCCGAACTTCTGCTGTCTCTGTTCACCTCGAAGCCTTTTTTAAGGAGCTGCAGGGCGTGCAACAGGCCCCTAGCCGGAGCTTCTTTGGCACACCTTCCTTCTAGGCAGGGTCAGCAGACACTGGCGACATGTGGCCCAGTTACCAAGATGAGCACGAGTTCAGCACCCACCTGGTTTGCCGCATGTGCTGCATGGGTTAGTACGTGAAGTTTTTTCCTTGTCTGGGCCTGAGGATCCCAAATAGCCCTTACTCTCACTGACTCATAAGAACGCATGGGCTCTGAAGACTTGGAGGTGTTACAGCTTTTGGGCTTGTTAAAACGTGCAGTGGGAGAGACTGGGGTGCCCGACTTTCTGGGGAACTTCTTAAGCTTGTAGTGACTGGCAGTTAAGAGCCTAAGCTTTGGGTGTGGGACTTTTTCTATAGAGACTGAATTCATGCTCATGCTTCTGTCTGTATCAGGAAACCACTTTTAAGTTATGTTGCATAGTTCTGAAAGTCCAGGGCGTATTTTTAGGAGAAGTTGGTTGGTTACAGAGTCCACCTCTGAGCAGACAGGATTGTGGGAGGAGGGGAGGGTGGAGTCACAACCCAGGTTTCCTCTTTGGGGCTGATTGCTAATCTTGCCAGCTGTGAGGAGAGAAAAAGGCTTGAAAGTGGCCTGGGGATGGGGATCTTAAGAAGAGTTGGAGGCTAGGAAAAGAGTCTTACTGGCTTAGATCTCTCTTGATAAAGGAGAGGAGTTCATTTAGATAATGTTCTGTGACCTTGAGCAAGTGGCCTAGCCCTGATTCTGCCCCTCTGTAACCTTATCTAAATTCTTAAATCTGGGCTTTGATTTCTTCATCTTTAAGATGATTTTTTTGAGGATCGTTAACCCCTATATCTCTTTGTATCTGTGAAGTATTTTATTTTTTCTGAATGTGATACTCCATTAAATATTCTAGAAGCTATTGTGTTTTTCTCCCTCTTCCCTTCTCCGTATAAGCCTCTCGTTCTATTTCTGTGGCTCTTTCTTTTGCCACCAGGCTTACTACGGGCTTATTTCTTTATCTCACTTCTGCCTTGTACTCTCTGATTCCCAGTAGGGCAAAGAATTATTGGTAACAAAGTTCAGATTTTCCTAAGAAACAACATAAAATTTTAATTTTGCCCTGAAGTCCCTAGTTATCACTTCCCTAAATTCCCACGTCTCAATCCTCATTGAGACATTCTGAGTCTTCACCAAGTCTTGGTGACAGATACCTTTCATGAATCCCTATTATAGTTATAGTTTGCACCTCTCCTCTTCCCTTCATTATATAGGACAATATTGTGTTGCCCTCTGATAATTTCACAGTGGCAGGAGAGTGTGGTGGTTAAAATTCCATGACAGATTTGGATTTGAATCTCAATTCTACTACTTAGTAGCCATGTGACATTGGGCAAATTATTAATAAGCATTTCTGAGCCTCAATTTGAACTATGAAATGAAGATAAATAATGTGTACTTGATAGAATTGTGAAGATTAAGTCAAATATCAATACTAAATGAGACAGGCCTTGCACAGTGCCTGACACAGAGTAAACACAATAAATATTGAGGTCATTCTTATCTCCCAAAGTTGACTTATATATACTTCTAAGGAAAGGAATCATTTATAATACTGGTGCCATTGTATATTATTGGTAAACATTTTAATTGCTTGATCTCCACTTCAGACCATTTTCTTTGAGCTCAGATTAAGTGGTGTGAAGTCTCCTGGGTGTAGATGTGGCAAGAAGAATTTAGAAAAGCTGTAACTGTGGAAGGGACGTCTGATTGGAGATCCCTGCTCTACGCTGAAAAGCAGTCTTTTAATTATCATTTGAGAATATTTTTTAGTCTGACTTTGAAAATACCATCATAAAGTATCCATATAGATATAACCTTGGCATACAGTGGGCTCTCATGTAGTATATGTGGTTAAATAAATGAGCATTCCTGAGTGCTTACTATTGTCCTAAATGTTGGATATTTAACGAAATTTAAAACATGGTTCTTGACTCCAAAGAACTAAAGTTCAGATAGAGAAATTGGATTTACATGTAAAGATATCTAACAATAGATTTTATATGTTCGGTGCCAAGTAAATTAAATAAACACAGGCATCCAGAGATGGCTGTGATAGCCAGAAAGGTGTAAAGAAAGAAGCTGACTTCAGCTGAACGTTGTAAGGAGGCTCTAAGTTAGATAAAACAAGAAGAGAGGGTAGATATTTCAGTAGGGAGAAATAGGTGAACAAAGGCAAGAATGTGCAAGGTATGTTTGGAAACTGAGATCAGAATGGTTGCAGTTGAGTCATGCAGGGGAGAGTCTAAAGATAAATTTGGAAGAGTTGATAGATTGCAAATTTCTTCAGGTTAGAGGCCGTGTCTTATCTTTATCTCTTCCAACCACCTAACACAGTGAATAAAAACTGGAATTGAATTTCAGAAGGTTGTAGTAGACAGTAGAAACAAAGGACTTGGGCTTGAGCCTCTGGTCGTCTGAGAGCCACTAAAGGATTTTGAATAGAGGGGTAATACGAGCAAAGTGGTGACTTAGGAAGACTTGTTGAAATAGGCTGGCTGTACTACCTGCCACGGCCTCAGCTATCAGCTGTTAGCATCAAATCTGTATCCTCAATTCTGCCTGCTCTTCTGAACTCTAGACCTAAGGTTCCAACTGTCTGCAGGAAGGGCCTGCTGACATCTCATTATGTTTCTTCTACTTTACCCAACCTATCCTCACCCAATCTGTGCCACCTGTTTTCCTTATCTCCAGGTACCACTCCTCCCAGTTGCTGTGACTGGAAACTTTTTTTTTTTTTTTTTTTTTTTTGTGGCTGCGTTGGGTCTTCCTCGCTGTGCGTGGGCTTTCTCTAGTTGGCGGCAAGCGTAGTCTGCTCTTCATTGTGGTGTACGGGCTTCTCGTTGTGGTGGGTTCTGTCTCTTGTTGTGGAGCATGGGCTCTAAGGCGCACGGGCTCCCGTAGTTGTGGCACGTGGGCTCAGTAGCTGTGGCTCGCCAGCTCTAGACACAGGCTTAGTAGTTGTGGCGCACGGGCTTAGTTGCTCCGCAGCATGTGGGATCTTCCCGGACCAGGGATCGAACCCGTGTCCCTTGCATTGGCAGGCGGATTCTTAACCACTGCACCACCAGGGAAGTCTCTGACTGGAAACTTTAGAATTATCTTGAATTCTCTCTTTCCTTAACATCAAGCCAGTAGTTAAGGGCTGTTGTTTCTTCCTCTACATTGGAGTGGGGATCTGGCTGCCCCTGCCCTATTCATGCTCTTAGATTTCTTTCTTGGTCTGTCACACACAGTAGGCCTCTGATTGCTTCTACCTCTTACTGTGTCTCTACTGCAGTCTGGCCTTCCGTCCAATGCCAGATTAATCTTTCCAAAACACCCTCTGGTTCAGAAAATTTCAGTGATATCCTTTTATCTACTGAATTAAGTAGATGCTCCTCATTCCTGCTCTCTGGAGTGATGTGGTCTCAGGTGACCCTGTTAGCTTCCCTTCTCATTACATGGCTAACTGTATGCTTTGTGTAGCCACCCCTTTCCTTCCAGTGTATCCTGTGTACTCACATATCTCCAAGTCACTGCTCGTGCTTATTCTTCACTTTGGAATTCCTTAACCTCTTTTTGGGCTGCCAACATCATACTTGTCACCCAAGGTTTACTTCAGATACCACACCTTTCATGAACTCTTCTCCTATCCCTCTGTCAGAATTAATCAGCTTTGTTTATCAGCATGATTTTGTGCAGCTTGTATCTGGTGTGCTATTTGCTTGGTGTTATTGTTAATTATTTACATATTGGTCTCTGCCACTACATTGACCTCATGTGGTCAAGGAACAGGCCAATTCCAACTTTCTATATATTTATTTCCCTTTTTGTTTATTTATTTAAAAGATTTATTATTTATTTATTTGTTTTATTTACTTTTGGCTGTGTCGGGTCTTTGTTGTGGTGAGCGGGCTTCTCTCTAGTTGTGGCGTGTGGATTTTTCTCTTCTCTAGTTCAGGCGCGTAGGCTCCAGGGCGCGTGGGCTCTGTAGTTTGCTGCACGCGGGCTCTAGTTAAGGTGTGCGAGCTCAGTAGTTGCAGTGTGCAGGCTTAGTTGCCCCGCGGCATGTGGGATCTTAGTTCCCTGACCAGGGATTGAACCCACATCCCCTGCGTTATAAGGTGGATTCTTTACCGCTGGAGCACCAGGCAAGTCCCAGGTATCTCATTTTTAGATTTTCAGGTGGTTGGTGCTTCTTGGGCTTCTTGAACCACTTGTAATTTTTCTGTGGCCCTCAGGGAAACAAGCAGAGGCTCTTCTCTGTTTGCTTTTTTTTTTTTT
>NW_006780610.1:2426229-2480203 GCF_000442215.2 Lipotes vexillifer | reverse complement strand
CACTGTTGTGGACTCTTCCGTTGTGGAGCACAGGCTCCGGACGCGCAGGCTCAGCGGCCATGGCTCACGGGCCCAGCCGCTCTGCGGTATGTGGGATCCTCCCGGACCGGGGCACGAACCCGTGTCCCCTGCATCGGCAGGCGGACTCTCCACCACTGCGCCACCAGGGAAGCCCTCTCTTTGCTTTTTTAATGATTCATGATGCTGTGTTGGGCTATGTTGGAATAGAACACAGAACTGTTTGCCTCAAATGCAGGCTTTCATTCCGACCCCAGGCCTATCCTCAAAATGCTCTGAGTAGAGTAGGACAGATGGACAAGCAAACTATGATACCTTGAAATAGGTACAAGAGGGAGATCACTCAACTAGTGTATATAAGGGATGGAGGAGGTGATAGCTGAGTTGAATGCTGAAGAATGAGTGTCAAGGAAATGGGGGAGCTATCTTCCATGGATAGAGAACAGTAAATGCAAAGCATGGAAGTGTGAGAGCACATGCCTCATTTGGGCAAAACTGTACATTTGGCAAGGCTGGAAGTTAGAGTTTTTATGAAAGGGTGGAGAGGGAAGAGTGGCCACATCATATGGGGCCTTAGATCCCAAGCTAAAAAGTTTAAATGTTATCCTGAATGCAGGCATCAGGCTTAAGAATCCAGTAGAGCTGGGTTCAGACTTACCTTGTGATATCCGGCAAGTTACTTAGCCTCTGTGGGCTTTATCTTTCCAGTAAAATAATGCCTCTCAGGGTTGTTGAGCATTGGAAACAATATATGTAAGGTACTTGGCATATAAGTAGAGACTTGGTAAATGTTACCTGTTAATATTATTAGGATAAAGATTCAGTGTGGGCAGCATTGTCCACAGTGCCGGCAGCACTGAGGAGGGTGGTGTCTTAGTTTGGGCTGCTGTAACAAAACCATAGACTCAGTGGCTTAAACAACAGACACTGATTTCTCACACTTCTGAAGGTGGGGAAGTCCATGGTCAAGGCACCTACAGGTTTGGTGTCTCATGAGGGCCTCTTCCTGGTTCACAGACAGCTAGCTATCTTCTTGCTGCACCCTCACATGGTGGAGCGGGAATGAGAGAGCTCTCTGGGGTCCCTTTTGTAAGGACACTAATTCCATTTATGAGAGCTCCACCCTCATGACCTAATCACCTCCCAAAGGCTTCAACTCCTTCTTCTGTCACATTGGGGGTAAGATTTCAACATATGAATTTCAGGAGGACACAGGCATTCAGGCAGTGACAGATAGATTATAGCAGGGAAACCTATTAGAAGCAGAGAGGGAGACAAGAAGAGTTCATTTTTAGACAAGTTGAGCTTGAAATGAGCATGAAATTTTTAGGAGTCAGTTGGACATATGAGAGTGGTGTTTAGGATAAAGGCCTGAGCTGAAGGTATGGATTGGGAATGGTCAGTGTACAGGTTACAGTTGAAACTGTGGAAGTAGATTAAGTCATTCTGGGAGAATGTAGAGAACAGGTATTATTTGCTTTTTTTTTGAAATCTATAGGTTTTTGTTTTTGTTTTCCATCCCATAGTGTACATAACACCAAAACTTTTGCATGCGATTTTAGGTGGTTTATGACTCCCCCCAACCCCGCAAATCCATTTAGGGACCCTTAGGCCCATGGGTATCTTAAGAAGCTGTAATACAGAATAAAAAGGAAAGAGGGCTAAGAATGAGTAAACATTTAAGGGGTGAACAGAAGAGAGGGAACAGTTAAAGGGGAAGGTGGGCAAGGAGGGAAACCAGGGTAGAATGAAGTCTCAGAATCAAGAGCGAGAGTGGGTTTAAAAGGTAAGGGAATGGTCGCCAGTGTCTTCTGGGTTGGCAGCTAGGTGACTGTGGGGAGGGCAGTTGCAGTGAATTTGTGGGGCTGGAAGCCAGGTCACATGGTGGAGCAGGAGGTGCAGCAGTAGAGAAGTGAGAGCTGTCATCACACTGGTCTGGAGCCCAGGGGAAAGGAGAGGAGTAGTTAAAGATACACAGGCTAGGGGGTGGTGGTTGGATTAAATTCTCAAGGAGAAGGGAAGATACAGGATCCAGATTTCAGAGGGAAAGACTTGCCTAGGTAACAAGGAGGGACATCTCTGCCAATGAAACTAAAAGAAAATTAGGGTAGGTATTGGTAGCTCGGTGTTCTGTAGTGATCTTAATAAAGTCGGAAACAAGTAGTAAATCCCTCTAATTAAGCAACCCTCGCATGATTAATCGGTGCCTCAACATGTTCAATCTAAGAATTTCGCAGTGGCCTGTTGTGTTCTTCGTGGTCAGTTCATAGCCTTTGGTGAGGCTGAGCTTACAAGAAGCATCTAAAAGAATATAACCTTTCCTGTGATTGACTGTTTTATTCTTACATAAGGGTACCTTCTTAAAATTCTACCTCTAGTGTTAGGTAGAAAGATCTTCACTAGGCCTGAATTAAATGAAGGATTTATGTATAGGGAATCAAACCTAAAACTTATTAAAAAACTTTCAAAGTCTGAGCTGTCTGGAGTGTTCTGAAGGTCTATTTAATAAAGTTGCTCTTTGGCTTTTACCTAATGAATTTCCTTGCTGATATTAAGATCTTAAAATCCAGGCATTGCAGTATCCTCTTATCCTGATGCTTAAATCAGGAGAGAACGTTCATGTAATTGATTGGTCTGCAACATAGGATCCTAAAAAAGGATCCTCCAGCTTTGGGGCAAGGTTGTTCTATAAAACCCTTTCCTGAGGAACTTATAGCTTGGCTCTAAGCAGGCTAGCTGCTCTTGGGAAGGACTTGTAATCATGCTGCTTTTAGTAATTACGTTCAGAATTAGTACTTGGACCTCTGAATTGAAAGTCAGTTTTTTAGCTATTCGAAGCATGACTGATATGAGGCCATCCAGTTTCCCTAGTGCATTATCCCCATGGGAGGGCTCGGTAGGTGAACAGCATAACTATGGGTAGTAAAATTTAAAAGACTCAGTTGTGTTAATCGCATCTTCAGGTCTAAAAGAAATGAGGCAGTGGACTGAACTCTTACAAGTGGCTTGGCTTTGATTTCATTCTTTGTGTTTCTTTAGCCAGTCTTTTAATCATATATTGGCCAATCAAGAATGTTTATTTATTACCTATAAGAGTCCAGTCCAGGGAATTCCCTGGTGGTCCAGTGGTTAGGGCTCAGGGCTTGCACTGCTGGAGCCTGGGTTCGATCCCTGGTAGGGGAAATAAGATCCCATAAGCTGCGTGGAGTGGCCAAAAAAAAAAAAAAAAAAAAACTGTCCAGTCCAATATGTAAAAACTCAGATACACCAGTAAGTATCACCTTTTTGCTGGAACATGCAAACATAATGGAAAAACAGTATTAAAGCTAACTAAAAGTTCTGCCCACCACATTTTCACCAATGCCAGGTCCACTCTGCTTTGCTCAATTTATTACCCTTATAACCAAGAATAGTCTGTTTCTAATTTTACAAAGTTCTCACTCTGAAGACAACAGGTTTTGTTTATAGAATTTCTTTTATTATAAAAGTAATACGGGTTTGCTATAATAGGTTAAACAATACATAGATGGAAAAGAAAAAGTTAACAGATTTCCTTTTAAACTAGCCAATATTTTAAAGAGGTGGAATTCATGTGATTTCTTTTAGTCCACTGCCTCAGTTCTTTTAGACCTGAAGATGCGATTAACACAATTGAGTCTTCTTTATTTTCTACCCATATTTATTCTGTTAAGCTACCAAGCCCTCCTATGGGGATAATGCACTAGGGAAACCAGATGGTTTCTCATCAGTCATGCCTCCAATAGCTAAAAAGCTGACTTTCACTTCAGGTAAGGGGAAGGATTTATTTTAGTCTTATAATGTAGAGCTTTAGATGTTAGAAGCTATGGGACATGCAGAAAAGTAAAGCATGATCTCTTTCCTCAAGGAGTTAATGATCTCATTGATGAGTAAGAATGAGCATATTAAGAGATCAGAATTTATATAATTATATAAGTATGGATTGAGTGATTAGCATAGTAAGTACCATAAAAATTTGGAGAACAAAGAGACTATTGAGAAATGGAATTGTCAGGAAAGACTGCCAGAGTAATTTTTCTCAAACACAAATCTCACGTGTCATTCTTCTATTTAAAAATCTTTCAATACTCTCCCTTACCTTCCCCTTACCAGTTTCTTGGTGATAAAGTTTGGACTCCTTAGCTTGTCATGAAAGGCCGTGATTTGACCCATGCCATTCTATCCAGCTTTAAGTGTCACCACTACCTATTACACGTCCTTTCAACCATCCTTAAATTCTGTGCAGTTGTCTGAACATGAGCTCCTTCTTATCTCCGTGACTTTGCACTAGGTAGAACTTCATGTAGTAGCTTTGTCCCTTCTCTTTCTGGCTAACTTGTACTCGTCTTTTAAGGTTTAGTTAGTCACCCACCTGGAAACGTTCACTAACCTCCCATAGGTCCCTCGTCTCCTCAAACAGGTTAGGCATTTCTCTTACGTTCTTGAGCGCTCTGTGCTTACCTCTGTTAACAGCACTTGTCAAGCTGCATTGAAGTTATTTCTCCTTTCTGCTAGACTCTTTTAAAGGTAGGGTCTGTGACTTTGTGTAGCACAGGGTATTCCAAGCAGCTAGCTCCTTAATAAGGACTTATTCAAAGAATAAATGAGTGAATGAATGAGCTGAATTTTAAAGAATAAATAGCATTTGGAGAGGTGGAGACGAAGAAAGTAGCTTCCCATGAAGGGAAAACAAATGTCAGTGATTTACATGAGATTGTAGCTGCAAGCTGATTCTGATTCAGTCTGCAGATGATAGAGGCTTGGAAAGGATGATGAAGAGGTCAGATAACTGAATCAACATCTAAAGAAGATCAAAAGATCAAAATATGTTGGAATGACAGTGGTCAAATCTAATAAATATTCTGGCTTCAAATACTTGCAGGACTCTATGAGAGTGAAAATCAGATAAGACTTAAAAAAAAAAATCCCAACAGTTCCAAGTGAGCGCCAATAGGTAGAATTTATAAGGATGCAGATATGGCATGTTATGGAGCTATTAAATTAGTATGTGTTGCTTTATGAGGTAGTGAATTCTCTATTATCTTAAGTTTTAAGAGTCAATAATATTGTAGATGTATGCAAGATTTGGACAGACCTTTCAACTCTGAACATATGATTCTTTGTTGTTGAGGGGATTTGTGAATCAGCAGGGAATTAGACTAAATCCATTCTAATTCCTAAGTTCTGTGGTCTGTAATAGGAAGAGATCACTGTTCCTTGCAAATAAAGCAGGAAAGGAAGAGGGGGTAAAGGTAAGGTTAGAGAAAGAGATGAAGGAGCACTTACTGGATGGCTGCAGATTCAGAAAAATAAGAAGATAGAGCATCCACCTGGAAGTGGAGAGAAAGCCTTCGTGTTGTTTGGAACGGTACCTATGTGACTTTTACATGGGAGTCAGTAAGAAGGGAATAACTGTGGCAATAGGGAGAGAAAACCTAACTGAAGTTTGTGTGAATTACTAGTGAGCCAGAGTTACTGGCTCAGATATAATTCTGCTACTTTCTTCTGAAATTTCTCTGAGTTGGAGAAGACGTGGAGGAGTCAAGCCATGGTTGTCATTCAGGTTTGGGGATTGTCCTGGTGAACATACTAGTAGAAGGTTAGGCAGGTGAGACTCCCTGGGGTATTAGTGATTGCAGCTTTGAATTGCTTAACTATGTTGTCTAGCACAGACTGGGATGATCTTAGGTGTTCTTAATAAACAGGGTAAAATAAGAAGGGAGTGATTGAAGGTTGAGAATGATGAGGAGGTATGAAAGATTGATAAAGATGACTGCTAAATAGCTATGTTTGGAGAAGGAACGAGGCTCAGGAAGTGGCAAGGTGGTGGCTGGCTGTGAATTGGAGCTGAAGGTCAGTGGAGCCAAGCAGGCTCACATGCATTGTCCACACATATGCTGAAGTAATTTGAGGATGACGCCATAGGTTACCCTTGGAGATAGTAAATGTGAACCAAATTGTTAAGAGAAGTTAGCATAGATTTGCCACATGGAGGGGGCAGGCAGCAGGGAATGGTCGATGACAGAAAGGATGATTTGAACAAGATGGTATAGTGGAGGGCAAGGGCTTCAAATAAGTAGAAAAGGAACGGAGCTGATGAATCAGTGGTCTGGAGGTGGCGTTGTGGGAGAAGGTGAGTTCTCCACAGGATCAGGCCTCTGTGGCGCAGTCATTGTCAGGTGTTGACAGTCATGTTTCTGTTAAAGAGGTGAACAGAACTGAGAATGAAAGACAGTTTGCCTACAAAAAAAAAAGTGGGGCTCTGTAAGACTTGGGAGAAGGGAGGTAGGGAGGAGATGTGCGGGGCAGGGCATAGTGGGCAGCTAGCTCTGAGAGCTTGGTTGGTGAGGCTGGGGAAGAAGCTGGACTAAGGGAGTACTGGGGAGGAGTGGGTGGCAGGAGAGCATTGATCAAGAGGACCGGTGTGTGGAGGGTGAGATGTAACCCTGCACTGTAGGCGCCCCGAACGCCAAGGGCACTCCACCCCTTCTGTTGGGGGTTTTCACAGCTTTGGCTTTTCGGAGCTTGCTGGGGGCAGGGGAAGCAGGGAATCACTGTGCTCCCCAGAGAATTACGATGCGAAGGAGACTTTGCCATGACAAGATTCTTGAGGCACATGATTCTGTCTAATGCATGAAGTGACAACATGGTAAGGACAGAAGAGGAAGTTCAGACAGACTGAACCTTCCCAGTAACAAGACGCTGTCTCATAGTCCTGAGGAAACTGTCTCCACTGTCCTGGAGAATCTGGGTGTGGGCAAGGCAGTGGTTGGGGAACGTGTTGCTGGGTAGCGCTAAGCCAGTGCCTTCTCCTTGTTTTCCCACAGATGAACGGGACCGTGTGCAGAAGAAGACGTTCACCAAGTGGGTCAACAAGCACCTGATGAAGGTAGGACCCCTTCGTGGATGCCGCCCTGGCCCCTCTGGCTGCTCCTGATCTGGATCTATCAGTCCCTTCTCTCAGTTCATGTTGCTGGCCATGTGCTCCAGTTGATGGGGATACACATGAATTTTTTTTTTTTTTTTCAGTATCTAACATAGTCCGAATAATGTGGAAACTTCCACTGATCAGTTTCTTGGTGAAGACAGTAACACCTCCATTACCTGAGGAGGCTGAGGTTGAGGATACCGTGGCATGATTCCTGGGATTCCAAGAACACTTTGCACCAAACTTTACATACTATTTTATAAGCCCCTTTCTTGTTTTAATTTTTTTAACCTGATTACTGTGGAAGGTTGGGGCAGAGGGGATTTTGTTCTCTCTCTTAAAGTATGCAAATCTTGAATGATCAGTTTAATGAATTTTTTTAATATGTATATTCAGGTGTAACCCCCATACAGTTTAAAATACAGAGCAAAATGGCTAGGGTTGGAGGGAGATCTTATTATTATTTTTATATTATTATTTTTAAATAAAGGAAAATCCAAGGCAGAGGCATATTAAATACTCACCTAAGGATAAACAGTATGACCAGTGTGGCAGTCAGATTTGAAAACAAAGTTTTTAAGTTACAGTAATTACTCAACTCAGATAACTGTGAGTTATAATGACTGCTCTGGGAAAGATTACCAGTGACCTCTTAATTGTTGTATCTAGTAGCCTAGTTTTATCTTCTTCTCATTTGATTTCTCTGTAGCATTTGACAGTGTTGACCAACTTACTGCTCCCTTTGTTTTTTTTTTAAATTTATTTTATTTTACTTTATTTATTTATGTATTTATTTTGGGCTGCGTTGGGTCTTCATTGCTGTGAGCGGGCTTTCTCTAGTTGTGGCGAGTGGGGGCTACTCTTCGTTGTGGTGTGCGGGCTTCTCATTGCTGTGGCTTCTCTTGTTGCAGAGCACAGGCTCCAAGGGCACAGGCTTCAGTAGTTGTGGCTCGTGGGCTCTAGAGCACAGGCTCAGTAGTTGTGGCGCGCGGGCTTAGTTGCTCCACAGCATGTGGGATCTTCCCAGACCAGGGCTCGAACCCGTGTCCCCTGAATTGGCAGGCGGTTTCTTAACCAGTGTGCCACCAGGGGAGCCCTCACAGCTCCTTTAAAGCTGTCTTTTATGTTGCCTTCTGGTACACTGCTTTTTCCTCAGTTTCCTCTTCCCTCCATGAATGCCTCTTTCACTGGCTTCTCTTCCTCTGTCTGAGTCCTCCATGTTGACGTTCCCTGGGTCCTAACCATTTTCTTGTTTTCTTCTCTGTATTCTTTGGCAGTCTCATTTGCATTAGCCACGGAGATCATTCGGTTGCATGGAATGCAAGGAATCAAAAGTTGAAAGGGTTACAGGGTGATCTCCAGAGTCTGGTGTCTGGATGCATCTGAGCTTTATGAAAACTAAACTTTATTGGGCAGTTACTCTCTCTTTCTCTTTTTATGAGGCCTTGTGTTTCTTCATTTTTATATCTTTCTGTGTGTCTCCTACGTTTAGTTCTCTGCATTCCTCCAGTTGCTTGTGTGTGAGCCACTGTGGCTGTCCCTCAAATGGTAATGTAAACCCCTGCAGCTACATGATTCTAAAGATGCAAACACAAGCAATCTGGTTGGCTGAGGTTTTCTTCTCCTCCATGGGTCAGTGGTCTATCGATTTAATTCCGTAAACTATGGCCGGGGAGATGGTTACATAAATCAAACATGGCTCGTTAGGGCCACTTGTTTAACTACAAATGAGTGCGATTTTCTAACTACAAGATACAGATAAGGAGGTGATGATAGAGCCTTTTCCTGCATTCTTTCCTAAGTCCAGGACCTGTATCTCACAGTGTACTTCACACCGTCATCTGGATGTTACCCAGACATGTCCTATATTCGACACATCCCAAATTGCTCAATATTTTCACTCGTGTACCTAGCTGTCCAAGTTAGGAACCTAGAATCATACTGTATTTAGTCCTGCCCATCATCTCTCCGTGTCACCAACTGCAATCAATCACTTCGAACTCAGAAAGATGCTTGCATCTGGTTTCTCTTCTCCATCCCCATTACCTCTGTTCTAGTCCAGGGCCTCTTCATCTCTTGCCTTGGCCATAATAGTTTCCTAATAAAGTTTTCTATAAGAACAAATGTAATGATAATGGTAGTAGTTTATTGAGTGCTTACTGTAAATCAGACTTTCTGTACTGAGTCTTTTATATGGATCATCTCATTTAATTCTTCACTTATGCTATAGATTCTATTAATAGTCCCATTTTATCAATGAGGTTCAGAGAGGTTAAATAACCTGTTCACGGTCATACCACTAGAAAGAAGAACTAAAATACTAGAACTCAGGCAGCCTAAAGTCTGACACCTGTGCTCTTAACCTCTGCACTACTGACACCTGTCTGCCTACCTTTCCAGGCTCATGGTGTCATATTTCTCTCAGACCTTAAGCTCTTGCTGAACTGTTTGCCATGCTATTTATGACTGTATCTTCGCTCATGGGGCTCCCTCTGCGTGGATTACCTTCCCCAGCTCTGTTCTGCCTGGACAACACCAACTTAACACCTCCTCAATAGATATTTTCCTGACTCTCCCACCTGGAATTCACTGGCCTTTCCTTTGTGCCTTCCCTGTATTCGTTATGTACTTCTGTTATAGCTCCTGCAGCATTCATCTTTCTGCCAGATTGTAACTTGAAGGTTGATGTTGTGTCCGGTTTTTTTTTTAGTTGGGACAGAGTAGGAAGGGAGAGAGACAGGGAGGAAAAACCCTGCAATTTTCCTCTAATTTCTTCAACATTTACCAGTTAGTTGCCTCTGGTTTGGTGGCACATAACTCTGTCATGGTGCAGAGCCCTTCACAGTCTGTTTCCAACGAGGCATTGTCCCCTGCATAGCCTGTGCTGTAGCCGTACGAAACATCTCACTGCTTCCTAAACACTGTACTTTCATACCTCTTTGCTTATTCATTTCTCTCTCCCTTGAATGCATGTCTTGGCCTCCTCTGCCTGGCCATCACCCACTTACTCTTCAAGACCCAGGTCCAGTATCCCCTTCCTGAGGTTCTGACCTCCATCCCTTGGACTAAATTAATTGCAGCTCCATCTCTGTGCCACACCACTTTGAAGAGATGGGCTTGTGTGTTCACAAGGTGGTGTCCTCTGCTCCTTGAGGTCTAGGACTCGTGCTGCTGTCTCAGCCAAGTACTGCACCCGGAGCATGAGAAGTATCCAGTAAGGATTTGTTACTTTGAGTAAATAATAGCTCAGTAGTCTTTTTAGCTTACAAAGCATATTCTAATATGACTTGATCCTACAGTAACCCTGAAGGAGGTAAAGGTATTTTATCCTTTCAGTTTTAACAATTGAGGAAAGTGAGAATTAGAAGAATGAAGTGACTTTCCCAAGGTCATACAGCTAGTGAAGGATGGAGCTAAAGAGCAGTCATGAGTCTTCTGGCCAGAATTACTTGCTGTTACTATTAAATATGCCCCCACCTTGCTCTGCTTTCATACCTCATCTCTTAACAATTGGAAGAACTGAATTTATCCTGCCTCAAGCTTGTCCCCCTAAACTCTGTAGTCGGATGCAAGTGCTCTGCCTCCCTGCTCTTCACTTGCAGCTGACGTTGCCTGTTGAACCTCTGCCTCAGTTGTGTGTGATGACAGGAGGCCCAGGGAGGGAGAAGCTAGACGAACACATAGCATTGTTAGAAATTGGAGGCCAGCCAGAGCTTTACGTAAATCCTTGGCAATTTTTCATCTCTTCTCAGGCCCCCAGCCTTACAGTTCCAATGGCATTTTCTCATCTTGGAATATTTCACAGAGATTCACTGCTCATCAGAATCATTGCTCCATGTTGGAATTCTTTGAACCCTGGGCTGAGAATTAGGGATCAAATCTGTTTTTTGTAATTTAGGCATCCTTTGCTTTGCTCCCCAAGTACACATGAACTACATTAGTGTTGCCATTGGCAAGTAGAATGATGTAAGATCAAAACAGCCAAAGTTCTAGATTTAGTTGACCTAATCTCTTGGATTCCCAAATATCTCTTTAGGAAACAGTTTGTTCTTGCATAAGCAAATCAATTCCTCTTTATTAGCTGAAAACACTGTTGGTCCAATCATAAAAGAGATTTAAGGATGTAAACATCTGAAATATATAAATAACCTAATTTAGAGCACAAGTCCTACAAATCGAAGAGTTCTGCTCATATGCCAGAACCATCAAAAATAAAAACCTAGGGGGCTTCCCTAGTGGCGCAGTGGTTGAGAGTCCACCTGCCGATGCAGGGGACGCGGGTTCGTGTCCCGGTTCGGGAAGATCCCACATGCTGCGGAGCGGCTGGGCCCGTGAGCCATGATTGCTGAGCCTGTGCGTCTGGAGCCTGTGCTCCGCAACAGGAGAGGCCACAACAGTGAGAGGCCCTCATACTGCAAAAAAAAAATAATAATAATAAAAAAAAATAAAAGCCTAGGGCTTCCCTGGTGGTGCAGTGGTTGAGAGTCCGCCTGCTGATGCAGGGGATGTGGGTTCCTGCCCCGGTCTGGGAAGATCCCACATGCTGCAGAGCGGCTGGACCTGTGAACCATGGCCGCTGAGCCTGCGCATCCGGAGCCTGTGCTCCGCAACGGGAGAGGCCACAGAAGTGAGAGGCCCGCGTACCGCAAAAAAAAAAAAAAAAACAAACCTAGAGTTTTAAGTGAGATTTTATTCACATGATCCTTGATATATCTCTGGGTTCTGGTAGCTGATAAAGTATCCCAAAGAGAACTTCAAGAAAGGCTGAGATGATGGGACAGAACTGAGAGCATGAGCTCCTGAGAAGGAGGAGGAAGGCTTTCTCTGGTTAGTTTCTACTGACTGCGGAGGTTAGTGGGTAGAAAGGAAGGAAAGCATTTAATCTAACAGATGGACTAGTTCTTTCCATCTTTAGTCATGTATGCAGTCTAGAAGCAACTGGCCTTCCTGGAATTTTAGTTAAGAATTCCAGATAAACCAGCAAAAGTTTTTAATTCCAAAGTTTTACTAATGTTTTCAATTTTTCTCCGCCTGTTTGAGGCTCTCTAGCTGAACACAGGGTGGGAGAATGCTCTAATGGTTCCAGGCACTCTCTCCTGCGCAGCCTCCGTGCTGTGGCCACATGAGATGGAGACTGGCAGTGGAGTGTAATTTAAGGGATTGATGGAGTCGTGCTGGTCAGATGCTGAGGAGAGGAGTGTTGCCTTTGTTGCCCAACTGTGACTGTATGGTGGTGGTTTGTGACCATGTCTGCCTAGACCTGAGTTTTCAGGGCTTGATTTCACCCTGAATGCATCTCGACCCCCACTGAAGGTTTTGGTTCTACATTGGGACTTGGATTCTCTACTCCCTGAGCATTAGTGCCTGCCTATTAAGTAAAGATACCCTTGGTGGATTTTAGAATCCTCTTCATCCGCAGAGAATCTTTGTTAATCGGCGTTGGCTGTTACCACTGTCAGATTCCTTAAAACTTAAGGAACTCTCAAAACAGGTGATAGGATTCTCATCTGCAAAAAGCCTCACACTTTGCTCCCCCATTGCACTCTACTTACTCCAAAAGGGGCTCTCAGCTCCCAGTCTTACTCCCTGCGTTTGAGCACAGTCCTCTCCAGAGTGAAAAGTCTGTGACAACTGTTATCTGTTTTTTTTTTAATATTGGGCTTTTCTGGAGGATAAATTTGGCCTTTGAATCAGTATGGAATTTTCCCTCTTACAGTTTAGAAATCTATAAATTCAGAAATCCATCTGAAGCTACCAGGCTCACTCCTACTTTCCCTGTATCTTTTAATAAGTATAGATGAGAGTAAATAACATACTCTTCTCTTTAAAACTTTCTCCTCTGACCTATATATTGCTCTTCAACATAATGTGGATCAAGGAAGTTAAGCTGCTTGTGTTTTCTTTTAAGAGTCTTCGAGCAAAACTTTTCTAGATCAGGCTTTCTGCAGGTGTTAAAGAATACTACATGACAATCGTTGGTTCTTTTTTTGTGGGGGGGCTCTTATAATTTAATAATATTGTTAATATGTTGTTTCTACCCTTCAAGCATCATGGAAGCCTTGTGAGGGGAGAGCACTGAACTCAGGGTCAAGAGACAGTGATCCAGCTAAATGGTCTTACAAAGTTATTTAACTTCTCTAGACAGTGCTTTTCTCGTGTGTAAACTGAGTGTATTAGAGTTAAGTAATCCTTAAAGTCCCTTTGGGCTCAGATTCTGATTCCAAGCACTTAAGTGCAATTTATTCCCTTTGCTAAAGCCACTTAGAAATTGGGGGAAGCTGTTTATTTTTTCATAACGTCAAGCCAATCTTCTAAAAATTGGGAGAGCAGAGTTTTCCTTGGCTTACTAATGCATGGTGATTGGGGAGGATTGGCTTGCTCTCAAAATTTAGTCATTCATTAATTTTTTTTTTGGCTGTGTTAGGTCATCGTTACTGTGCGTGGGCTTTCTCCAGTTGCGGTGAGCGGGGGCTACACTTTGTTGAGGTGCGCAGGCTTCTCATTATGGTGGCTTATCTTGTTGCGGAGCCTGGCCTCTAGGCGCATGGGCTTCAGTAGTTGTGGCACATGGGCTCAGTAGTTGTGGCTCACGGGCTCTAGAGTGCAGGCTCAGTAGTTGTGGCGCACAGGCTTAGTTGCTCCGCGTCATGTGGGATCTTCCCGGACCAGGGCTCGAACCAGTGTCCCCTGCATTGGCAGGTGGATTCTTAACCACTGCACCACCAGGGAAGTCCCATTCATTAATTTTTTAAAATAGCTATGTTGAGATTTAATTCACATATCACATAATTCACCCATTTAAAGTGTACATTTCAATGGCTTTTATTGTATTCACAGAGTTTCGTAGCCATCACCACAATTTTAGAATATTTTCCTCATCCCCCAAAAGAAACCCCGTACCCTTTAATCATTATCCCTAACCAACTCCCCATCCTCTCCCCCAGCCCTAGGCAACCACCAGTCTACTATCTGTGTCTGTAGATTTGCTGATTCTAGATATCTCATATAAATTGAATCATACAATATGTGGTTCTTTGTAAGTGGCTTCTTTCACATGTCATAATATTTAGGCATTTGGATTATTTTCACTTTTTGGCTGTTGTGAACAATGAATGCTGCTATGAACATTCATTCATGTACAAGTTTTGTTTTTGTTTTTTTTCTGGACATATGTTTTTAATTCTCTTGGATATATACCTAGGAGTGGAATTACTGAGTCGTATGGTAAATTGTGTTTAGCCTTTTGAGGAACTGTCAAGACTGTTTTCCAAAGCAGCTGCATCATTTTACATTCTCACTGGGAGTGTATTAGGGTTCCAGTTTCTCTATAGCCTCATCAACACTTATTATCTGTCTTTTTTTTTTTTTTTTGCGGTACGCAGGCCTCTCACTGTTGTGGCCTCTCCCGTGGTGGAGCACAGGCTCCAGACGCGCAGGCTCAGCGGCCGTGGGTCACGGGCCCAGCCGCTCCGTGGCATATGGAATCTTCCCGGACTTGGGCATGAACCCGCGTCCCCTACATCGGCAGGCGGACTCTCAACCACTGTGCCACCAGGGAAGCCCCTATCTGTCTTTTTGATTATAGCCATCCTAGTGGTTGTGAAGTGGTATCTTACTGTAGTTTGATTTACGTTTTCCTTATGGCTAATGATATTGAGCATCTTTTTATGAGTTTGTTAGCCATTTGTACATATTCCTTGGAGATTTCTAAAGAACTAATTTTGATGGTGATTTTCACAGGGAGTACAAACAGGTAAGGACCTGGATAGTTGAAGTTTTTCACTCATCTTGTTTGTTAACAGAGCAGCATGATTATTTGTTGGAAAGAAACATATATGTGGATGATTTCTGAGCCCTCTTGGCTTCACTTGGCTGCCTCTAATACTTTTCTGGTGCTTAGTCCACCAGACCTTTTCTTAGGAGATTTGTGGAAAACTTCAGAGGCAATGTAGCATTTACAAAAATGGTGAAGACTTTAGAAGGGGGCAGACCTGGATTTGATTGGCCTGGTCATTAAGCTGTATGATCGTGGGATGTTAATTGAGCCCTCCAAATCCCCCCTCTGCATCTGAAAATTTTTTGATGTAAAAGCACTAGTGTTAGCTTGTTCTTTTTTTTTTTTTTTACTTATCATAGTTCCTTATTTTTTATTATTTATTTTTATTTTAATTTTGGCTGTGTTGGATCTTTGTTGCTGCACTTGGGCTTTCTCTAGTTGCGGTGAGTGGGGGCTGCTCTTCGTTGCGGTGCGCGTGCTTCTCATTGCGGTGGCATCTCGTTGCGGAGCACGGGCTCTAGGTGCGCAGGCTTCAGTAGTTGTGGCTCGCAGGCTTCAGTAGTTGTGGCTCGCGGGCTCCAGAGTGCAGGCTCAGTAGTTGTGCACAGGCTTAGTTGCTCTACGGCATGTGGGATCTTCCTGGACCAGAGCTCGAACCCGTGTCCCCTGCATTGGCAGGCGGATTCTTAACCACTGCGCCACCAGGGAAGCCCCTAGTTCTTTATCCTTCTCTAGGCAGAGCTGTGTCCAGTGTGCTTCAGAAGCAGACTACTGTTCTCTGTTGAAAATTATCCGAGAAAAAAAAAAAATCTCACTACACTCCCTTCCCGCATTACTTTTGTCTATATCTCTCTACTGGTTTTCATAGTTACTTGGTTATTATAATCACACAAAGACTGAGAAACAGTAAACTAGGACTCATCTAAATTTCTTGTAAGGTGGTTGAATTTTGCTATTCACAGGTGTAAAACATAAACCGGAATTTTCAGAAGGAGATATTGGGGCCTTGATGTAAAACTAACTTTACATTTCAAGTACTTCCTTTTTGTTTTCAGCAGTCCGTGGTGTCTGGTATCCTATCGATAACATGATCTCACCTGGTCCGCAACCCTGTGTAATTTATTTAAATAATTACTTGTTGACCACTCCCGATTTTTATACCCTATGTTCAGGTCTTACCTGTCGGTAATAAATCCCTCATTATTGTTTCTTCTCTTCTTTTTTTTTTATAAATTTATTTTATTTTATTTATTTATTTTTGGCCGCATTGGGTCTTTGTTGCTGCGCGCGGGCTTTCTCTCTTTTTTTTTTTGGTACGCGGGCCTCTCACTGTTGTGGCCTCTCCCGTTGCGGGGCACAGGCTCTGGACGCACAGGCTCAGAGGCCATGGCTCACAGGCCCAGCCACTCCGCGGCATGTGGGATCTTCCCGGACCGGGGCACGAGCCCGTGTCTCCTGCATCGGCAGGCGGCCTCTCAACCACTGAGCCACCAGGGAAGCCCCGCGGGCTTTCTCTAGTTGCGGCGAGCGGGGGCTACTCTTCGTTGCAGTGCGTGGGCTTCTCATGGCGGTGGCTTCTCTTGTTGCGGAGCACGGGCTCTAGGCGCGTGGGCTTCAGTAGTTGTGGCACGTGGGCTCAGTAGTTGTGGCTCGTGGGCTCCAGAGCGCAGGCTCAGTAGTTGTTGCACACGGGCTTAGTTGCTCCGCGGCATGTGGGATCTTCCCGGACCAGGGATCGAACCCGTGTTCCCTGCATTGGCAGGTGGATTCTTAACCACTGCACCACCAGGAAAGTCCCTGTTTCTTCTCTTCTTAATCCTAATAACAAGTATTTAATAATTTCTGACTTTTTAAAACCTACTGTTCATTTAAAATCTGATTTCCATTCCACCACTCTCTAGAAAATTATTCTCACAAAAAGCACTCTTATTTGTAGGAAAGCCTTTCTTAGTCTTCGTTCTCCTTGTCCTATTGCATTTGATACTGGTGATCATCGCTTCCTTGATTATACTTTGTTGGTTTGTTGCCTACCTCTTTGACTGCCTTTTCCCCTACCCGCCCCCCCTCCTTTGTTGATTGCTTTCCCATCTCCTGCCTTCTAATTTTGGCTATTCCTTCAGGCTCAGCCCTTAGCACTCTGCTCTTCTTTTTTGCCCTAACCCAGAAAGCCCAACATTTCCCATGTCTTTAGCCAGCACCTCCATGCATATGACTTCTAAACTTAAGTTCTCAGCTGCCCCAGATTAAATTCTGGTATTTTCAGCTGCTTCAGGAACATTTCCATTTGTAGCTCCTTTGCTGTTGTTTTAAATTCAACATACTTCAGATTGAACTTGTCAAATCAAACTTCCTTTCCAGCTCTTATGACCTGCTAATTTCTTCAGTGGTGCACTGTGGTTGAACCCTTGGACCCACATGAGGGAGGGGTCTTGAAGTCTTAGAGCCACTGGTGTGTTGGAGCCAACTGTCATGGGCTCGTGAGAGCCAAATATTAAACTTTCAGGAACTTTGTGAGCTATTTGCTAAGCACAGCCATTATTAAAAATTAAATTATGTAAACTTACAATTAAATAAATTATATTTAAAATAAAGGTAATAAATATTCAAAGCTCATCACTTCAGTTACTTTATTATGTTATTACCATCTGTGCTCTTGAGGTCAGTTACGTCTGTTGTATCTCTCTGATGGAAATTCTGTATATTGGTGTGCTACTGTACATTTCTTCCCAACATTGCTTTTAGTGATATTATACTAATAGCTTGAAATTGGTCATTTCAAGAGAGTATTTACACCATGGAAGTCAACAAGTGATACAAGTCTGAGGTAAATGTATTGTTTCATTCATTGTCTAAACTTAAGAAAGTGAGGGAGAAAATGTTAATATTGCAGATTAAACTAAAATGTGTGTCATATTGTCAGTAGCACAAAAAAATTGAAGAAATATTCTTTAAATATTTGAAACCTATATTTAATTTTTAAACATTTGAAACCTATTATTCAGTTTATCATGAACCGTTTTCTCCAGTAGGGTTATCTGCCTGTCAGCTTCTTATTCCTTCACACACACGTACAAACATGCATGTCTTGCATGTTTCCACCCCTATACCTAGCCTTATGTGGTTTTCCCCTGCTCTTTCTATGAAACATTTTCTAATCCTTCAAGTTCTTTCCTTTCTAGGAAGTTTATTGAGATGTTTCCAGCCTTTATCTTTTCTGATTTGCAGTCTGTTTTGAATGCTAGAATATTATAGTTGGAAAGGACTTATAGTTCAATCTTCCATGTGAATGTAGAAATTCCAATATCCTAGTCTCTGCTTGAAAAACTCCAGTGACTAGAAATCCACTATTCTGAGAGTAACCCTTTCTCTTATTGTCTAGAAAATTAATTATGTTGAAAAGAATCTTCTTCCTTGTAATTTCCAATTGTCTTCTGATTCTGTGTTTGAGCATATCACTCAGTGAAGTTGTCACTAGACTTGGAATGAATCAGTCACTTTAGGCACTTCCCACAGCTGTGGGACCATAACTTCTCAGAGCCTTAGCTTCCTCAGTTTCTGTTATAGAATGGGAGTAATAAATAAACTTCACAGGGCAGTTGTTTGGATTAAGTAGAAAAAAAGAGATTACGTCTGATTACAGAGTATTGTAATAATGGCAAAGACTAATATCAGAAAGACCAGGGCTTCCCTGGTGGCGCAGTGGTTGAGAGTCTGCCTGCTGACGCAGGGGACACAGGTTCGTGCCCCGGTCTGGGAAGATCCCACATGCCGCGGAGCGGCTGGGCCCGTGAGCCATGGCCGCCGAGCCTGCGTGTCCGGAGCCTGTGCTCTGCATCGGGAGAGGCCACAGCAGTGAGAGGCCCGCGTACCGCGAAGAAAAAAAAAAAAAAAAAAAAAAAAAAAGAAAGACCAAACTGAGGCCAGTCTTTCCACTTGTGACCTTAGGCAAGTTACTTAATCTCTTTGTGTCTCATTTCCTCATGTGTAAAACAGGAATAATAATACCTACCTCATGGATATGAGGGATAGATGAGATAACATCTAAAGCATTAGCGCAATGTTTGACATTACCCACACATTTTTCTAAAGTGATATCTGTTTTTGCATAGTTTCAGTTATAAAATTAGAATTGTTTTTTCCCAAAAGGAAGGTATTTCTCAAGTTCACTATTAGAAGTATTGGTTAGGGGCTTCCCTGGTGGTGCAGTGGTTAAGAATCTGCCTGCCGATGCAGAGGACACGGGTTCAAGCCCTGGTCCAGGAAGATCCCACATGCCGCGGAGCAACTAAGCCCATGTGCCACAACTACTGAGCCTGCGCTCTGGAGCCCGCGATCCACAACTACTGAAGCCTGCGTGCCACAACTGCTGAAGCCCACGTGCCACAACTACTGAAGCCCTCGTGCTTAGAGTCCATGCTCTGCAACAAGAGAAGCCACCGCAGTGAGAAACCCATGTACTGCAACAAAGAGTAGCCCTCGCTCGCCGCAACTAGAGAAAGCCCGCATCGAGCAACGAAGACCCAACTCAGCCAAAAATAAATTAAAAAAAAAAAAAGTATTTGGTAAGAAAGGGGTTAAATTAAGGTACACCATATGGAATACTGGGTATCTAGCATTTTAGTTTCCTTCGTAGCACTCTGGAAGGCTTTTCTGACTCTAACTGGTCTCATCTATCCATCATTGGCCGTCATTTCACATTTTGGTCCATAATAATTCCTGAGATGTTTCAGGGTGATTAAGACTCCCCATCCCTAGTCCAAACTTTCTGGAGTATTTTTCATGGTTGGCTGGAGTGTGTAATGGATCTGGCCTCAATTTACTTATTAATTATAAATTTACTTATTTATTTTATATGTATTTTTGGCCGCGTTGCGTCTTTGTTGCTGCGTGCGGGCTTTCTCTAATTGTGGTGAGTGGGGGCTACTGTTCGTTGCTGTGCGTGGGCTTCTCATTGCGGTGGCTTCTCTTGTTGCAGAGCACGGGCTCTAGGCGCGCGGGCTTCAGTAGTTGTGGCTCACAGGCTTAGTAGTTGTGGCTTGCGGGCTCTAGAGCGCAGGCTCAGTAGTTGTGGCACACGGGCTTAGTTGCTCCGCAGCATGTGGGATCTTCCTGGACCAGAGCTCGAACCCGTGTCTCCTGCATTGGCAGGCGGATTCTTAACCACTGTGCCACCAGGGAAGTCCCTGGCCTCAATTAAAAAAAACACACACATACACTTCTGTTAAGTGTTACCATTTCATATGTATTGTACTCCAACCTGAAAATTCCTGAATTTTTTGTTTCCAGTTTCAAATTCTTTAATTTGTGTTCACCTAGGACCAGAGATTCTTGTGTAGATAATAAAATAATTCAAGATAGAATAAAAATAAGTCTGTTTCACTCTCATGCACAGGTCCGGAAGCACATCAATGATCTTTATGAAGATCTGCGGGATGGCCATAACCTGATCTCTCTGCTGGAGGTCCTCTCAGGCATCAAACTGGTGAGCTTCTCTCTTCTCCTAATGAGTTGACCTCACAGGTGTGGCCCTATTAATGACATATGGGTCCACCTTGTTGAGTGCTAGGGCAGTGGCTGTCACTGTGTGTGGTCTGTTACATGGGAGGAAAAAGTAGAAGAGGTAATTGGTGGACTTTATAACTGAGACTTAACGCTTTATAAATGATGTAATTTCATCTTAATTTAACCTGATGTATCATATATTCTCATTTCTTGATGGAATCAAGTATCAGGTCTGTTCCTTTCATATTTGCATGTTTTCTCCTGACTTGTTCTTTATCTGTTTATAGATGCTAGTGTTTCAGGAATAGCAGATTTACATTTAAAGATTTTTGAATAAGGTGTATTTTTCTTCCTACAGCTTTATTTCTAGTCTATATAGACTCCTCCTGTTTTCCCTTCTACTATGAATTGTTCTATATTCAACAAAGACCTGAAATTTACATTTAAAAGCCCAGGTGTTTAGAGTCTTTTTTTTCCAAATCACCTCACTTTCTCCCTTCTGGGATTCCCTGTCTTTCACAGGGTTGGAGAAGTGCTGAAGTTGCTGTCTGAGCATAGCCCCAGTCGGAGTACGTCTGGGCTCCTTGGATAGTTAAACATGCCTGCTTCCTCCCCAGATGTATTAAATGTGGCTTGTGGAAACACTTACCTATCTGAGGGCAAAGGCTGTCTGAACCTCTTGGCTCAGGAGTTCTTATCTTCACTTTGTTTGAGGGATCAGCGTAATCTCTCTGTGGGCTCATTGTTTCCTATATGGGAGCCTGATGGGAGCCTGATGGAAGCCTGTGATCCTCTGCAGCTCCTGCTCTAACTCCAGCGTTGTAGACAGCATACTTTTCATTTAGAAAAGGCCAGGGCTGAATACTGGAAACACCTGTGAGGGAGGAGTGCTCTGGAGAGGCACACCGCTGGAGTAGCTGCTGGAGCCAGTATGCTCACCGCCTTTGGTGAATTCTTAGTCATTGTTTGTTGTGTTTCAAGAGCAGGATTTGGCACATTAGATTTCACTCCCTAAGTAATAGCTTCTTTTGCCTTCGCCTGGGGCCTTTGTTTTGGTTTCATTTTTTTTTGGTCTTACAATAGAATTAATTTTATAATGTTTAATGGCCTAAAATTGACAGGTGCTTTTATGAACATAGCCAGTGCATATGAATTCTAGTTCTTCTCTGGCCCTCATTTATAAATCTCCTAAGTAATCAGAATTTTACTTTCACTGTGCTGGACTTAACAGTGCTCACAAAGTTATATTTTGGGCAATTTGGCTGGTATATTTGATGAATTTGTAGTGATCTTATATTGAAAAGTGATTCTTTTCAGTGATTGAAAAGTGCTTAAAAAACAGGTTAAAACCACTCCAATCTGATTTCTTTTCCTAACCTTTGAAAACCTACAGGTGTTTATGGAGATAGTCGTAAAATATCATCTTTTCACCAAAAACCACCCAAATATGTCCTTCATGGTTATTCTCATCCTCCGCTCTGCCTTACTTGATTCACAGAAGTAGGGAGGGTGGGTGGCCGTGGAGAATTAAAGCTGTGTTTCAACAAAAGAAGTGTTCAATATAACCATCTGCTCTGGTCTTAATTTGGTTTTTGCATCTTTCTGGAGGGGGGAGGGTATTTTCATATTTATTTTCACCTTTTTTTTTCCTGCATTCATTTCCTTTTCATTTATGTGTTGTGAATTTCCTGTTATTCTGTCGTGTCTTTGTCTTGGTTGGTGGCCAAAGGAGCCAGCAGGGCTGAAGACCCTCCGTCTGGTGAGCATGCCCTCCTGGCGCCATACAAACAGCAAGGAGCAGGAGGAAGATGATGATGATGATGATGTAGTAGGTCCTCCTGGGGCCACCAGCATCCCAGCCGGCACTGCAGGGCCATCAGAGAGTTTGGGGTTCTCTGGGTCTCCAAGTAGCTCAGTTACCAGTTGCCTTCTTCCCCGTCCACCTGGGAATTTGGGTCCCAAAGAAAGTGGTTAAAACTAATTGTGCCTCTTGCCACTGTTGGATGATCCTGGAGTGGGAATTGCTTTGCTTATCTGAGAGTAGCTGGCACGAAAAGAATAAGGGTGTTTGGTGGCATCAAGTCCCTTTGTGACCTGGAGACCCATGGCTTTCTGGTGGCCTTGCTATGTCGTCTGAGTCGAGATCACAGAATCGTGGAAAGCTTAGTTGACAGCATGACAGTTATTGCTTATGACTCCACACTCCAGACTAACGGGGACTCTCCATCTCTCTGGCCTCCAGGTTCTCACCACACACCATGTCATTTGTTTTCAGAAGAGCCTGGTGTTTGCAAACCACTCACTGCATGGAGATACTCTGCTTGGTCAATAACATCTCTAGTTGCTGTAGAGGACAGATATTTAACTTGCCTGTTCTTAAGCGTATTTTTGGTGGGGAGTACTTAGGAGTAAAGATTAGAGTGTGTAAGAAGGCCATTTTCTGCTTGCAGGCTCTAAGCTATAGCCTATGATCTTTCTCCAGAAAGAGGGCTTAGGCAATATCCCCATTCCCTGTCCTCTTAAAGTCATCTTTTCACCTCATTGATCTCCCTTCCCATTGCCTTAGAGTCTTCAGTTTCACAGGCTCTGTCATCTTCTAAGCTATAGTCACAATTAGTTTAGCTGAAATGACTGAGAAGAGGTTCTCACTAAGATTTTTCCTAAAACTTTGACTTATGAAGTTATCCTGTTTCACAGAGAGGCCTCATCCTCTCTGTCGATTATTCTGGTTTGGGAGTTTTGTTTAGAAGGATTAGGGGACCCCCACAGAGATGCTTCCACCCCATCTTTCCACATGGTGGGTTACTTTTTGCCCATTTCAACCTGGGGCAGTGTTTCTTCTGTGCAGGTGCCCACAACAGAGCTACCTTGTATTTTATTGGCCTTTAATTAGTACCAATTTGACATTTACAAATGAATTGGGTATGATCTAGTGAGAGTAATGTTTTAGTCCCAATTGTAGTAAAATAAAAACAACATTGGAAAGTGAGCAGGAGAAAATGTTCCAGAGATAGGTAGCAGTCCCTGTACCCACTGGGGAAACACTTCCTGCACTTCTGGATGGATAGGAGTTGAGCAGTGGACGAGGCGGTAGGGATGGGCACCAGGGGCACTGGGTGAAGGTGTCATACAAGCCTCTCCCCTGTGGCTTGTATGACATCCAGGACTGGGTGACTGGCAGGAAATACCTTTCTTGGGAGGACCGTGTTGAACAGCCCTACGTCATCAAGGTCCTTTTTGCTCTGGGTATTTCATACTGGGGTAAAAAAAAAAGCCTCTCCCCTGTGGCTTGTATGACATCCAGGACTGGGTGACTGGCAGGAAATACCTTTCTTGGGAGGACCGTGTTGAACAGCCCTACGTCATCAAGGTCCTTTTTGCTCTGGGTATTTCATACTGGGGTAAAGCGTGGCTTTGCTACACCAACACCCATCTTCCTAGAAAATAGGTTTCTTCCTGATTTCTGCCTTCCATTTTAGGTTTTTTCACTTGCTTGTTGAGCATGTGTAACTCCTCATTCCCTAGTATAAAATTGGCTACCTCTAGTTTCTTTTGCCAGGTTTGTAATACAGTTGGCTGTGTCCATTACTGTGCAGTATGCAATTAGGACTTTCTACCCTTCCTTACAATAGCATTTAACTGCGATTCTGGGAGCCATAGAGGCAAGTCTTTGTTCCCATTAACGTCATATCCAGAATCAAGTTCTGCCACGTACGACTGCAGAAGAACCCATAGAGGAGCTGCGGCACTACCTAAGCATTTGCATTCACACGGGCTGTGTGTTCACGGGGATCCTAGTGGTAAACAAGGCATTCTGGGGCCTCAGCAAGCATGGTGAAAACACACACAGGTCCTGCCCTGGGGGGTGCTTTATGTGATGCTCCCACGCCTGGCTTCAATCATGAGGAATTCTCTGTGGTCTTTTAGTCCTTGAAATGAAAGAGGAAAGAGGTCTGCATGGGTAAATTGGTGTCGCTGAAATTAACATCCCTTTTGTTTGTTTGTTTGCAGCCCCGGGAGAAGGGCAGGATGCGTTTTCACAGGCTACAGAATGTGCAGATTGCCCTGGACTTCCTAAAGCAGCGACAGGTAAGAGTGTCCCTTGTGTTCCCCATTCTGCCAGGGAATGTTGGCATCGGGTCCCTAGATGTTCTCAGCACCCCTGGTAAGTCCTCAGTAAATCTGACCGATGCAGTTCTGAGTCTTGCTTGCTAGTGAGCAGCTGTATTGTGTTTGGACAAAGCATTTGGTGGTCCTTACATAGAGTTTGTGGCCTGTCTGAGGTGGGGAGAGTCTTAGAGGAGATCAAGATATGAAAGATTGACTCACCTCAGGTGGAGGTCAAAGGGAAGATAAAAAATAAAGCAGCACAGAAGATGGTAAAAGGTACATCGTCTAGGAAGAGGGAAAACCAGAGTGCTCCATCATCATGAGAACTGGGTGAGGGGATGGTCAGGATGGCTGAACAGCACATGGAGCTGAGGCGAAGGTCTCAGCTGTGCAGCATTGGTGACTTAAGAGAACAGCCTCAGTAGAGCAGAAAAGTGTTTAGGACATAGTAAAGAAGGTTTTCCCTCTTTACTAAATAAGGAAGGAAGGATAAAGGATAAAGAAGGAAGATGGCAACATATTTTTAGACATAGGGGGAGAAGCCAGCGAAGAGAGGAGGGCAGAATGAGAGCAAGGAGGGGTATGAGTCAGAGCCTGTTACCCCGGAAGGTGCCTTGGAGATCCTCTAGTCCAGCCTTTTTGTTTCATACGGAAGGAAACTGAGAAATGACCTGCCCCCAATCACACAAGGTAGAGCAAAGCTGGGACTTCCACCCAGGTCTCCTGACATTTGTTTAACGCTTCTCCTGTGCTGCTTTCTACACACGTTTCCTCCTCCCATTGCTTCCTAATTGATGGAACCGAGCCCAGGGATAGAGGGATGAGATACAGAGCACAGCTGACGTGGTTTCTTTGAAAACGAAAGGAAACAAATGCCTCTTCTGGGATACAGGGAGGAGGAAGGAAGGAGGGATAAAGACACAGAAAGTTTGTGGAGAGGAGGAAGGTAGATGCATGAGGGAGTCAGAGATCATCTGCCTGGAGAGCCGTTTGGAAAGACTTGGTATAGCTACAGTCGCCAGGCAACAGCACCGGTCACGATGACATTAGATGGTACACATATTTTTGGAGTTAGTTCATTTTTGTCACTCTTATCAGTAATTCTCATTAACTTGGGAAATCCTTTTTCTGTGTACTCCTGTAGCAGTTTGCTTCTAATATAATGCTTATTACTTTATTGTTATTTCTCTGTTTGCTGTAATGCATTGTAGGCCCGTGAGGACAGGGAATGTGATCTTACTTAACATTTTTATCTTCATCACTTGTCATCATGAATCGTCCATAATCAGCACTTAATAAATACTTGTGGAATAAATTGATAAATGAAAAGAGGTAGGAGAATTGGAGGCTGACGTGTTTAGGGGACCAGAGAGAGCAGCGTTGGAATGTCTGTATGTAGAGTTACAGGAAACCAGAGAGGGCCTTAATGGGCAAAAGATGAATTGAGAAGAACTGATTAGCTAGCAATATAAATAAGGATGGAGAGGAGATTGGTTACTTGGCTACAGTAAAAATGTGAGCGGTTAACAGTGGACACAGAGAAGGGCAGAGAGAGCTCTAGAGCAGTTCTTGCTTATGGTGAGGTTGTAGCTGTACAGGTTTCCAAAGCAGAGTGAAAATGAAAGTCATCAGGAGTGGGAAGGCAGACGAGTTATACAGATGGGTGATACTTGGGTCATTGAGATGAGTGTGACAGTTATCAAGAAAGGTGGTAGAAGATGAGGTAGGAAAGGTAGGAGTTAGGTGTGAAGTCTCCAAGGAACAGATTGGCAGAGGTTGGAAGGTGGCTTGGCCAAGGAAGGTAGACTTCAGAAAGCAACGGGAAAGCTGACAGAGTTGGGACTGAGGAACGTGGACTTGGCTGATACTGCCAGCCTGCCAGCTGTGGGCTGCTTGTGATTAGAAAGCCTGCACTCAGACCAGAAGCAGGTTGTCCCACTCCCAATATACAGAAGACGAAACTGAGATACAGAAAAGGGAAAGAATTTGCCCAGGTGTCTTGGTCATTCAGGTTGCTGTGACACAGTATCACAGCCCTGGTGGCTTATAAACAACAGAAATTTATTTCTCACAGTTCTGAATGCTGTTAAGTCCAAGATCGAGGCAGATTTGGTATCTGGTGAGGTCCTGGTTCAGAGATGGCTTTTAGCTGTGACCTCACATGATGGAAAGGTCGAGGGAGCTTTCTGGGTCTCTCTCTCTCTTTTTTTTTTTTTTTTTGGCAGTATGCGGGCCTCTCACTGTTGGGGCCTCTCCCGTTGCGGAGCACAGGCTCCGGATGCGCAGGCTCGGTGGCCATGGCTCACGGGCCCAGCCGCTCCGCGGCATGTGGGATCTTCCTGGACCGGGGCACGAACCCGTGTCCCCTGCATTGGCAGGCGGATTCTCAACCACTGCGCCACCAGGGAAGCCCTCTGGGTCTCTCTTACAAAGATACTAATTCCGTTCCCTCAAGGCCTAATCACCCCCAGAAGGTCCCACCTCCATATACCTTCAGATTGGGTGTTAGGATTTAACATATGAATTTTGGAGGGACACAAGCATTCATTTTACAGCACCGGTCACCATAGTGTAAGGGAGAAGTGAGGCTTCTGTTTGAGGTCACTTGGTTCTTTAGTACATGAAGATTTCAGTTCAGTTGAAGAGATAAAGGGAGGGCAGCTTCAGGATGGCTTGCCACAGTTGTCAGGACCTCCATGAGGGTACAACAGACACTCGCAGGGGTGGAGGTGGAACTGGAAGTAGGCTGGTTTTCCTAGGACACTCTTGGTTTCAGCACTGAAAGGCCCACGTCCCAGGAAACCCCTCAGTTTCCAGCACCCAGGGATGGTTGGTCACCCTGGTGGGGAAGGGCCTGTGTGTCTGTGCACATCGTGTTGCTGGAATGAGATTTTAGGAGTAAAGCATATGCTATGGGAGTTGTGGGTAGGTAGGGATGTCTGCAACAAAGGAGGGGAAATAGGCGGGAGCACGCCAGAGACCAGTGAGGGACAAGTGGCAGATCTCTCTCTCTCAACCTTGAAGAAATAAGAAAGAAAAAGAAAAAAGTCAGTGCTGTGGTGACTTAATTAAAAAGCAACTCATAATAGCATGTGCTTGCAAGGTTGCTGGTGGGATTGCAAAATGGTACAATCACGCTGGAAGATACTGGGTTGGCCAAAAAGTGTGTTCGCTTTTAAAGTAAAAATCAGACACATTTTTCGTTTTCACCGAGAACTTTATTGAACAAATATATTCACCCTTTTGTTCCACTGCTTTCTGCCATTTTTCAGGCAACTTCGTAATTCCATCTTCCCCAAACTTTTTATCTTTTTGAGCAAAGAACTGTTCCAGGTGCCTTTTACAGTCTTCCAGGGAATTGAAATTTTTTCCATTAAGAGAATTTTGTAAATACCTAAATAATTGGAAATCTGAAGGTGCAATGTCTGGTGAGTACAGTGGGTGAATCAGAACTTCGCAGCCAAACTGTAGCAGTTTTTGCTGGTCATCAAAGAAACTTATGGTCTTGGCGTTATCCTGATGGAAGATTATGAGTTTTCTGTTGACTAATTCCGAACGCTTTTTGTCGAGTGCTGCTTTCACTTGGTCTAATTGAGAGCAGTACTTGTTGGAATTAATGGTTTGGTTTTCGAAAAGGAGCTCATAATAGAGGACTCCCTTCCAATCCCACCATGTACACAACTTCACCTTCTTTGGATGAAGACCGGCCTTTGGTGTGGTTGGTGGTGGTTCATTTCGCTTGCCCCACAATCTCCTCTGTTCTGCATTATTATACAGTATCCACTTTTCATCGCCTATCACAATTTGTTTTAAAAATGGAATGTTTTCATTACGTTTCAGTAGAGAATCACAGGTGGAAATACGGTCAAGAAGGTTTTTTTCACTTAACTTATGTGGGACCCAAGCATCAAAGCGATGAACATAAACAAGCTGGTGCAAGTGGTTTTCAACGCTTGATTTGGATATTTTGAGTATGTCAGCTATCTCCTGCGTGGTATAACGTTGATTGTTCTCAATTAATGTCTCTATGTGATCGCTGTCAACTTCAACTGGTATACCTGACCGTGGAGCATCGTGCAGCGAGAAATCTCCAGCACAGAACTTCGCAGACCACTTTTGACACGTTCGATCAATCATAGCACCTTCTCCATACACTGCACAAATTTGTTTTTGCCTTTCAGTTGCATTTTTACCTTTCTTGATAATAATAAAGCATAATTCGCCAAAATGTTGCTTTTTTTTCTTCAACATTAAAACGGTTACACAGGGCTTCCCTGGTGGCGCAGTGGTTGAGAGTCCGCCTGCCGATTCAGGGGACATGGGTTCGTGCCCCGGTCCGGGAAGATCCCACATGCCGTGGAGTGGCTGGGCCCGTGAGCCATGGCCACTGAGCCTGCGTGTCCGGAGCCTGTGTTCCGCAACGGGAGAGGCCACAATAGTGAGAGGCCTGCATACCACACACAAAAAAAAAGGTTACACAAAAATTCACCAATTTTGATGTCTTTTTTTAAACACACACTGATATGACAGCTGTCACATACAATCTAACAAAATTGTTTTGAATGAAGTTAAAGACAGCTAAGTGCTACTAGAGCCATCTGATGGAAAAAAACGAATGAACCTTTTGGCCAACCCAACAGTTTGGCAGTTTCTTATAAAGGTAAACATACACCATATGACCCAGCAATCCCACTCCTAGGAATTTACCCTAGAGAAATGAAAACATGTGCTCGCACAAAAAACTGTACATGAATATAGGAGCTTTATTCATAATTGTCCCAAACTGGAAACAACGCAAATGTCCTTCAATAGATGAGTGGATAATTACAGTGTAGTATATCGGTATAGTGGAATACTCCTCCACAACGAAAAGGAGCAAACTGTTGTTACATGCAGCAACTTGGATGGGGATCTCATGAACATTATGCTGAGTCAAAAAAAGCTATTATCTAAAGATTACATACTGTGTGATTCCATTTATATGACATTCTGGAAAAAGCAAAATTGGGAACAGATCTGTGGTTGCCAGGATTTAGGGCTGGGGGCAGGGTTTGACTACAAAGGGGCAGCTCGAGATCACCTTTTCGGGTTGACGTACCTGTTCTGTTATCCTGATTGTGGTGGTAGTTACACAAATCTGTACATGTGTGAAAACTCAGAACCAATTTAACTGCAAAAAAACCAACTTAACTGCATATAAATAATGAAAATCTATAAAAATGAAATCAAAACAAAAAAGTCACAGAGCTCTGAGACCAGCTTTTATTTCTTTTTCAGGTGAAACTAGTGAATATTCGCAACGATGACATCACAGACGGCAACCCCAAGCTGACCCTGGGCCTGATCTGGACCATTATTTTGCACTTCCAGGTAGGGTCTATGAAGTTTGGGGTCCTGGTTGCTTGGTTTGGACATGGCCTAGAAAGAGTTAGAGGTTGCTCTGCCTTCCAAGGGCACCCTGAGGCTTGCTTTTCCGTATTTGGCAGTGAATGAGGGTGAGAGTGGGAGTTGGAAAGGACGATTAGGGTGCCCTGGAGGCAAAGCTCTTACAGTGTAAACCCAGAACTTCCTCATCATTTGCATGATGAAATGGGATTTTTCACTTGTTTGTGCTTTGGCCCTTTCATTGGCAGTCTGGTTATTAAAAGTCTGCTCAGCTGAGTCAAAACTGGCTCTTCAGGGACTCAGAATGTGAGGGGTGGGGAGAGATGTTGGATTTGATGCTCTAGAAGGGTGGAGCGAAGCCTTATAATCCTTCTTTGTTGTAGACTTTTCCTCATCTCTAATGATCTTAAACAAGCCTAGTTAATTGTAGCACTGTCTTAGTCATTTCGGGCTGTTATAATGAAACACCATAGGCTGGGTGGCTTAAACAACAAACATTCATTTCTCACAGTTCTGGAGGCTGGAAGTCTTAAGATCAGAGTGCTAGCATGGTTGGCTCCTTGGTGAGGGCCCTTTTCCTAGTTACGCCCTTGCATGACCTTTCCTTGGGGCATGCATGCAGAGAAAGAGATCTTGTGTCCCTTCATCTTTTTATAAGGACATCAATCCCATTATGAGGGCTCCACTCTCATGACCTCATCTAAACCTAATTACTTGCCAAAAGCCCCACCTCCAGATACCATCACATCAGGGTTAGGGCTTCAATATATGAATTTCGAGGGGACACAAACAGTCAGTTCATAGCAAGCACCTTGGTCTCTGGGTTTGTATATGTGTTTATAATCACAACCTTGTAGCATCTCACACCCAAAACCAGTGGCATGTTGGTAGTGTTCACATGGTCACACAGCCTTCCTTTTGGTCCCCCCTAAGAAGGTAAATCCTTTTCAAGTCTGGATTGCTATTGGAAAATCACAGCCCTATTTTTATAAGTAGACCATCTTGAATCACGTTAGCTCAACTAAACAAAACTATTTCTCAGACAGTTCTCCTATACCCAACAGTTGTACACAAGGCTGATCGATTACAGGGAGCACTTCTTCTTTTTTTTTTTTTTAAATTATTTATTTTTGGCTGCGTTAGGTCTTCGTTGCTGCGCGTGGGCTTTCTCTAGTTGTGGAGAGCGGGGCTACTCTTGCTACTCTTGGTTGTGGTGTGTGGGCTTCTCATTGCGGTGGCATCTCTTGTGGAGCACGGGCTTAAGGCATGGACTTCAGTAGTTGTGGCGCATGGACTTCAGTAGTTGTGGCGCGTGGGCGCGGTCTCAGTAGTTGTGGTGTGGGCTTTTAGTTGCTCTGTGGCATGTGGGATCTTCCCGGACCAGGGCTCGAACCCGTGTCCCCTGCATTGGCAGGCAGATTCTTTACCACTGCGCCACCAGGAAAGTCCCCAGGGAGCACTTCTTGAGCAGGTGGGAAAAGAAGGCTAATATAAGTATCTCAAGGCAGTGACTCCCAGGGCTGTGGCTACTGTGATGTCCCACTTGGGGAGTCAGCGCCACCTGCTGGGTGAAGGCAGAACAGCAGGTGTCCCAGAATTCCTGAGAATCTGGGAAATTCTGAGAGCTCAGGGTTTATTTCTTGGGGCTCTGGTTTGGAACCAGTGCTGGCAATCTGCAGCATAAGTAGGCTTAGGAAAGTGTGGAGGTAACGTGTGTTTTTGTGGAACCACAGGGTGTCCTCAGGCATGCTTCGGATATAGGGATAACCACGAACATGAACTTGGCAGTGTGCCTTGGCAGGGTGGGAACAAGAACTTTGCTGAGCTTTCATAGAGTTACCCTCTTGGCACCCTTATGAACAGAGGAGATTTTTAGAGAAACTTTGTTGGTTGTTTGTATTTCACCACAGACCTGCCTTCACTTTGAGAGACCAATGTTATTCCTCATAGGTGTGAGGTAAGAGGAAGCTGTCCACTGGGTCTTTGTTTCTCCTGACTGCAACTAAATTCAACAAAAGGGAAATTCATGGGTCAAGGAATGAAAATTGAACTGGCTAATTAAAATTTTCCTGGGACAGAGGAGATGGCGGTAATGTTCCTTACCTGAACACTGCCTCAGGAAAATGTTCTCTCTTACTCTCTCTTTAAAAATTTGTTATGAAAAATTTCAAACATATATAAAAGTAGAGAAAATAGTATAGAACCACCATGTACCCATCACCTAGCCCTACAGTTAGTAACTCATGGCCAGTGTTATTTTGTCTATATCCTGATCCACTCCTCAAACCCCCCAGCAGGTTATTTTGAAAGGAGTCCCAGACATCATATAATTTCATCTGTAAATATTTCAGTGTGTATCTCTTAAAGCCTCTTCATTTAAGCAAACCACAGTGTTATAACACTGTAAAAATCAGTAATTTCTTAAAATCATTGAATATCTGAGCATTGTTCAGATTTCCCCAGTTATCTCATTTAAAAAATGGCTTGTTTGAATCAGAATCCAAACAAAGTCCACACATGTATTAAATTTTTCCCTCCTCTTTTTCTCCCCTTTTGGTTTGTTGAATAAATCAGGTCTTTTGTCCTATGCAATTTATGTAAACATGCTGGTGGCATCTCTGGGATGTTTTCTAACAGCATCTTCCATCCCTCTCTTGTATTGCCTGTAAACTGGTGTTTTAGACCTGAGGCTGGATCATACTCAGTTTCCGTTTTTTGTTGTGTGAGGGGGCAGGCAAGGATGGTGATGTTGAGTTGTATACTTTTTTTTTTTGGCTGTGTTGGGTCTTCATTGCTGTGCTTGGGCTTTCTCTAGTTGTGGCGAGCGGGGGCTACTCTTCGTTGCGGTGTGTGGGCTTCTTATTGCCGTGGCTTCTCTTGTTGCGGAGCATGGGCTCTAGGCGCATGGGCTTCAGTAGTTGCAGTAAGCGGGCTCAGTAGTTGTGGCGCACGGGCTTAGTTGCTCTGTGGCATGTGGGATCTTCCCGGGCCAGGGATTGAACCTGTGTCCCCTGCATTGCACTGCCAGGGAAGTCCCGAGTTGTGTACTTTTATTGCTACACATCAGAAGGCACATAATGTCTGTTGTCCGTCTGTTCGTGATGTTAAGCTTGGTTAGTGAGTTCAGGTGTTATCAGCCTGATCCATCCATTGTAGATCCACTCACTGTTAGCTCTTCACCTAAAACTTTAGCAGCTACTGTTTGTCATTGCTAGTTCCATTATTTCATTAGAAGTTGCAAAATGGTGATACTCAAAATTCTATAATTCTTTTGTAAAGTAGAATTTTACTTATCCATTACCCTGAGAGATAGCTCCTATAGGAAAGGCAAGATACAAAGATAAATGCTTTCATCTTTCCCTCTGTTTTACCAGTTTTCAGAATAATTAGTTGATTCTCTAAGTTTCTCCAAAGACCAATGAAAGTTTCTTTGTTGATATTTATTTTCCTTTAGTATCAGTGTGACTCATGGATTTTTAACAGACTTCAATGTGTTCTAATCAAATACAGCTGTCATTTTTCCTAATACTCAGCTCCATCTTTGGCCAATGACTTTTTTCAAGTTGACTCTGAGTCCTTTGTCATGATGCCCATAGTCTTTGACAATGTCCTTTATTTCTTGTGTGAAGAGCTGTTCCAGATTTTTTTTGTATATTTCCTGTTTCAGGCCTGGGATTAGCAATTTCTCCAAGGAACTGAAATTCTTTGTTGACAACAATCTGAGTGCTGCCGGGTTGGTCACTGTCTCTAGGCATTTTCTGTGGACAGAACTAGCTAACACTTGTATTTTTCTCTTTTAAAAAAAATTAAGAATTTATAATGATGTTTCTAATTCAAACTTAGAATTACAGAGTTTTATTCAACTTCTTTGACTTTATGTTTGTATTCTTTTTTTTCTTATGCTGAAAATCTTGATGCTAAGTAACATTACTTTTTCCCTTTTTCATACACACACAAGCACACAGATGCACGCATACATAAAATCATATATATATTATAGCATATATAGAAAGTCGTATATATTATATGTAATATATTTGAATCAAAATAACAATGACTGTTATTATTAACAACACGATTACTGAAAAATTTGTGATTTCTTTGCAGTTATTTTTGTCCTTAGTGTTTATCTCCTAAGGACGTACAAATAATTTTGTTTTATAGTCATTTGAAGTAACTTCTGTCTGTGTTGTTAAGCCATTAATTCAATATACAATTAAGTTCATTTGTTTTTATATTCCTTCAGTTTTTAGGGATTGTTTCTTTCCCTTTCAATTTTATTTTATATTTTATAGACCATATACATTGTTCCAAAGGGAAATTTTAAAAAGTGAACACAAGGTGTGTTCAGTGAAGTCTAGCTTTCATCTCTGCCCCCTCCATCCTGTTTCTTCCCTTTCTATATAGTTAGCTAATTGTTTTAAAACATCTTTTGGTTATCATTCTATTGTTTGTTTAAGAGAATACATTCTGTTTTAAAAACAACTTTATTGAGGTATAATTTATGTACCATAAAATTGACGCATTTTCATTGTGTAATTCAGTGATCTTTATGAGTTGTATAACCATCACCATAATCCAATTTTAGAACATTTTCATCATCCCACTAAGGTCCTTCTTGTCTATTTATAGTTATTCTCCATTCCCATCCCCAGCCTTAGGCAACCACTAATATGTTTTTTGTTTTTACAGATTTGCCTATTCCAGACATTTCATTTAAATGGAATCTTACAATATGTGCTCTTTTGTGTCTAGCTTCTTTCACTTAACGTAATATTCTTGAGGTTCATCTATGTTGTAGCATATATGAGTACTTAATTCCTTTATTGCTGAGGAGTATTCTGTTGTATGGATATGCCATATATTTTGTTTATTCAGCAGTTGATGGACATTTGGGTTGTTTTCATTTTTTGGCTATTATAAATAATGTTGATTTGAATATTTGTGTGGATGTATGTTTTCATTTCTCTTGGCTCTGTCAGGCCCGTCTGTCAGAGAAAACTGCAGCAGCAGCAGTCATATCCAGAGGCTGTCTCTCTTGCCCCTGAGTTGATCGTTTTCAGGAATTCAGTTTGCTTGTATTTCATGAGCAGAATTCAAGCTTGAGCCTTGGGGTGTACATCTGAGAAGTTCCATAGTTCCAGCGCTCTTTGTTGAAGGAGTAGAGGCCTGGTGCCTGCCTGGAGAATTATATTGTAACATCATATTTTTTGCCGATTAAGTGATTTTTCTGGAGTCTGACTGAGTTTCTCTCTCACGCTAACCTCCTTGTCTTGTTTCTTGCTGTGGTGTACAATGGCCATCAGATGGTGCTACAGCTTCACAGTCAGCCTTTGTAAAGGTTTAGGGGAGAAAGAACACCTCCTGCAATTGTGAGGCAGATGGGGCATCAGTAGGGTCTCAGAAGTGCTGTGGAAAAGCTGTTGCTTAGGGGTTCTTATTGCTTTCCTTTGGTGGCGGGCATTTTTCAGTTCTCCAGGAGAGGTGGGTAGGCTTACGTAGAGCCAGGCCGACTATTTCTCTCTGCAGTGTGGTCTGGATCCTTTCGGTATAGAATAAATAGATTTGACCAGGGGGAAACACATATAAGCTCTGTCCTTCCCCTCCATTTGGAGCCCTTTGGATTGTGCTGTTACCTCACCTGTCACACACTATACTAAAAAAACTGGGGTGGGCAAATCCCACTGGCACAACAGGGTGGTTTTTGAATCCAACTTTAGACTTTTTTTTTTAAAGATGAGCTTTAAAGTAATTCCTGTAATTATTTTAAAAAATATTTATTTAAGTAATTTATTTGGTTGCACCAGGTCTTAGTTGTGGCTCGCGAGCTCCTTAGTTGTGGCATGAGAACTCTTAGTTACAGCATGCATATAGGATCTAATTCCCTGACCAGGGATCAAACCTGGGCCCCCTGCATTGGGAGCACAGAGTCTTATCCACTGCACCACCAGGGATGTCCCATCAACTTTTTAGACCTTTAATTCAGACTTCCTGCCCTGCTGCAATTTGAGTAAAAACCATCTGGGCCTCATTTTAGTGACTTCCTCTGTTACTCCCAAAGAGCAACAGTTATCTTTTTGTTTCGGCCCTTGGTCCATGTGAGTCTAGTTGCCAATTCAAAACAGTGGAGTATCTTCCTGTTTTACTTAACTGAGTACAGACTTCCATCCCTGCTGCAGGTAGAAGGCAGTGTAACAAGGGTTTAAAGTTCAAAGTCTTAAACAGGGGTTCATGTTCTGGCTTTGCCACTTTGTGTAGCCTTGAGCAAAGGAATCCACTTTCTTGAACCTCAGTTTCTTTATCTGCAAAGTGTAAAATAATAGTTTTGACTTCATTTGGTTACTGTGGGAATTAAATGAGACAATCTATAGCTTAGCATGGGGTGTGGCACATGACAAATGCTAAAAACATGTTAGCTGTCAGTAGCAGCAGTAATTACTGTTGGACATTCGTGTCAAGTATTGTTCGGCAGAAACGCTGCTTCTCTGTTGTATATGGAAGTTGTATCCTTTTTACCGAGCATCCATATACTGTACTCAAAGCCGATTTCCGGGTTTTTCCTCTGTGTGTCATTGGCCAGCAGAATTAACAGATGTCTCTCTCTCTCTCAAAAGTAGGGAAATAAATGCTACAGGAGACTAGATCTTTAAAGCTTGTGTTTCTTTTTGTAACTATGAGGATTACTCTCTGTTCTCTCTTCTGGTTATAATTTTATTGTTTCTGACCTGAAAAAATCGAGAGTATGTTAATCCTGCTTGATATTTTCTTTTGGACATCTTGGTGCAGCAATTGAAATCAGTTTCACTTCACAGTTTGGGGGCCATAGTCTCCGGCCCTGGTTCCTCTTGGCCCTTCCCTTCCTGGTTGGTACCAGCCGCTGGCTTGCTTTTCCCCTTTCTCCTCCTCCTTCCTTCACGTTACCTTCTCCCAGGGCCTCTTTTCTTTCCCCCTCCCTTTTCCATTTACTCTTACATTCCCTCCCTCCTTCCTGTCCTCCCTAATTCCTCCCCTCCCCTGGTTTCTAGCTCCTTTTTGCTTTCTGTTTGTGTTTCTGAAGGCAGTGCTCCAATTACCTCATATTTGGAGAGAGGAAGCTGTAGCCAATCCGGTTTCTGTCTGCTTTTAGGTCAAGTGATTTCTGAACTGCAGTGAGATGCTTTGAATTTGTCTTGTTGCAGCTCTGAGCCTGTAAGATGGCTGTCTGAATCGGCAGCGGCTGGAAGAGACAGAGAGAGGCGGGGAGGGAGGAAGAATTGGAGGGATCGCCGGCATAGTGCATGTTTTTAAATGTGCATCTAATCCGATGAAGCCAAGGTTGGGATTTCTCTGGGATCCCAGGACTGGCTTAGCTGCGTTTTTGCTGAGATTAGGAGAGGAAAGCAATGGGAAATTCGCTGGGCTGCGTTAAGGAGCCGAAAGATTCAATAGCTGTTCCTGAGAAGACTCCCATATCTCCTAAGAAAAGGGTTCGGTTCAAAAGGAAGCGGAGGGGGAAGAAAACCCCTACTCCAGAGGTCCCTCGTGAGGAAGAACCCTTGCAAGGAACTGGAGTCATCGAAGAGACGGAAACCCTGACGAAGTTAACAGTGAGTCTCCAAAGGGAGGAAGGAGTGGGAGGGGTAGAGCCACCCCCCACAGACATTTTACTGCCTGGGGACTCGGCCCCCGACTCAGGGGTGGGAGATCAGGGAATGATCGTGCAGGTGAAGGAGAGATTCCAGGAGGAGATCCAGACTGCTCAGCTTTTGTTAGAGAATGAGTCATCAGTTGCCAGAGGGGTCTGGGATTCCCTGGAAGAGGGGATGACTGTCATCGCTCACCTGCTGGATAACCCCGCAGAAAGGAGCTGTGAGAAGTCAGTGAGCCAACTGGTGGAATTTCCGAGGACAGCATCCTGCAGCAGCAGGGCTGTGCTGCTGCCTTTGCATGGAGGGACTGCAGTGGAGAAAGATATTCAGCTTGGATTTGGGAGCAGCACTTTCCCCAGGACAGACTGCCCCACCGACACAGGAAATCAAGACCATCTTTCCGACGGGTGGAGTGTAGGGGGAGGAACCAAGGGTATTTTAAGTGCCCCTCAGACAGGTGCCTGGATTGTGGAACGTTCTCCTTCATCACTCCCGGCCCAGTCGAGAGGCCAGAGCTACACAGAGCCTGCCCACGTGGGTCGAGTGCCCCCCCAGGTTCCCAGACTGCCTGCTTCTCAGAGTGATTTATCCATCAGTGGCCTGACTGAGAGCATCTTGCCCTCCTCCTCTGGCTATGGCAGCGATGGGCTGCACTTACGAGGGGTCCAGCCTAAAGATACAGAGCCTGAAAAGAGCTCCACGTCCTTCTCAGAAGAGGATGGCACCCTTTCTTTGGAGGCAAGCCCCACCCCCTTAGGGGGTCTGAAGGAGGTAGGTGGGCATGTTCAAGGGGTAAACAGCGGTTTGTATTACTGGCCTCAAACTTATGAAAGTGGAATGTGGCGAGCAGTGAGGAGCTTAGTGCTGCTTCTCAAACTTTACCTGTTAGTCAAGTACTAGTAGTTAGCGACTGCTGCGCTTGGCAAGCAAAATCTATTTCAGGTCTGCCCCTTGATGCTTGAAACTATCTTGTTGTCTCTGGGGGATCCCTGACTCTGGGTAACCATGCCGCATAATTGCTCGAGCTCTCTGGTGGGGTTATCTCTCCACGTGCAGTGCTAGGTAATACTTAACTCTCAGCAGGTCTGTTTATCAGCATCCCTGCTGTAGGAGGTTGTGGTATGGCACGGAGGTGATGGGGAGGCCTAGCTGACTCCAAAATGAGTGTGGAAGGGGTGAGGGGTGAGGCACTGACTTCCGTGCGCTTGCTCTTCTCCCCTGGAGAATAATGTTCGTATTGGAGCTGATGTAATTCCCCCCCGTGGGGACACTGCTAATGACAACACCCATTCAATATGTGTTTAGGTGGAGAGGCTAGTCCTCCTTTGGCTCCTAATTCCAGCATTAGAGGAGAGGGGCATGGATTTATCCGGAGTTTAGTCCAGAGCTGGGGGGAGGGGGGAGAGAGGGAGTTAGGGCAGTTTGAAAGTTCAAGGCTAGAAACAGTTTGTTTTCTGATTGGACTTGTTTATGGCTCTAACATGTTTTTGTTTGTGAGATATATATTCAGACATAAGTGGGGGTGGTGGTAGTTTTAGGTGGTGGGTGCTCTGAGGGGTCAAGGAGCAAGTGAGAATTCAAGAGCTCTGAACACTGAGAGGGAAGGAGACTCAGCAAGACCTTGGGTGGCACAGGGTCTGGTCTGTCACATAGGGGTGTGATTGTGTAGGTGACTAAAGTTATAATTCATCAGTGACTGAAGAACTTTTATTGGCATGTCAGTCTCTGCAGCAGAAGAAATAAAAACTTAGGCTCCCAGAGCGGCAAGAGGTGGAAGATGGAGCATGGCATTTTCCTTGTTAGGCTGTGGGCAGCTGCCCTGATGTCTGCAGAGCAGACAGTGTGGCCCACCTACAGGTGCCCTGCTAATCATCAACAGTATGAGGCTGAGGAGAGATGTAAATTTTAAGCTGATCTGTGCTTAAAATGACCTTTTGGGTGATGAATTTCCCCCATGGATAGGCCCATTTCAGTGCCCTTTGTTATTATAGAGTTTGGAGATTCCAAACAGTTGGAGGAAAAGATGGCCATTGAAAAATATTTGTTATGCGGTTGGGCAGGAGGCATCCTTGGGCTTTTCCATATAAAAATGTGTGTGCGTGTGCGTGTGCGTGTGCGTGTGCGTGTGTGTTAAAGTGGGAAGGGAGGCAGTGAGGCTGCTGGGGGGTGGGGTGTATTTGAGGTTCATCGGATAAGAGGGGATGTTAAAGTTAGCCTTTATCTTTGTACAGAACAGATGGAGAGTAATTGCGGCAGAACCAACTGCTGAACTGACCGCTCCTTTGATACTCCTGGGGTTAAAGTGAAGCTGTGGAGGCATCACGATGATTTAGGATTTACATGCTCATAATTGGCTGTGAGACTTTCAGAAAGTTTGGAGTGTAAAATGTGAAGGGACTCCTAGTGGAAATCAGTTCTAGATAATGGCCCATAAGTGACTGTGGTGCTTTTGATGTGGGATCTCCACCCTGGAGCGGGAAGGTTCTGGACAACTCTGTGAGGAGTCTCCAAGAAAAGATTGGTGGGAGTAGACTATGATCTGTAGTTTAACAGAATCAACAGCAGTGTGATTCTTGGGCTGTTCAGTATGAGAATCATACTGGTGTGTGGCGTTTTCTGGGCAGCCAGGCTCTACATCCCGTCCCAGCTACCCCTTGAGAGCAGACAAAACCAGACTACTCAGTGATGGCCCAGGCAGAAAAACTAGGTGGCCCGGAGTCAGCTCAGAAGGGTGACACGTCTCTGAGGCTCTGTGTCCATCAGGTGATGCAGGGACCACAGACTGACCATTCTGTATGACAGATAAGAAGTGACTTCTCAAGATAAGTGTGAAATCCCTTCAGGATGAAAGTCCTTAAGGTCACAGGGGCCTCAAACCCTCTTTGGTCTCTGAAGGCATTGTCTTCAGGGAGCTGCCCCCTCCCTGGCAGGCTGTTCACACGGCCTGGGGCCTGGGGACAGTGGCAGCCTGAGAGACAGGGCAGTGTGTTTTGACACTGCAGACCTCCTGTGAAATGTGGATTGAACCATAAGGCGAGAGCATCTGACTGGAGTGAGAGCCCTGGGAGGACACGGGGGTCAGAAGAGCCCACCGCTGCTGGTCACACACCAGCTCCTTCACGGAGACGGGCAGCAGGCACTTCAACAGGGTTGATTTTTTTGTTTGTTTGTTGGTGCTCATTTTGTTTTGTCTTTAACATGTCAGGATTGTAACCTTCTGCAGAAACAGTTCGAGCTTCAGAGTGGTGTCTGTCCTTGGCATAACTCAGGCCGCCTTGTCTCTCCCGTTGATCACTCCAGGGCCTGGTGATGGGAGTGGGGCCAGGCTCCGGCTGCACAGAAACTTGGCAGTGGGATTGTTTCTTTTCAGGATAGAGAGAAATGGGAGCTGATTCTGATGCTTGCTGAGTGCCGGGTTTAGGTAATAGAAGACAGATGGTCTGCTTTTCTGTTCACCTGGTAGAGTTGATTCTTCTCTTGACAGGAAACAGTTAACAAGAGAAACAGGATGACAGGGGCCAGGGGACAAAAATGGTTTTCAGAATAAGTAGACTCGGATTTGGAGCCGGATGGGAGCGAGTTAACAGCAGTTGTACTTTGATGTCAGACAAAGGCCTTCGCTAGTCCATTCCATCTCTCAGGAGGACTCCCTACTCCCAGCTGCCATCAATAGCCGTAATACCTGGCTTAATGGAACAAGGAAAATTGTTGAAAATCCCTTTCTTTTCTCTGTCTTGGCTCCACTGCCAATTGTTAGTGGATTCTGTTGATGGAGAATTGGCTGTATACCATTGCCCTTGCCACAAATCCTTAGATTTCAGGTGAATAGTCAGATAACTCTGGGGCTAGGAATGATGAGAAAGAAATCAGTTGGTATATTATTTTCTGGGCTGAGCCTTTTCAGTTATAAGTATCCCTTTCCCATTTCTCCTCTTTCATTATAGGGAAAGTAGTTTTACTAATATTGGCTTTGTATTACAAGAAGAAAGCAAAATTAACCAGATGATACTATTGGAGGAATGTAGCAGTTAAAGTTACAGTTAGAGCTTCATTTAAGAAAGGAATTTTCTTAAAAAAAAATTTTTTTTAGTTAATTAATTAATTAATTTTTGGCTGCGTTGGGTCTTTGTTGCTGCCTGCGGGCTTTCTCTACTTGCAGCAAGTGGGGGCTACTCTGCGTTGCCGTGCACGGGCTTCTCATTGCGGTGGCTTCTCTTGTTGCAGAGCGTGGGCTCTAGGCGCATGGGCTTCAGTAGTTGTGCCGCATGGGCTTCAGTAGTTGTGCCGCATGGGCTCAGTAGTTGTGGCTTGTGGGCTCTAGAGCGCAGGCTCAGTAGTTTTGACACACGGGCTTAGTTGCTCTGCGGCATGTGGGATCTTCCCGGACCAGGGTTCAAACCCGTGTCCCGTGCATTGGCAGGCGGATTCTTAACCACTGTGCCACGAGAGAAGTTCCTTTCAAAAAATTTTACTTAATTAAAAATATTACCAAAGATTCATTATTTTTCAGGTGTAACAATGGTGTTGTGGCTGTGTTTAAAAAAAAAAAAAAGAGTCCTTTTAGAGATACATACTGACGTGTTTTTGGAGGAAATGATAGTGTGGGATTTGCTTCCTAATAATAGGGGTGGGGTGAAGTGGGTGGAGTGTAGATGAAACAAGATTAGCTATGAGTTGATATGGTTGAAACTGGGTGATGGGTACATAGGAGTTCATAATACCATTCTGCCTTTTTTTGTATGTATTTGATATTTTCCGTTTCAAATGGAAAGTTGTTTTTCTGGGTTTTGATTTGCTTTTTGTTGCTCTTCTCACTAATTTCTTTTGGAAAATGTATTTTTTGTCAAATTGTTATTTATGTTAACATGTAATGTGTTTATTATTATCTTTTTAAAAAATGTTATCCCCACATGTACCTGTGGCAACCACCAATCTGTTCTGTTATCTATGAGCTTTTTTTTTTAAAGATTCCATGTATAAGAAGGATTGTACAGTATTTGTCTTTCTCTGTCTGACTTATTTCATTTAGCATAATGCCCTCGAGATCCAGCCATGCTGTCGCAAATGGCAGGATTTCATTCTTTTTAATGGCTGAATACTATTCCATTGTGTATATGTGCCACAATTCCTTTATCCATTCATCCATTGATGGATACTTCAGTTGTTTCCATATCTTAGCTATTGTAAACAAAGCTGTAGTGAAGGTGCATATATCTTTTCAAGTTAGTGTTCTCATTTTCTTTGGATAAGTACCCAGGAGTAGAATTGCTGGACTGTATGGTAGTTCCATTTTTAAGTTTTTGGGGAACCTCCATACTGTTTTCCAGAGTGGCTACACCAATTTACATTCCTACCAACAGTGCACAAGGGTTCGCTTTTCTCAACATCCTTGCCAGTATATGTTATTTCTTGTCTTTTTTGATAAGAGCCATTCTTATAGGTTTGAGGCAGTATCTCATTGTGGCTTGGGTTTGCATTCCCCTGATGATTAGTGATGTTGAGCATCTTTTGATGTACCTGTTGGCCATCTGTATGACTTCTTTGGAAAAATGTCTATTCAGATCTTCTCCCCATTTTTAAATTGGATTGTTTGTGTTTTTGCTGTTGAGTTGTATAAATTCTTTCTGGATTTTGGATGTTAACTTCTTATCAGATGTATGATGAGCAAATATGTTCTCCCATTCAGTGGGTTACTTTTTCATTTTGTTGATGGTTTCCTTTGCTGTGTAGAAGCTTTTTACTATGGTGTAGTCCCACTTGTTTATTTTTGCTTTTGCTTTTGGTGTCAGATTAAATACATCATTGCCAAGATCTATGTCAAGGAGATTGCTGCCTATGTTTTCTTCCAGGAATTTTATGATTTTAGGTCTTATGGTCAAGTCTTTAATCCACTTTGCATTAATTTTTGGGTATGGTGTAAAACAGTGGTTGAGTTTCATTCTTTTGCATGTGGCTGTCTCGTTTTCCCAACACCATTTATGGAAGAGACTGTCCTTCCCCCATTGTGTATTTTTGGCTCCTTTTTTGTAAATTAATTGAACACATATGCATGGGTTTATTTCTGGGTTTTCACTTCAGTTCCATAAACCAAATATCATACTGTTTTATTACTACAGCTTTGTAATGTTGGAAATCAGGGAGCATGGTGCCTCCGGATTTGTTCTTTTCTCAAGATTGCTTTGATTAATCAGTGTGTGTGTGTGTGTGTGTGTGTGTGTGTATGTGTGTGTGTGTGTGGTTCCATACAAATTTTGGGATTATTTGTTTTATTTCTTTGAAAAATACCATTGGAATTTTGATAGGGATTGTACTGAATCTGTAGATTGCTTTGAGTAGTATGGACATTTTAACAGTAATGATTCTTCTAGTCTATGAGCACAGAATTTCCTTCCATTTATTTGTGTCTGAAATTTCTTTCATTAATGTCTTTTAGTTTTCTATATACAGGTCTTTCACCTGCTTGGTTAAATTTATTCCTAGGTGTTTTATTCTTTTTGATGCAATTATAAATGGGATTGTTTTCTTTATTTCTCTTTCTGATAGTTTGTTATTAGTGTATAAAAATGCAATAGATTTTTGCATATTCATTTTGTATCTTGCAAGCTTATTGAATTTGTTTATTCCAATAGTTTTTTGATGTCTTTAGGAGTCTTTAGGGTTTTCTGTATATAATATCCTGTCATCTGCAAATAGTGGCAGTTTTACTTCTTCCTTTCCAATTTGGATGCCTTTTATTTCTTTTCCTTGCCTAATTGCTCTGGCCAGGATTTCCAATATTATGCTGAATAAAAGTGGAGAGAGTGGGCATTCTTGTCTTGTTCCTGATCTTATAAGAGAAAAGGCTTTCATCTTTCCATCACTGAGTATTATGTCAGCTCTGTCCTTTATTATGATGAAATACATTTCCTCTATACCTGCTTTGTTGAGAGTTTTTATAAATGGCTGTTGAATTTTATCAAGTGCTTTTTCTGTATCTGTTGAGATGATAATACGATTTTTATTCTTCCTTTTGTTAATGTGTGCTATATCACATTGACTGATTTATGGATGTTGAACCATCCTTGCATACCTGGAATAAATCCTACTTGATCATGGTATGCGATCCTTTTAATGTATTGTTGAATTTGGTTTGCTAATATTTTTTTTTAAGGATTTTTGCATCTATGTTCATTGGGAATATTGCCTGTAATTTTCTTTTCTTGTGGTGTCTTTGTCTGGTTTTGTTATCAAGGTAATGCTGGCCTCATAAAATGAGTTTGGAAGAGTTCCCTCCTCTTCTGTTTTTGGAAGAGATTGAGAAGTATTGGTGTTAATTCCTTGAATGTTTGATAGAGTCTATCAGTGAAGCTGTCTGGTCCTGGACTTTGGTTCGTTGGGAGGTTTTTTGTTTGTTTGTTTTTTGTTTTTTGCAGTACGTGGGCCTCTCACTGTTGTGGCCTCTCCCACTGCGGAGCACAGGCTCCGGATGCACAGGCTCCGGACACGCAGGCTCAGCGGCCATGGCTCATGGGCCCAGCTGCTCCGTGGCATGTGGGATCTTCCCGGACCAGGGCACAAACCCGTGTCCCCTGCGTCGGCAGGCAGATCTCAACCGCTGCACCACCAGGGAAGCCCTCATTGGGAGGTTTTTGATTACTGATTCAATCTCCTTACTAGTAATCAGTCTGTTCAGATTTTCTATTTCATCATGATTCAGTCTTTGTAGGTTGTATATTTCTAGGAATTTATCCATTTCTTCTAGGTTGTCCAACTTGGTGTGTAATTTTTCATAGCAGTCTTTTTATGATCCTTGGTATTTCTGTGGTATCACTTGTAACATCTCCTCTTTCATTTCTGATTTTATTTGTCTCCTCTGTTTTTCTTGGTGAGTCTAGCTAAAGGCTTGTCAATTTTATCTTTTCAAAGAACCAGCTCTTAGTTGTGTTGATCTTCTCTATTGTCTTTTTCGTCTTTATTTCATTTATTTCTGCTCTAATCTTTGTTATTTCCTTCCTTCTACTAACTTTTGGCTTCATTTGTTATTCTTTTTCTAGTTCCTTGAGATGGAAAGTTAAGAAAAATAATGGTAGAATTATATAGTGCATATACTGAAAAAGGATTAATGTCCCGAATATATGAAGTGTAGTATAGGTGACGTGGTTAAGAGTGTGGAGCCAGATTGGCTGAGTTTGAATTCCAGCTCTACTACTTAGTAGCCATGTACCTTGGGGCAAGTTACTTAAATTCTCTGTGGCACAGTTTCCTCATTTGTAAATTGAGGATAAGAATAGTGTGTACTCTGTAGGGTTTTGTGAGAATTATATGAGTAAATTCAAGTAAAACACAATAGATGTTTGTTATTAATATTATTATTTAAATAATTCCTATAAATAAACAAGAAAAAGGTAAACACACTAGTAGAAAAATAGGGGAAAGCCCAGGAATAAGCAGTTCACAAAAAAAGAAAACCCAAATGCCTCATACACAGGAGTCTTTCTTACTAGTAATCAAAGATATAAAATTCAAAACAACAACAGGATGCCATTTTATACCCCTCAGACTGGCAGAAAATAAAAAGTTTGAAAATACAGAGTGTAGGTGAAAATGCAGAATGATGGAAAAACCTCTTCACACCCTTGTGGATAGAAGTATAAATTGGTATTGTTATTTGACAGTAGTTTGGCAGTATTTAGGAGAATTTAAAAATGCCAGTAGTCTGTGACCTAGGATTTCCGTTCTAATTGTATTCCCTAGAGCAGCGGTCCCCAACCTTTTTGGCACCAGAGACCAGTTTCGTGGAAGACAGTTTTTCCATGGATAGGGGTGTGGGAGGGGGTGGGGATGTTTCAGGTGGTAATGCGAAATGTGAGCGATGGGGAGCGGCAGATGAAGCTTCGCTCACTGGCCTGCTGCTCACCTCCTGCTGTGCGGCCCGGTTCCTAACGAGCCGCGGACTGGTCTGCGGCCTGGGGGTTGGGGACCCCTGCCCTAGAGAGAACTCCATGACTCTGAACTTGAATATTGAAAGGAGCACCCCTGATCTTTACCTAACTCTTCTGTAGGTAATAAACACAGCTGCCATGAGATCCTTCTGGCCAGGCATTTGTAATGAATTATTGCATTGTGCCCTCACCTGTTTCTTGAATGGAAGTTTTCAAAGTCTGATGCCTTCACTGTAGCGGGATGAAGTCAGCTAGAAACTTCAGGACATGTGAATCAAGTATCTGTTAGTTCATTACATCTAGTTCATTCCCTGAGACTTATGTAGACTTAACAAAGTCCAAACTCCTGAGCCTGGTATTCCAACCCCTCCATAATCTCTCTAATCTTCTCTACTATATCAGTTCCCAGTTTGAGCTTTCATGTCTTTTGTTTTTAATATGCTGAAATTTTAATTTTTAATTTTTAATTAATTAATTAATTAGGCTGCATTGGGTCTTTGTTGCTGCCCGTGGCCTTTCTCTAGTTGCGGCGAGGAGGGGCTGCTCTTCGTTGTGGTGCGCGGGCTTCTCATTGCGGTGGCTTCTCTTGTTGCGGAGCATGGGCTCTAGTCACGTGGGCTTCAGTAGTTGTGGCTCGCGGGCTCTAGAGCTCAGGCTCAGTAGTCGTGGCGCAAGGGCTTAGTTGCTTTGCGGCATGTGGGATCTTCCCGGACCAGGGCTCGAACCCATGTCCCCTGCATTGGCAGGCAGATTCTTAACCACTGCACCACCAGGGAAGCCCTCTTCTTAGATATTAAAACTCAGCATAGATGTTGTCTTATCATCTCTGCAAAGTTCCTCGACACTGCTAGTTTGGGTTACTTGCTTACCTCTATCACAGCATTGATCTCTCTGATTGGTATGTTGTCTCCCCTACTAAATTGCTTGAGCTTGAGGCCCAGGGTTGTGCTCTTGTCTTGAGATACCAAGAACTTGAACACGCTCCTAGAACATAGGTGTTGCTCAAGAAATAACAACAGAATGAGTCAGTCCCATGGGGATTGACTTTTTTTTGTTGTTCTTCTCTCTCGTCCTAACATATGGTGGCTGACATAGTGTGAAGCACTGATGAGATGTTATTCAGTAAAAACTTACTGACTTATTAGGAACTTGCTCAGTTTCTAGATAATGCTTCAGAGAAGGAATTAATCAAGCCATGGGAAGTGTACCTTGAAAGAAAATTCAGGTAGATGAGTTTAGTCTCTGAGATGGTAATGAGGCTGTGCTCTTTCTCCAAATGGTTCCTTTTAAACATCCAGATGAGGGAGAAAGCTCCCTGACACTGAATCTGGAATTCTCCATTTGGGAGATTAAGGTAAAAGCTTTTGCATATCCCAAAGGACAGCACTGTGCAATCACATGTGAATATTACATGAAAAGATGGACAAAAGCCAAATTTAATTATTGAGATGATTGTGGTGATAATCCCATTTTTCTCATCCAGTTCACAATCTAGGAAAGGCCCTAATCCAAACAGGATACTTTTCCTTCCCTTGAGGGATCTAAATATTTCCCTGTCTCATTACAGCTATGTGGAAAATCTGTAGTACAGCGGTTCATTGAACTGTTTCCAATGCAATATACAAAGATATTGTGATTGGCAGACAGGAGATGCCATCGGAGATATTGACTGTGATATTGTGGAGATACAATATCAATTAACTAACTGGAATTTTTTTGGGAGGTAAAGAACCCAAATACTCACATTTCATTTTGCTTATTCAAATTCTGTCCCTTTTCACTTCAACAAATCTATCGCCTGTTCCCAGCAATGTTTTGCCTTAATATGTATGTGAAGCACTAGAGTGGAAGAACTGGGATATGTCAGTGTGGGTGGGCATTTAGCCACTGAAATAAATATCTAGAAATGTTGTTGAGGAGAACTGGCAGAGAATTGGTACTGGTGAGGGGCTGTTTACACTGGACTCACAGGATGATGCTATGGGCAGCATAATCCATCATTGGGTCCTTGGCTTGTTTGCTTATATACATTATATACATTATTTGGTAGGTAAGTTTGCTGTCAATAAAGTAATGTGTCTCAGGATTCTAGGTGGGTCTTACCCCCAAATACATTTATTTCTTTATTTTTTTGTTTATTAACCAAGTGATTATTAATTGAAACATGTTAAGTGTCCACCATATGACCAGCACAACACTAGGTGCAATACAGAAGGACCTTGATCACTGAGTCTCAGAGATGCATCCCAGCTTCTGCTGGGACATATCCTGTGTTGAGGAGCTCTCCTTCATAGCAGCTGCTATGATTTTAGACCATTCTGATAGTTAAGATGTAGTATCAGCACCTCAGGAAACCTAGTCTTGGGGAGATATTAAATAATAAAAATACATTAAATAATAGCCAGTAATGCAAGATAGCATTTAATTGATGATACAGACTGACAGTGCTGTGGGAGTTAGACAGCAGTAACTGAAGGAAAACCACCATTTATACAAGGAAGAGAGAAGAGAACTTTGTCGAGCTTAGCCCCGTGTTTGGGCTGGGCACTTCACTGTATAATATCGTTGATTGTCACAGCTATCCTGAAAAGGTAATAGGTGTGATTCCCACTTTACAGATGGTATAACCAAGGTCCAGCTTGTAGTTGGTGAACTTGAGATTCAACCCTAGGCTTGTGTGGAATCAAAGGCATGCACTTTTCTCCTCTCTCAGACTGACATTTCTTCAAAGTAGGTCCTGTGCTAGATTTTGGGAGGTTTCTTAAAATAACTTTTTTCTAAATATAAAAATATACATAATGTAGAAAATTTGAGAAATATAAAAATCATCTATAATGCTACCACTTAGAGATAACTATGATTACTAGTTTGGTGTATATACACATACATATATGCATCTATCACATACATTATGCATATATATGACTATTACTTAACTATATATTGTATATTTTTCATGTAAAATCAGTGTTATTATATATTATTTTGTTTGTATTCTTTTTCTTTTTGTAAAATATGGTGATCATTTTCCTATTATTAACATTTTCTAAAGCATATCTTTTTTTTCTTTAAATAAGATTTTTTATTGGTAATAAAACCAGCAAACTTTATATGGTAGAAATATCTCAGAGTATTTTTACACTAGAGGAAGACTTAGCAAAGGCAGCCAGTTTATTTGACAACACATTTCCTTTTTTATTTTATTTTATTTCATTTTATTTGTTTATTTTTCCTCATCAGTTATTTCTTTTTTTTTTTTTACTAAAGCATACCTTTTGAAGTGCTACAAAGAATTCTACCATGTATATGTACTATAATTTATAACCAATCAATCCCTTGTTAGAGTTTAAGCTCTTTATAGCTTTTTGCTATAAAATATTTATCATATTTTGATAAGCATTCTTGTGACATATTTAAAGTGTACATCATGGTGATTTGATACCCAGGCAGACCTTGTTTTATTGTGCTTTACAGATACTGCATTTTTTACAAATGGTTTGTGGCAACCACACGTTGAGCAAGACTGCTGCCATCATTTTTCCAACAGCATTTGCTCACTTCTTGTAATATTTCAAACCCTCCACCAGCAAAAAGATTACAACTTGCTGAAGGCCCAGATGATGGTTAGCATTTTTTAGCAATGAAGTATTTTTTAATTAAGGAGTATACATTGTTTTTTTAAGACATAGTACTATCGCGCATGTATTGATAATACAGTATAGTGTAAACGTGACTTTTATATGTACCGGGAAACCAAAACATGTATGTGACTCACTTTATCGTGATTGATATCTCCTCTATTGCTGTGGTCTGGAACTGAACCTGTGGTACCTCCCAGGTGTGCCTTTGTGTATATATTGAGAAAGGATTCCCACCTCTAGTTAACTACCAACACATCCATTACCTCACATTTTATTTTGTGTGTGAGAACATTTAAGTTCTACTCTCTTGACAGATTTCAGTTATACAGTACAGTGTTATCAACTGTAGTCACCTGTCTTTTACATTAAATCCTCAGACCTTATTCAACTTATAGCTGAAAGTTTATACCCTTTTTCTATCCTCTCCCTACTTCCCCCACCACTATCCCTTGGCAACTACTATTCTACTCTGTTTCTATGACTTTGACATTTTTTCTTTTCTTTTTTTTTAGATTCCACATATAAGTGATATCATGCAGTATTTGTCCTTGTCTGGCTTATTTCACTTAACATAATGCCCTCAAGTTTCATCCATGTTGTCACAAATGACGGGGTTTCCTTTTTCATGGCTGAATAATATTCCATTGTATATACCCAGCTTTTGCTGGGCACTTAGGTTGTTTCCATATCCTGGCTATTGTGAATAATGCTGCAGTGAACATTGAGAGTGCAGATATCTTTTCGATATCTTGTTTTCATTTCCTTTGGATGTACCCAGAAGTAAGGTCTCTAGATCATATGATAGTTCTGTTTCTAATTTTTTGAGGAATCTTCATAGTCTTTTCCAGAGTGATTGTATCAATTTATAATCCCACCAAGAGTGCACGAGTGTTCCCTTTGCTCCACATTTTTACCAATACTTGTTATGTTGTCTTTCTGATGACAGCCATTCTAATAGGTGTGAGGTCATAACTCATTATGCTTTTGATTTGAGTTTCCCTAATGATTAGTGATGTTGAATACCTTTTCGTGCACCTGATGGCCATTTGTATGTCTTCTTTAGAGAAATGTCTATTCAGATCTTCTGCCCAATTTTAAATCTGATTGTTTGTTTTTTTGCTTTGAGTTGAATGAATTCTTTGTATATTTTGGATATTAACCCTTTATCAGATACATGATTTGTAAATATTTTCTCCCATTCCGTAGGTTGCCTTTTTGTTTTGTTGATGGTTTCCTTTGCTGTGCACAAGCCTTTTACTTGGGTGTAGTCCCAATTGTTTGTTTTGCCTTTGTTGCCTTTGCTTTTTGGTATTGATAAACATTCTTGTATAAAATTTTTTGCACATTTCTCTGATGACTTCCTATCAAGTGTATGTGTATTTTAAGACTTATTAAAAACCATCCTCTAGAGAAATTATGCCCTTTATACTCTCACCAGTGGCAATGTATGAGAATACCCAATTTCAGATATTCTTTGCAATACTGAGTAGTATCATTAAAAAAAAAAGAAAGAAAAGCGATTCAATTTGACAGGTAAAAAAGTGACCTCTCAAAATTTTACTTTGCATTTCTTTGACTACCAAATAGGGTGAATATATGTTGGAGTTGTCATCTTGAAATGCTGCCAGCCTTGGATCTCCCTCTTCTTCTAAGAGCCATAATGTATGAAGAGAAGGTTAAAAGGCTTCATCTTATTTATACTAAATTACTTCATATCCTATCTTTTGGCAGATCTCTGACATCTATATTAGTGGAGAATCAGGGGACATGTCAGCTAAGGAGAAGCTGCTCCTGTGGACCCAGAAAGTGACAGCTGGTTACACAGGAATCAAATGCACCAACTTTTCCTCCTGCTGGAGTGATGGGAAGATGTTCAATGCACTTATTCACCGATACAGGTAAATACAGTGGAGTTTCAGTGGGCCTGGAGAGGCTTCTTCTCATCTCTTGTTTGTAATCAGCTGTAATGCCACATTTCCCCTCAACCAACAATCCAGGCTCTGATTCATTTTATTTATTTTAGAAAGGAATATGTATTGAACTCCTGTTATTCCAGGCACTGGGCTCATATAGCAGTGAAGAAAACAGCTAAATTCTTGCCCTCGTGGAGCTTACTTTTCAGTGGGGAAGATAGGCAATAAACAAATAAGTGTATGCTGTCTTACAGTGGTGAGTGCAGTGGAGGGAAAGGGAATGATGGAGCTTGTGGCATTTTGGACAGGGTGGTCAGAGGTGGTCTCTGATGAAGATGTTGGAGCAGAGTCATGGATGAGGAGTAGTGGGCCATGCAGGTCTCTAGGCTCAGCATGTTTCACTCAGAGGAGATAACAAGTGCAAAGGGCCTGTAGTGGGGTACTTGCTTGGAGTGGGTGAGGAAGATAGGAATTCTGAATGACGAAAATCAAAATTTATTGTACTCTTAGTGGTCATAAACACTCATAGGGAAAGTTGATACCTTTCCCTTGAAATCCGACAAACCTACTATTATGTAAGTTTAGAATTATGGAGCACTGGGCTCCTGGAGTGTGATTAAAAATGGGACTAGTGCGCCTCTAAACCTCTTGCTTTCTCTCTAACTCATCCAGTGTTTTTCAGCTCTGAGTACTTTTAAGAGGGTTTCTTTGTGTGAACTCCCATGTGCTATGTAGCTGGGGGCCTTTCATATACCTTGGTGGACTTTTACAGACCTGACCTGGTAGATATGGAGAGGGTACAGATCCAGAGTAACCGAGAGAATCTGGAACAGGCTTTCGAAGTAGCAGAAAGACTGGGTGTCACCCGGTTACTGGATGCAGAAGGTGAGAGCTGACTGAAGTTGATGATGTTTGACATATATTCATTATTCCTTCCCCCCTCGGGTTCCTTTGTTCTAAGAAATTTCTTGCCTTTTGTCTCTCAGATGTGGATGTGCCATCTCCAGATGAAAAGTCTGTAATCACTTATGTGTCTTCTATTTATGATGCCTTCCCTAAAGTCCCTGAGGGTGGAGAAGGGATCAGTGCTACGGTAAAAGAACACTCTCCTGAAATGCCTTCTGGCTATGATTTGTTTGGGTGGAACGTATTGATTAGAGTAGGTTTCTTAAGCACTCAGGGTATACAGAGTACTTTTAAACAGAGCAAACTGAATGCACATCATCTTTATACATGGTTATTGTCCTTGGTCTGTGGGAATGAGTCTAGATATCACTAATTTTGCAGTGTCCAGCATAGGCTATTCTAGGTGTCAGGAAATTAAATCCCATCTTGAGAGTCCTTGAGGAGCTTTGAAACTGGGACTCTGAGCATTAAACTGAATGGCGGTGTCTGTGTAGGCAATTAGAGGAAAAGATTTTATGTGGTTTGGGATGGCCTGAGCTACTTTCATCCTGTGCTTGTCTTGCATACTGCTAACCAGAAGGTGTGTGATATCTACCTTTTGGCAATAGGAAGTAGACTCCAGGTGGCAAGAATACCAAAGCCGAGTGGACTCCCTCATTCCCTGGATCAAACAGCATACAGTACTGATGTCAGATAAATCTTTTCCCCAGAACCCTGTTGAACTAAAGGTAAAGTCATGGACTTAAATTGTTTTTTGTAAATTCACTCTGGGGAGTAAGTCTCAGAGCTTGTTGCTGCTGGCTCCTGGGTGAGGTGGTATGAAAAATTAGACTGGTTGCTTGCATTCATTCACCAAATATTAATTTTGTAGGCACTTTATAATCAATATATACACTTCAAAGAAACAGAAATTCTGGCCAAGGAGAGAGAAAAAGGAAGAATTGAGGAATTATATAAATTATTAGAGGTAAGGAAACTTATCCTTTGCTTAGACTTAGGGTGTGCTGGTGTGCTCTTTGTTGCTTCTTTGTTAGGCAGATTCCCTGCATCTTCTTCCGAACCTTCATTATAATAGCAGTATTCTCAGGGTGACAAATCGAGCATCACTCTTAGGCTGCTCTTGAAAATATACGGTAAAAGGGAAGTATCAGCCATCTCTATTTTTTAAAGGGCCTGTTGAAAAATGGCATACAGTTATTCAGAAATCTTGAGTTTTACATGTTTTCC
>NW_006780610.1:2370679-2426211 GCF_000442215.2 Lipotes vexillifer | reverse complement strand
TTTCCCTAGGATAGAAAGAAAAGAGACTTTCCTTCACATTTTGATTCCTAGAGAATTTGAAGCTGTAGAGATGGGCATTTAACCTTTCCATAGTGGGGGGGAGGGGTATGGGGAGGACAGGAGGATTTATGGAAAGTATAGAAGGAATGGAAGGATTTCAAGCAAGTGGTCCCTGTATTTTAGAGGTAATTTTTTTTTTAATTTAAATAAATGTATTTATTTTTGGCTGTGTTGGGTCTTCATTGCTGTGCACGGGCTTTCTCTAGTTGTGGCAAGTGGGTGGCTACTCTTTGTCGTGGTGCGCAGGCTTCTCATTGCGGTGGCTTCTCTTGTTGCGGAGCACAAGCCCTGGGCTCACAGACTTAAGTAGTCGTGGCTTGCGGGCTCTAGACGAGGCTCACTAGTTGCAGCGCACGGGCTTAGCTGCTCTGCTGCATGTGGGAGCTTCCCAGACCAGGGCTCGAACCCGTGTCCCTTGCATTGGCAGGCGGATTCTTAACCACTGCACCACCAGGGAAGCCCCCTAGAGGTGATTTTTTTTTTTCTCACCTAGAGGTGAGGTACTGCTAAAATATTTGGTTGTTTTCTCTTATTAGTCAATGGAGAGAACTGCTGAATGGCTGGGTAAAGAAGCAAAAAATTAATTAAAACTGGGACCTGAGGGCATGGCTGTGTTTTTGGACTAAAAGGGTTATCTCTGGGTTTTTTAGGTATGGATTGAATTTGGCCGAATTAAACTGCCTCAAGGTTATCACCCTAATGATGTGGAAGAAGAGTGGGGAAAACTCATCATTGAGATGCTGGAGCGAGAGAAGTCACTTCGACCAGCTGTAGAGAGGTGGGTCCAGAGCCTGAAGGTGACATTACTTACTGGGCTGCTTTGAGGCCTGCACTTGACTATGGTCTTGATCTCATTTTAGGCTGGAATTGCTGCTACAGATTGCAAACAAAATCCAGAATGGTGCTTTGAACTGTGAAGAAAAACTGACATTAGCTAAGAATACACTGCAGGCTGTAAGTCTGACTGTTCTATCTCACTTCTTATGTCACGTGTTTTCCACTTCTAACCTTGTGCTCTAATGGTTGAAGTCAACAGTTAAGGGATCCAGCTTCCTTTCTCTTGGAATTGCAGTGGGCCGCGTGGCTCACTTGGTCCTGGTGGGTGGGAGCAATGGGAGTTTTCCCACTCTTCTTCTTCCTTTCTCTCTCAGGACGCTGCTCACCTGGAATCAGGACAACCAGTGCAGTGTGAGTCAGATGTCATCATGTACATTCAGGAGTGTGAAGGTCTCATCAGACAGCTGCAGGTGGATCTCCAGATCCTAAGGGATGAGAATTACTACCAGCTAGAAGAGCTGGCTTTTAGGTGAGGAACATGGGACTCAAACGGAGGGCTTGCTTACGGCTGAGGCTCAAGGATCAAGAGTCGGGCGCTGAGTCTTGTAACCTGGATGCTAGAGGTCAATGTCTCAGTGGGCATGTTATAGGTATTTGGGGCAGGAAAATTCTCACGGTAGAAGACAGTCTCCCTTTACTGTTGGCCCTGCCCACTAAGTACCTGTAGGGTTCCCTAATCTTTATGTGGCATCTTATAACGCCCCCACATGCTTCAGGGTGACTGCAGCCGTGTGGGACCACGTCTGCTTTAGAACTGCTGGGGTGATTCAATGTAGCATTTCATGGAGGAGGAAACCAACACCCACAGAGGGGATGAGGATCTTTGTACAGAGCCGAGACTAAGAGCCGCACCTTTTGACCCCTAATCCATGGTTTATTCTGTTATATCATCCAAGAGTTATAGGAACTGGTATTGATTTATTGCCTCGAGTTAATGCTGTGACTTGGCATTTGCCTCAGTGGCAGCTCTGAACAATGAAGATGTTAATAATATCACCTTGCATTCACAGAACATGTTTTCTTTCTCAAAACACTTTTCCTAATGTGATCTCATTTTTATTTTTACCTCATCCTTGTCAAATGGATAGGGAAGATTTTAGCTTAAAAAGCACGTTGCAGATTTAATCTTTTCTTTCTCGTCTTCCATTTCAGGGTCATGCGTTTGCAGGATGAGCTGGTTACCTTGCGTCTAGAGTGCACAAACTTGTATCGGAAAGGCCATTTCACTTCACTTGAATTGGTTCCACCCTCTACTTTAACCACTACTCATCTGAAGGCAGAGCCCTTGACCAGAGGAACCCATTCTTCTTCTACCTCCTGGTTCCGAAAGCCCATGACTCGGGCTGAACTTGTGTCTATCTCCTCCTCTGAAGATGAAGGCAACCTCCGATTTGTGTATGAACTACTGTCTTGGGTGGAAGAAATGCAGGTGGGTGTACATTCCAAATGCTCATGTGGTGCACTGAGGTTTACTGGATACAGCAGCTTGTCTCAGAGGGTTAGGTTGCTCTGTGCCCCTTGTATAGATCCCCTCAATTATTGCTGCTACCTGGGACCCAAGCCTCTGTCTCTGTCAAATTTTGAAAGGTTAGGATCAGTTCAGATCCTCAGAATCCCATACTAAATGCATAGGCTTTTTTAATTTGAAGCCCTTCAGGAATCTCTTCCCTTCAGCCAACTGTGCTCTAAGTGGGAGCTGGTGGAAGAATTTGCAGAGTCTGTAAATCTGTTATCTTTTCTGAAATTCTCTCATTGTCAGAGGAGCTGCTTCTCTACTGTTGTTTTTGTCTCAGCTCTTAAGAGTAAGCAAGACTGCTGTGTTTCACAGTTCTCAGGGACGTTATTTACATGTATTCTAGGATAATGGTTCAAGTTCAAGATTGTCCTGTTATCCTCTAACCCTTTTGTTTTGTGTTAAATTCTTCCCATCGTCGGATGATGGATTTTCCATGTGCCAATAAATAAAAATATTCAAAGGCAAGCTGTTTTACAGTTATCTTTCATTGGCCAATAGTTGGTGGCATGAATGAAGCTTAGTATTTACAGATATTTATTTCTTAGCTCCATTCTGATTGTGAAATGGAGAGACCCCATAAAGGGAAATGCCTAAACTATAAAGTTAAGCATTTCAGCCTGTGGGAATGGCTTTCTGGTTGGTAAATGCAGGGATGTATTCACATGATGCAGCAGCAAAAGGCTGCTTCTGCTGCCATAGGTGGTGGGGTTTATTCTCCAGCTCCTTGGGGGTGGTTATGGCATACTTTCCTGTAAGAGACCAAAATGGAGATAGTTTAGATGTCCTTTTTCTCAGTCCCCTCTCCGCAGCCCCCTTGTCCAAACTAATTGTGACAGTTTTCTTTTTCTGCCAACTTAGCAGTAAATTATATTTTTAATTTTTCTTTTTTTTAGATGAAACTGGAGCGAGCAGAGTGGGGCAATGACCTGCCTAGTGTGGAGTTGCAGCTGGAAGCACAGCAGCACATCCACGCCAGTGTGGAAGAACTGGGCTCAAGTGTCAAAGAGGCCAGGTTATATGAGGTGTGTGGCATTCAGAATCCATTATGGGAGGCTGGGGTGGCTGTGCGTGATGGGACAGTGCACAGTGCAGCTGTCTCTGTGGAAAAGAAGGATACCCATGAGCAGCACTTGACAACAGGTCCCCTCAGCACATGAAGCGTCTCTTGCTCTTTGAAATAACCTTGTGAGAAAGGTGTTTTTTATTAACCCCTTTTTAGTAAAAAGAATAGTGATACTGAAAGCTAAGGTCAAGATTAGTAAGTAGTGAATGCAGTTTCCAAACTCAAGCCCTCTGCTCCGAAGGTTCCTGCTCTTTCCACTTCACCATCTACCTGCAATAGAGAACTGGTGAGAAAAACTATTCACTTGGTCTCTCCTCGCCCTCACTCTTTCTATCTTCCCATTTTAAATTTCAACTCTCCTCTTCCAAAAAGCAACTGAGTAGTTGGAGGAATCACCAGGTATAGGTTTTGCTTAGAAACCTCCCAGAATTACTGGAAGCACAAGACCGTGAGGTCATTCAGTTGTGCTCACTCTGCTGGACTGTTCCTCACTCAGTGCTGCTCTGAGCTATCAAATCTCACCTGGAGATTTGCTGTGCAAGCTTCTGTTTTCTCAGAGTAACCAGTCTCCGTCTATGTGCAGACATAATATTTACATAGTTGAAATCATGCTGTAGATATAGTTTACTTACTCTTTCTCTAATATATTTTTATTTCATTCCTTTCTTATCAGGGAAAAATGTCCCAAAATTTTCATACCAGTTATGTTGAAACTCTTGGAAAGCTGGAGACACAGTATTGTAAATTGAAGGTGAGTTTTGACTAACTCTCTTTTGTTCTGTTCATGGAGAATGTGGTTCCCTAATTCAGAAAGCTCTTGGTTTGAGCCTGTTTTGGTTTTCCGTTTATTAGTTTATATTGTTCACTGTGCAGTTGTTCATATGTATCATAACATTTTCTCAATTTTCTTAATGGATCAAAAACCACTGCCCCAGAAAGTTTTAAGTAAGTAGAGCTTATCCTAGTTATCATACTTCACCAAAGCAGTGGGTGTATGTGCTCTGAGGCACCAAAACTAAGTCTCTCCCTGCCGCCACCCCCGCATGGCTTGCGGGATCTTAGTTCCCCAACCAGGGATTGAACCAGGGCCCTTGGCAGTGAGAGCGTGGAGTCCTAACCACTGGAACACCAGGGAATTCCCCAAAACCAAAAGTTTACGATTGACAGGGAGGGGACTTCTCTTCTGTCTGTTCTTCATTCCTGTCTTTCAAGATGTCCAGAGTAGGACAGTTCCAGGATCATTCTTTATCCAGGGAGCCCCACACAGGCCTGGCGTGTTCTCACTTCTAGCTGGGATTGACACGGGCTCTCTGGGAGTCCTATACCAAACTTGTACTGAATTTAAGTCTGTGGAGAAGCACCCAGAGATTGAAAAAGCAAGGCTAAGTTCATTTTCTCAGCTATTCTTTGCTTTGATGTCAAATGTGATGTATTGTACAAATGAAAGCCTAGCAGTCTAACCTTGTAATCCTGCCTTTGTCTAGGAAACTTCTAGCTTCCGGATGAGGCACCTTCAGAGCCTGCATAAATTTGTCTCCAGAGCTACAGCTGAGTTGATCTGGTTGAATGAGAAGGAGGAGGAGGAACTAGCATATGATTGGAGTGACAACAATCCCAGTATCTCAGCCAAGAAAAATTACTTCTCTGTGAGTCTAGCACAACAGACCTGTCATATTTTGTAATAGCGGCAGAAGGAGCCAGAGGGGCCAGTCTGCTGAGAGCTTGGGTTTCTGGATTTGCATTTTGTTGGATAGAAATAGGGACCCCACTTAATGCATCTGTTCCTGTGAGAAAGTGTATATGGAGAAGAGGGGAAATCGAGCCCTAGAATGAATTTATTTAGAATGCATTTAGAAAGGCAGTGTCTTGGGTGAAGAGAGCAGCAGTCTGCGAATTAAATCATTTCAGAAGCAGTATAACTTGGTGGTCAAGGTTATAGGCTTTGGAATGAGATAGACCTAACATCAAATTCTTATTCCTCCACTTATTAGCTCTGTGACCTTGGCAAGTCATTTACTCTCCCTAGACCTCTGTAAAATGGGGTAATAGTAGCACTTCACAGCGTTGTGTAAAAGGTTAAGTAAGATTCAGTAAGTTAATATAGCAAAGCACTTAGTATAGGGCTTAAAGTTGTTTAACTGAGGTATATTCTTGGCTTCTTAAAAATTCTGAATTCTCTTTAATTCGTTCAATAATTTTTTGGTCTCCATCTCTTGGTTTGTAAAATGGGAATGAAAATTTAGCATTGGCCAATGCAACAACGCTTTTTATGCTTTTCAGTGAAAGATAGAAAGTAGGATTTTTTTTTGTTATTTTCAGTTTGCCCACACTTCAGAGAATTTTTCAGGATATTATGAACCCCATGAAAATAAGAAGATTTTTAATAGCACTTAACTTCATTAGAGAATGGTATATGATTCTTCTGAAGTAAAGAAGAAACAATAGATACTGTAATACAATAAACAGTCTGTATGAGAACAGAAATTAGGCTATGATAGAGATATAAAGAAAGGGAGCATCGAGGAGAAGGGGTCAAATCTGATAGAGGGGATCAGTACCCAGCTGTACAGAAGAGCTGGCATCTAAACAGGTCCTAAAGTGTTAACGGAATGTAGAGCCGGAGCAGGGCACTGCAGCTGAGGGTACAGTCTGAGCGGAGCCAGCCAGTCGGGGATGCGGATCAGGTACCGTGTTCGGTGGGTGCTGACCTGAACCATCCACGCCAGCCAAGTTCCCTCCTTTCTTGCCTTCAGTCTCATCCTGTGTGACCCCACTTACTCAGGCCTGGCTCAGATCCCATATCCTTTTGAATCATCCTCCTGTAATTCCAGCACTTTTGCTCTTCTCTGAAATCCTCTGGCGTGTACTGTTTATTACTCTCATTTTGGCACTAACCCTGGGTTGCGGGCTCCAATAAAGTAGGGCAGGGAGCACAGTTTTTTCTTTATTGCTACTCCTCCCTTAACAAGCACTTATTGAATAAAATTGAATTCAATTTTCAGGAATTGACAATGGAACTGGAGGAGAAACAGGACGTGTTTCGGTCTCTACAAGATACAGCCGAGCTGCTGTCACTTGAGAACCACCCAGCCAAGCAGACTGTGGAGGTGTGTGATTTGAAGGTGTGAGGGTCAAGTGCTCAGAGGTTGTTACTATACAAGTATTCAAATCAGGGACTTAGCTCTGCTGAGGGACTTGGAGCAAGTGTCAGGGAATCATGTGTCTTGGGTCTTCTCCCTTTTCTTCCCAGCCCCCAAAAGACTGCAAACAGTTTTGTTAATAGTCTAAGGAGGATACTATGAGAAACAACAGAAACGATATTGACTCCTCGCTTCACGGGGAAAGTGACTTGAACCATATTTTTTCTTATTTTTAAGTGTTTTTTTTTTTTTTTTTCCTCCCACGTCGTGAGGCTTGTGGGATCTTAGTTCCCTGATCAGGGTTTGAACCTGGGCCCTCAGCAGTGAAAGCTGCTAACCACTGGACCCCCCAGGGAATTCTGAACCATAGTTTTTCAGATAACTGTCTAGACAGACCCTGCGTGCCTTTTGGTGTGGTGCCTGTGCTCGGAGAAGAGATTCAGTGGAGGAAGCCAGGAGAGACTGGCTTAGGCCTGGGTTTTGCTGACCAGGTCATTTAGTTGCAAATGAGTGTGGAAGAGGCCTTTTCTGGGTAACCCCTTCTAACAAAACCATGTTGGATGAAAGACAAACCTCTGTCTCGTGGGAAGCTTTGAGCAGATGCCAGTCAAGTATCTCCACTTATCCTCTGTTGGCCTCTCTAGCATTAGTAGAGGTGTACTTGGAAGAGTGCATCGCACATATGTAGCAGGTCTGTTAAACCCATGCCCTTCTGTCCATGTGCCTGGTTGCTGCAGGCTTACAGTGCTGCTGTCCAGTCCCAGTTGCAGTGGATGAAGCAGCTGTGCTTGTGTGTCGAGCAGCATGTGAAAGAGAATACTGCTTACTTTCAGGTACGTGGGCTATTTTTTGTGTGTGTGTGTGTGCGTGCGCATGCGCGCACACGCACACGCGCGCACACACACACACACACAGGATAAGGAAGATATTTTTTTTCATTCAGGCAAGAGTTTGTGAGTGTGATTGCGTGTATTGATGTGTGCCTGCAAGCATGCACACGGGAGGGGTGAGGTTAGAAACACATCTCTATCAGTTACCCTTTACTGTATAAACCACCACCCCAAAAGTTAGTTGCTTAGAGCAACAACCGTTGGCTCGAGATTCTGTGAGTTGGCAGTCTGGGCTAGGCTCAGCTGAAGGCTGTTTTTCATCTTGCCTGGGTGACACGTGGCTGTAGGCAGTGGGCAGGCAGGTTGGGGGCTGGTTGGCCCCAAATGGTGTCACTCACACGCCTGACATTTGGTTGGGGTAATGGGGTACAAGTCCACATGCAGTAGGCTATCCTAGGTTCCTTCACAGAATAGCTGTGTTCCACAAGCAGCCAGAGAAGGCAGGCCCTGGAGCACAAGCATTTTTTTCTGCTCTCACATGTATTAATGTGCCATTGACTAAAGCAAGTGATGTTCCCCCGCCCAGCTTCGGGGAGGGGGGGGAGAAATAGACTCCACCTCCTGATGTGAGGGGCTGTAAAATATTAGAACCGTTTTTTGCTTTTTGGTTTTTTTTTCTTTAATCTTTTGCTACATCAAGAACATACTGCTTGGGCTTCCCTGGTGGCGCAGTGGTTAAGAATCTGCCTGCCAATGAAGGGGACACGGGTTCGGGCCCTGGTCCGGGAAGATCCCACATGCCACGGAGCAACTAAGCCCGTGCGCCACAACTACTGAGCCTGTGCTCTAGAGCCACGTGCCACAGCTCCTGAAGCCCGCATGCCTACAGCCCGTGCTCTGCAACAAGAGAAGCCACTGCAATGAGAAGCCTGCGCACTGCAACGAAGTGTAGCCCCTGCTCACCGAAACTAGAGGAAGCCGGCATGCAGCAACAAAGACCCAGTGCAGCCAAAAATAAATAAATTAAATAAATTAATTAAAAAAAAAAAAAGAACATACTGCTTGTTTTCAGGTGAGGGTGGGAAGAGGAAATAAACTGTTACCTCTGTTTGGATTTGCTCTTAATTAAATAAGCTCCCTGATCATTTTGTAATCCTATCAATGAATTGAGATACTCAACCTCTAGGCTTTTCATGAAATAAACCTGACAGTCAAGTGCTGCCACTAGCCAAAACTCAAGGGGAAAGATCAGTGATTTCTGAGGAGTGAAGCAGACTAAGTGTTCTATTGGGTTCAGTGGCCTTTGTGGCAGTTGTCACTACTGTTTCCCTGGCATGGCATTTTGTAATCCAGGATTGTGTAATCAGCAGGTACGGTAAAGTTGTTTTTTCTCCATTATCATCTTGGTGTTGTGATGTATTGAGCACAAGGCACCCCTCCCTCTTATCCCCACAGTTCTTCAGTGACGCTCGAGACCTGGAGTCATTCCTGAGGAGCCTCCAAGAATCCATCAAACGGAAGTACTCCTGCGACCATAGCACCAGCTTATCCCGCCTGGAGGACTTGCTGCAGGACTCCATGGTGGGTGTTGCATCAGTGGGATGATTGCTTCTGAGAAACAAGAGTAAACTCTTTCAGCTGCTGCTCTTTATATCCTTGAAAGCGCCAGGGCTGTGGGTCACCATTACAAAGTTTGGCTCACATTCAACTAGAGTTTAATCTGTGTTGTTCTTTTCCTTTTTTCTTTTTTTAAAGAAGTTGCTAATGAGTCCTTTGGGTATGCTGTTGAAGTAAGGGCCTAGCCATGTGCCCCTGAGCCACATAGTGCTCATCAAAGTTTCTTTGCATTGTTCCTATTTTAATTCAGTCATTGGAGCCAAAGATGGGGGTGTAGAGCATGAAAAATAGGGTTGAGGGGATTAGCTGACACCAAATTCTTTTTCACTCTCTCATGCAAAGAGAATAAAACAAAACACCAATGAACTAGACCTGAGTCAATTTTTTCCTCCTTGGGAATTTTCTTTTGGTAATGATGAGGTATTTGAAACATTAAAATCTTATGTAGGTGTAATGCAGGATTTGCTCAGTTTATTTATGTAGTGGTATTAACTTTTTAAAAATAGTTTTCCAAGTAGTATTTAATCCAAATCAGTTTTACATTTATTTTCTCCAGTGAACTATTCCTTCAGGGGTGGTGGTAGTAAAATCACCAGCAGACTACTTATAGTTACTGAGCATATATTACACAGAGTTCGCAAGACAGGGCTCCAGCTACAGCTCTGATTAAGATGGAAATGTATATGTAATAGGGAAATTACTTTTCCTATGTGAGAAATGCGGGTAGTCTCACATTTCAGTAGAAAATTATAAATAAGAGAACCAGAATAACCCAAAACAGTGTCATTTTATTCGTGGGTGAGACTTGGGAATTAGTGAACATGAGTTGATTTTTTAAAAAACACTTTCAGGTATTGTAAAGATATGAATGGGTTTAGATTCAGTGTTTCACCTGAGCAAATAACCTATGAATTTAATTAATTTGGAATGAAGGGTAAAGACCTCACTTTTCCGATGTTGTCTCTAGAATGTCGCTCTTAGAGGTACATCAAGTATGAAGGAGGAATCTAATAATCCGTGGCTATTATCTCCTCCCTCCCACAGAGTACCTTCCTGTCATAGGGTAACTCCTCTGCAATTGTTGTCATATCTTCTCTTCTCGAGGGTCGCTGCTCTGTTCCCTCCTCTCCAGGTCAGGGGCATCGGGTTGGCGGCGTGATCGGGGCATGAAGTCATCTGGGTCTGCTCCTCAGCTTGTCCTCATCTTGTCCGTCAGGTTCGGGAGCATCTGTCGTGGCTTCTGGTTCTTTTCAGACCTTTTACCACGCTGAGCACTTGGTCTCTGGAGCTTGAGACGTTTGGCTGTGGGTTAGACAGAAATTGACATCTTTATTGCAAGGAAACTGAAATGGGTAGACCAGCTCTCAAGAATGGAACAGTGTGGCTGTCTCCCTGACCTATTCCATTCCTCTTTCTTAACTAATAAGTTAAAGTTGTATTTCTTCCAATCATGCTCCCGGGGACAGGCACAGGTAGTTTATTTAAGCATTTCTTTTTATTTACTTGCATATTCTTAATTCTTTAATGGCATTTCTTAACATTATTAACTCTTTACTCTCATCACATCTACTTCCGTCCTAAGAAAGCCCTCTTCTGGGGACTTTTTTATACCTCAAAATGGGCTTGAAACATCCTGGTTAAGAGATAAAGCTTATCTTTTACTCTTTAATGGAATTGGTAGTAGATTGCTACCAATTTCGTTGACCAGAAGTTCATTAGTTTTTAAGAAAATTGGGTTTGCAGAGACTTGAGTATTTCAATTTTGCATGAGACCTCTTTCAAATCAATCAAATTTATATAAATACAGCACAGCAAGACTCTAAAAGGTAAACCTTAAATCATTTGTCCCAGTACCTTCACCAACAGCATTGGTCTATAGATTGTTGGTTGAAGAGCTAAAGATCTTTCTCTAGAAAGTTTGATTCAATTTAAGAAAGTAAAATATTTGTAATAGCGCTTGGGAGATAACATTATTTAAAAAAAAAAATGTAAAAGAGCATAACTCTAGCTTCTCCTAAGCAGAGGGGCAAGAACTGGCTTCTACCAGTGAGAAATTTAATAATAATAACAACCACAGCCTAGTTATTATCATTGTTTTTAACTTCCATGTTCTCTGAACCTTATTTGGCAAAATCCTTTGTTAGCTGTATAGCTGTATTTGGCAGCTAGAAATTCTTTTTTTTAAAATTTATTTATTATTTGTTTTTGCATGTGGCTTTATGGTTCATTGAAAACGACACAGGGAGAAAGCTGCAAAATTTGAGTATAAAAGCACTTGGTAGCAGACAGAAGCATCCTCTCCTGTTTTCTTTATCCCTGTGTTTCTAAGATGGCTCCACCAAGGATCCCTACTTAACCGAGAAGTGACATTCTCGGAGGGAGTGGAGCATTCAGTTTTCTTTGTTGACTGAGTCTCCCAAGGAGCAACATTAATGTCTTTTTCGTTTTCTTCCCATTTTGTAGGATGAAAAGGAGCAGCTTATACAGTCCAAGAGTTCCGTTGCCAGTCTTGTTGGGAGATCAAAATCCATTGTTCAGCTAAAGCCACGCAGTCCCGACCATGTGCTAAAGAGCACCATTTCCATCAAGGCCATCTGTGACTACCGGCAGATCGAGGTGAGGAGGTGGAAAGGGTACTTCCCGCTCCAGAAGGAAGCAGGGGAGAAGGGAAGCCTTCAGTTAGGGCTGTGATAACAGGGAAAGGTCAAATGATAGAGTTCTTCTATTAGAACTTACACATGCTCAAATCTCTTCTATCATGAAAAAAATAAGACTCAACTCTATGATCTTGACCTGCTCCCTGCCTCAGTAATTGGCATCATTATCCACCCAGTTGCCTAAGTGTAGATAGAAATGGTGCTTTGTAGCACCCGGGAGAGATCCATGACTCCTCCCCTCTTAGTCCCCACAGCTAGTAGGACTATCAAGTCAGTAGTATCAATACCTTGTAAATAAGTGTCCCTCAAGTGTACTTCTTCCTGCCCCTGCTGCTACTACAAGTCAGACCCTAAGTTTCTTACACTTGGATCATTGCATCAGCCTCCCCATTCAATGCATTCTTTATCCTACCACCAGCATGGTCTTTTAAAAAAAAAATTTTGTTTTGGCCACGCCGCGCAGCATGTGGGATCTTAGTTCCCTGACCAGGGATCGAACCCACGCCCCCTACAGTGGAAGCACAGAGTCTTAACCACTGGGCCACTGGGGAAGTCCAGCGTGACTTTTTTTTTTTTTTTTAACATCACTCCCCTGCCTAAGTCCTACAACAATTCCCCATTTCTGTGTAGAAAGTCTAAATTCCTTAATGTGGCTTTAAGGTCCTGAATAATCTCTTTACCTCTCTAACCAAGACTGGGCCTCATGCCTTCCATGCATTCCCTGTTAAATCGCATTTGTCACACAGTGTTGTAACCAAATACTGCATCAGAATATGTGGAATATAGACCATGGTTGTTGGCTTACCATTTTTACCTCTAATGGCATAGCATACTTCCAAGCACATAATAGGCTCAATAATATTTGTTATACAAAGGAACAAATGAACTTTTCCTGTACTTTTCTTTGTCTCAGTATTTCTGTCTGTAAAATAGAGATGATATTGTTGGTTACTTGTCTCCTAAGAGAAAGAATTGGTGATGTCAAACGCTTAAACATTTCAGGGATTTGGGTGGGGTGACAGGAAGGGAGGAGGAAGTATCAGAAATGCAAAGTTGTATTATGTCCCTTTAAGTTTTACCCTGTTGGTTGTAGGCTCAGAGAGCTTGCTCTTGCAGGTCTTACAGTCTCCTTATAAATTTCATATACTGTGTTACTTGACATGTAACAGGCATTTAATAAACACTTGATTTATTTCATTTCACAACCTTCCCTAGGTTGTTTATTTATACACATTATCCTTTTGTCTAAATCAGAAACTCTCCCTAGGTGATCTCCAAATGATTGGAGATCTCCAAAACAATTTTTCCTTAAGGATTTCATAGCCTTGGGATCAGCCACCAGGTAAAAATAGGTTGTTGATTTATCCATTAACAATGATTTGTAACTTTGTCTCTTCAGATCACTATTTGCAAGAATGATGAGTGTGTGTTGGAAGATAATTCACAGAGGACCAAGTGGAAAGTGATCAGCCCCACAGGGAATGAGGCAATGGTGCCATCAGTCTGCTTCCTTATCCCCCCACCCAATAAGGATGCCATTGAGATGGCCAGCAGGTAACTCAGCTCAACTGCCACTCTGTACTTCCACCTCTGCTCTTTGGCTGGGTGAACTGATGGAGGTTATGAATCTGCATTTGTGATTTTGAACAGAGAGACCAAGTTTTGAAGATTCTTTTGGGAAAGACCTCTTATTACAATATCAAGTCTTGCACTGCCAGCCACATAGTAGATTTTCAGTAAATGCTATGGTCAATTGAGATATATTCAGTGATAATTCTTTTTAAAAAAAAATCTTTATTGGAGTATAATTGCTTCACAATACCTTGTTAGTTTCTGTTACACAACAAAGCGAATCAGCCATATGCATACACATGTCCCCATATCCCCTCCCTCTTGAGCCTCCCTCCCATCCTCCCTATCCCACCCCTCTAGGTCATTGCAGAGCACTGAGCCAATCCCCCTGTGCTATGCTGCTGCTTCCCACCAGCCAACTGTTTTACATTGGGTAGTGTATATGTGTCGATGCTACTCTCACTTTGCCCCAGATTCGCCCTCCCACCCCATGTCATCAAGTCCATTCTCTATGTCTACCTCTTTATTCCTGCCCTGCAACTAGGTTCATCAGTACCTTTTTTTTCCATTCTTTTTTTAAGATTCCATATATATGCATTACATACGGTATTTGTTTTTCTCTTTCTGACTTACTCCACTCTGTATGACAGACTCTAGGTCCATCCACCTCACTACAAATAACTCAATTTCGTTTCTTTTTACGGCCGAGTAATATTCCATTGTGTATATGTGCTACATGGAACCAACTTAAATGTCCATCGACAGGTGAATGGGTAAAGAACAGTGATAATTCTTTTTTAAATAATTCTTGGTTATAAACAGTTTACTCTCAATAGTTGATTTTTGTACTGACAGCTAACTTTCTTCTTTATATTTTATTGAAATACGTATAAAGATTTTAGAAAGTTGAATTATACCGCAAAACTTACAGTAAAAACTAGCAATCACCTCCCCCACCCCAGAGTTCTGCTTCCCAGAGTGAACTATTTTCAACTCTTTGAGCAGATTTTTCTGATTTTTAACATCAAATGTCTAAATAATGTGATGTTTTTCCTGTTACTTCTTAATTTTTTTTTCAACTTTGGAAATTATTGACTTCCTACTCTAGGAAATTAACAATTAGTTTTCTAACAATTAGTTTTCTACACACCTGTAATTCACTTCTTCACCCATCTTCCAAATGTAGTTATGTCATGATTTTCATTTAAAATCGGTATCTTGTTTGTTAGTTTTACATTAAGTTGTTTACAGCTGAACCACGTAGTACTCTAGGGCATATTGTAAGCCTTACCCAAGCATGTCTTAACTCTCTAAATCGTCCTTTGCCACTGTCCTTGCTTACGCTCAGCTCGTTTCTCAAGCACCACAAGCATACTCTTGCCTCAGGGCCTTTGCATTTCCTCTGCTTGCTTCATATATTAATGTGATTCACTCCCTCATATCTTTAGTTCATCTAATCACCTTCATATACTACCACCCCACTCCCTGCCTATCACTCTCTATCTCCTCTCCCCATCAGAACACTTTATTTTTCTCCAGAACACTTAATACTGTCCAAAAGATTATAAATTTGTTTATTGCCATTCCCCTCCCCTTAGAAGTTCTAAAAGAATAGAGGTATTTGTCTGTTTTGTTTACCTCTGTATCCTCATCACCTAGAACCTGACATGTAGTAGGTACTCAAATGGTTGTTAAAGAAAAGAATGAACGAGTTAGGTGATTGAACATATGTATGAACAAATTATTTTGTATAACTTTGTTTCCTTGGAGCTGATAATTGTTTTGTTTTTAAGTTTGCTTAGTTGTCTGTTTGTATCTTATGAATTTATTCCCAAACTCTCCTATTTGACTGTAAAAGGCTTCTTAGTATGGCCAAACATCAGGTAATTTTCAATTTTATTTTCTCTTGGAAACGTCTCTTCTGAACCATTCTGTTTTCCTTTTCCAGTCTGAACCTGCTCTGTAGGCCTGCTTCATTACTGCCTCCCTGGCATTTCCCTTCATCTTCACCCTGAAGATTCCCTTTACATCTCTTCTGTGTTGGACCCTCTGCTTCCTAGATTCTAAGTCTTATTTATTGGTTTATTCCCTGGTTTGGGAGAGTACACTCTCCAGTAGCTTGCTGAAAAAAAGTGCAGGAGAAGTAAATTTTTTGAATCCTGTCATATCTGAAAATGTCTTTCTTCTCCCTTCATATTGAATTGTCAGTTACAGAATTCTTCTGGAAATTCTTTTCACTCTGAACCTTGAAGGCACTGTCCCACTGTTTTCCAGCTTCCAGGGTTTGTTGTTGAGAAGTACAGTACGATTATCATTCTTTATCATTCTTTAAGTTTATGTAACTGTAAAATTCCCCCTTTGTAGTGAGCAAAACTGTCATTTTGACAAATGCATAGAATTGTGTCCTCTACCACAGTCATGATACAGAACAGTTTGACACTTTGACCTTTTGAATGAAATCTTTATTTCCCTGAAAATTTTAAACTCCTCTCTGTCTTTAATCTTTGAAGGGGATGCTGTGTCTTCAGGTGAGCCTGCCTTGTGCTAAGCCTGAACACAAACTGGAAACTCATATCTTTCAGATATGGGGAAATTTTTCTTGGATTATTTCTTTAATTATTTCCTTTTCTATGTTTGTTTTCTGTTCTCACTTTCAAGAACTCCCATTTGTCAGCTATTGGACCTCCTAACTGTTTGTCTCATTTTCTCTTATTTTCTTTCTGTTTTTTCTTTCTTTGTATTTTTATTTTTCTTTGGGATTTCCTAAACTTTTATTTCAACCTTACAGTCATTTTAGTGGGATTTTTGGAAAATGGAAAGATAAACTAATGGGTTTAATGTCTGACATCCTGGCTTCTAGTTTTCCATCCTATTCTATATATCTTACATTTCTTAGCTTGAAGAAATTCAAGGTAATTTGGTGTGTGTTGAGTGTGTCTGTGTATCTGAGTTTGTAAGTCATCTGTAAGTTGAGATTGAATTAGGCATGGGATGCTAAGAAAAAGATCTTCTCAAGCCCTTCACACTAGTTTCGTTTTATATGCCAGGTGAACTTCTTAAATTGCTGTCAAGTTTTAAACATTTTAGCAGTTTTGTAAAAATATAGAACACAGCAAATCGCTTTTTCTTAAAATTTATTTTAAAATTTATTTATTTATTTATGGCAGTGTTGGGTCACTATGAAGAGCAGGGGCCACTCTTCATAGTGGTGCGCGGGCCTCTCACTATCGCTGCTTCTCTTGTTCTCTGCGGAGCACAGGCTCCAGACGCGCAGGCTCAGTAATTATGGCTCACGGGCCCAGTTGCTCTGCAGCATGTGGGATCTTCCCAGACCAGGGCTCAAACCCGTGTCCCCTGCATTGGCAGGCAGATTCTCAACCACTGCGCCACCAGGGAAGCCCCGCAAATCGCTTTTTAAGCATTGTTGTCAGTTTTCAGCAATTTCAAATGGAGTTTCAAATGGAGTTATGTTGTCTCTACTTTTCTCTCTCATTGCTTTCCCTGGGTATTCCTCTCTCTAGCTTCTCATAATTATATTACATTCAGGTAACATTTATGAGATTGCTAAATATGTGCTGACATAATGTATATAATAGTGTAGCAAATTGCTTGAGCATCTCAATTTATTTAGGTCTGTAGATTCCTATGTTGTTAGTATTTGACTTCTTGCCTTTCTCTGCTCAGCATATAAGCTCAGTTCTTCTAAGGCAATCACATTTTTTCCTTAGAAGGTCTCTAATGTGGAGCTGAAGGCTTTAGAAAAGCTATAGCCAGGTTCTGTGTTGTTTGTAGGGTGGAGCAGTCTTATCAGAAGGTGATGGCCCTTTGGCATCAGCTACATGTTAACACTAAAAGCCTTATCTCCTGGAACTATCTGAGGAAGGACCTTGACCTTGTAAAGACCTGGAACCTGGAAAAGGTAATTATGACAGCTTTACCGCAGGCTCATAACCTATTGGCAAGTTTTTTTTCAGAAGGAACTTCTTACTGTGAGACTCCTCCTCACCCAATTGGTGTAAAATGGAGTCAGGGATACTGTTTCGGGGTTAGGGGCTTGAGGCTCTTAGGAACCAGAAACTTTTACATAAGTGTGTGGAGTAGGGGAATACTGGTGAATTAGCCATCATTAAGGCTTACATACAAGAGGGCACAAAGAGTGCTTCTCAGATACTAGTAATGTCCTGTTTCTTGATCTGAATGCTGATTTCATGGACAGGTTCAATTTGTGAAAAATCAGCATGTTTATAATTATGGTTTGTGCACTGTTTTGTATTACATTCCCATTCCACTGAAATGTCCTCTGGCTTTTTCTCTGCAGCTCCGCTCCTCAGCACCTGGGGAGTACCACCAGGTTATGAAGAACCTGCAGGCCCACTATGAAGACTTCCTGCAGGAGAGCCGTGACTCGGCGCTCTTCTCAGTGGCTGATCGTCTGCGCTTGGAAGAGGAGGTGGAGGCTTGTAAAACCCACTTCCAGCACCTGATGAAGTCCATGGAGAATGGTGTGTGCCTTGGGAAGAGGGAGAGGAAAGTGGAGTGAGAGCCCTGAAGGGTACTGCTGGACCCTTCATATAAACTAGGCAGTATCATCACCACCTTTTTACCACTTGAGTTGCTAAAAAACTTGAGATAGAGAAAAACTTGCAGAGATGAATTCTCAAAATGAGATCATGGAAGAAGAGGCCATATTTCATTCATTATTGCTTATCAACCTATCACATTTTCCTGTGGAAATTACGTGTTTGGATCCTTAAAGAGTAGTATATAATGCAGGGAGTTTGGGAACAGGCAGAAGGTTCCCCACATAAGGCCTTGCTTTCATTCATGGAATATCAGGTCTGCTGGAACCAGTGTTGTTCTCAGGCTTGCTGATCTCTGTTGTCGTGCTTAATGGTCTTCTGTGCTTGTGCATTCACAGAGGACAAAGAGGAAACTGTGGCCAAGATGTACATTTCAGAGCTGAAGAATATCCGGCTGCGCCTGGAGGACTGTGAACAGAGGCTAATCAACCGAATTCAATCCCCTGCCAGCTCTAGGACTGACAGAGATGCCCGGCAGGACAGTGCATTAAGGATCGCAGAACAAGAGGTAAGCCCTAAGAGCAGCGGGTGCTGGATGCAGAGTAAACAATTTCAGAATGAATTGGAGGGCAAGAGAGTCTGGATCCTAAGGAATAAGGCAACAGACTCATGGCAGTCCTACTCCAGAATTCTCCCCTGAAGCCTGTAAATGCCTTTCACCCATGGAAAAGCATAGTTTCAGCTCCCAGGATATTGCTGAATGTTGATTAGTTTCCTACACATTTGGGAAGGCAGACACTGGCAAATTGTTCTAAGTGCTGCTTTTGGACTACATATTTTAAGACTACTTAGTAGAGATGCTGCTCTCTGCTGTCTCCCTTATATGTATTGATGTGTATTATATTCTGTGACATTGTTACTGTCAGTCACATGACTCCAAAAATAGTAAGGAAAGACTCAGATTCTACTGTGGCTCTGGTACACACTTCCTCTGTGACTGAGCAAATTCTCTTCCTTAGTTTCCTTTCTTATAAAATGGAGATAGTAATATATGAGTCACACAAGTTGTTTTGAAAATTAAGTATTATAGTACATATCATGAGCTTCCTGGAAAAGTAGAATGCTGTAAAAATGTGGGGTTGTATTCTTGACATAAAAGCGGCAAATATTAATTGCTTTATTAAGTTCTCATGGGCATGCAAAGAAAGTAAGCCAAAGCTCCTTGCTTTTGGCTCCTAGTGTAAAGAAGAAGAAAAAGTTAAAGTTACAGTTAGAGACTTCAAGTATAAGAGATGTCATAAGATAGTACCTAGTGTACTTCCAGATTGCCAAGCAAACATTGCTGTAGGAATGTGGAGTGTTACTGGAACATTTCTACTTGGGATGTGATGAGGGAGCTCTATGAAGAATGTTAGATTTGATCTGGGAGCTTAAAGGAAATGGAAAGGAATGCCTAATGAGGAGTGAGTTTTCTCAACTTGAGAAATTTCTCAGTAATTCCTAAGCCTGAAGAAGAGGATGTGAGCCCAGTATAATGTTTTTTGGTCAAGAAGGATCTAATATGTCTGTGTGAGGCGTGTCATATGTACCTGCAATTCTCATATTAAAGTGTTTTTACTATTCTGTAGTCATGCAAAATAGGATAGTCAAAGAAATACAGGTTAATACTGAGTTCTTCTAAAGGACCTTTTTTTAAAAAAAAAATTATTTTGGAATAGATTCAGATATAGAGAGAAGTTTTTATTCTCATATAACCTTCACCTAGATTCCATAAATGTTAACATTTTTCCACATTTGCTTTATCATTTTTTTCTACATATGTATATATAATATTGATAATAATCTTTTTTTTTTTTTTTTTTTGAGAGTAAGTTCCAAACATGGTGCTCCTTTACCCCTGTATAGTTCAATGTGCATTTCCAAAAACAAGAATAGTCTCACATAACCATGGGACAGTGATTAAAGTCAGGAAGTGAACATTGGTATAATACTGTTATCCAAGACCTTAATTGAAATTTCTTCAGTTGACCTAATAAATGCCTTTTTGAGTAGTACCCCCACACCCATAATTCCCCCCCCAAAAAAGAATATTGTGGTGTAGGATTCAGTGCAGTATCCCACATTGCATTTAGTTGCTGCATCTCTTTAGATTTCTTAACCTGAAACAATTGCTTGATTTTTCATCATCTATCATGACCTTAATATTTTTGTGGAGTGCAGCCCATTTATTTTATAGAATGTCCCCCTATTTTTGTTTATCTAAGGCTTGTTCAAGATTAAATATAGGTTACACATTTTTGGCAGGAATACCATAGAAGTGATAGTATGTCCTTGGTGCATCCCATCAGGAGGCATGTGATGTTGATTTGTCCCATTACTGGTGATAGCTTTTATCACTTGTTGCTATTTTCCTCATTGTGATTACTAAGTATCTTGTGAGGAGATACTTTGAGACTATGTAAATATCCTGTTTTACATCAAACTTTCACCAAACTGTTATAGTATCCTTTTTTTTTTTATTTTTTTTTAATAGATCTTTATTGGAATATAATTGCTTACAATACTGTGTTAGTTTCTGTTGTACAACAAAGTGAATCAGCCATATGCATACATACATCCCCACATCCCCTCCCTCTTGAGCCTCCCTCCCTCCCTCTCTATCCCACCCCTCTAGGTCATCGCAAGCACCGAGCTGATCTCCCTGTCCTATGCTGCTTCTTCCCAGTAGCTAACTATTTCACATTTGGTAGTGTATATATGTCCATGCTAGATACTACTCTCACTTCGCCGCAGCTTCCCCCTCCTCCACCGTGTCCTCAAGTCCATTCTCTATGTCTCTGTCTTTATTCCTGCCCTGCTAGCAGGTTCATCCTGCCCTGCTACTAGGTTTGGGTTTTTTTTTTAGATTCCATATATATGTGTTAGCATATGGCATTTGTTTTTCTCTTTCTGACTTACTCCACTCTGTATGACAGACTCTAGGTCCATCCACCTCGCTACAAATAACTCAATTTTGTTTCTTTTTATGGCTGAGTAATATTCCATTGTATATATGTGCCACATCTTTATCCATTCATTTGTCAGATGGACATTTAGGTGGTTTCCATGTCCTGGCTATCGTAAATAGTGCTGCAATAAACATTGTGGTACAGTGTGGTACAATGTCTCTTTTTTTAAAAATTTATTTATTTATTTGTTTTTGGCTGTATTGGGTCCTTGTTTCTGTGCGAGGGCTTTCTCTAGTTGCGGCAAGTGGAGGCCACTCTTCGTTGCGGTGCGTGGGCCTCTCACTATCGCGGCCTCTTTTGTTGCGGAGCATAGGCTCCAGACGCACAGGCTCAGTAGTTGTGGCTCACGGGCCCAGCTGCCCCTTGGCATGCGGGATCTTCCCAGACCAGGGCTCGAACCCGTGTCCCCTGCATTGGCAGGCAGACCCTCAATTACTGCGCCACCAGGGAAGCCCACAATGTCTCTTTTTGAATTATGGTTTCTCAGGGTATATGCCTGTGTGGGATTGCTGGGCCATATATTAGTTCTATTTTTAGTTTTTAAAGGAACCTCCATACTGTTCTCCATAGTGGTCGTATCAGTTTACATTCCCACCAACAGTGCGGGAGGCTTCCCTTTTCACCACACCCTTTCCAGCATTTATTGTTTCTAGATTTTTTGATAATGGCCATTCTGACTGGTGTGAGGTGATAACTTCAATTGTAGTTTTGATTTGCATTTCTCTAATAATTAGTGATGTTGAGCATCTTTTCATGTGCCTCCTGGTCATCTGGACATCTTCTTTGGTGAAATGTCTATTTAGGTGTTCCACCCATTTTTTAATTGAATTGTTTGTTTTTTTGATATTGAGCACCATGAGCTGTTTGTATATTTTGGAGATTAATCCTTTGTCTGTTGTTTCATTTGCAAATATTTTCTCCCATTCTGAGGGTTGTCTTTTTGTCTTGTTTATGGTTTCCTTTGCTGTGCAAAAGCTTTTAAGATTTATTAGGTCCCATTTGTTTATTTTTGTTCTTATTTCCATGTCTATGGGAGGTGGGTCAGAAAAGATCTTGCTGTGGTTTGTGTCAAAGAGTGTTTTTCCTATGTTTTCCTCTAAGAGTTTTATAGTGTCTGGTCTTACATTTATTCTTTAATCCATTTGGAGTTTATTTTTGTGTATGGTGTTAGGTAGTGTTCTAATTTCATTCTTTTACATGTAGCTGTCCACTTTTCCCAGCAGCACTTAATAAAGACGCTGTCTTTTCTCCATTGTATGTTCTTGCCTCCTTTGTTGTAAATTGGGTGACCATATGTGTGTGGGTTTATCTCTGGGCTTTCTATCCTGTACCATTGATCTATATGTTTTTGTGCCAGTACCATACTGTCTTGATTACTGTAGCTTTGTAGTATAGTTTGAAGTCAGAGAGCCTGATTCCTCCAGCTCCGTTTTTCTTTCTCAAGATTGCTTTGGCTATTCAGGGTCTTTTGTGTTTCCATATGAATTGTAAAATTTTTTGTTCTAATTTTGTGAAGAATGCCATTGGTAGTTTGATAGGGATTGCATTGACTCTGTAGATTGCTTTGGGTGGTATAGTCATTTTCACAATGTTGATTCTTCCAGTCCAAGAACATGGTATATTTCTCCATCTGTTTATGTCATCTTTGATTTCCTTCATCAGTGTTTTATAGTTTTCTGAGTACAGATCTTTTGCCTCCTTAGGTAGGTTTATTCCTAGGTATTTTATTCTTTTTGTTGCGAGGGTGAATGGATTTGTTTCCTTAATTTCTTTTTCTGATTTTTCATTTTTAGTGTATAGGAATCCAAGAGATTTCTGTGCATTAATTTTGTATCCTGCAACCTTAACAAATTCATTGATTATTCTGGTAGTTTTCTGACCAAATTAATTATTAGTATGACTTTTGCCAAAAGGTGGTTTTCTAATTCTGTCATTCCTTTTACATTTAAAATTTTCCATTCTATCAAAAGGGAAGCGCTTGCCTCCCCCGTTCCCTCCTTTCTTCCTTTGTTATGTCAGTATGAACTTATGGATTCTTATTTTAATTCAGTGGTTTGTATAATAATTTGCTACTGTCTTTATTTTGATGTTCAAAATTTCCCAAATTTAGCCATTGGGAGCCCCTTCAAGCTGGGTCCTATGTCATTTTTTTTTTTTTTTAAGATGTTGGGGGTAGGAGTTTTAGTAATTTATTCATTTATTTTTGCTGTGTTGGGTCTTTGTTTCTGTGCAAGGGCTTTCTCTAGTTGTGGCAAGCGGGGGCCACTTATCATCACGGTGCGTGGGCCTCTGACTATCGCGGCCTCTCTTGTTGTGGAGCACAGGCTCCAGACCCGCAGGCTCAGTAGTTTTGGCTCATGGGCCTAGTTGCTCAGTGGCATGTGGGTTCCTCCCAGACCAGGACTCGAACCCATATCCCCTGCATTAGCAGGCAGATTCTCAACCACCGCGCCACCAGGGAAGCCCCTATGTCATTTTAACATGCCCTCATCATTCTTTGAGTGCTTTCTTATTTCTCAACAAAACAGGATATTCTGGGTTCCTCTTGCCTTTACCAACCCCAACCCTAGAATCAGCGTCTCTCCTAGGAGTCTTGCTTCCTTTAGGTTCCTTTATTTAGAAACCAAGATCAGGTGCTGAGTGTGCTCATTTTTATTGGCATGTCCACTTCTAGGCCTGCTTAGCAGATAGAGCATACAAGTGATCACAAATTCATATATCTGTTTCCATCTAGGTCCAAACCAGTACCTCAGGGCTTATTCTTTTCTTTCCTTTTTCCAAATATGTAACTCCCCCAAGAATAAAACACCTCCTTCACATTATCCACAGTAAATTTATTTATTGCTCAATTCTAACATGTACAGATAATGGTTTCAGAACTGCTAACTCATAGTATTACAAAAAGCAAACCTACTAACTAGAGTTTAATGTAATTCTTTTTGTGTTTATCCTGAAGGTATGTCTATAGTCAATTCTGTGTTCAGAAGTTACTTGTCTGTATTCTTTCCCCAGCTCCCCCTGTATTGCTGTTTCCCAGTTGATTCCATCATTCTCCTATATATGGCATTTGGTTTGTTTCCAATATTTTGCTATTATGAACAAGGACTTCTTTTTAACTTCTTTGTTCAGTTCTGTGTCTGTGTTTGTTGTGTGTCTTATTCCTGACAGCACACCCAGGAGGATTTGCAGCAACTGAGGTCAGACTTGGATGCTGTTTCCACGAAATGCAGCAGCTTTCTCCATCAGTCCCCATCTGGTTCGAGTGTCCCAACTCTGCGCTCAGAACTTAATCTGCTGGTGGAGAAAATGGAGCATGTGTATGGTCTCTCCACTGTCTATTTGAACAAGTGAGTGAGCTGAGAATTTGGGTCCAGAGGGAAATGTTTTCCATTCAGATGAAAAATAAAGTGCCTGGAATGTTTCATGAACAGTTCAGGGAGAGTGCACCCATGAAAAGAGCTTGTACCCATAAAAAGAGACCTTGGCTTTAGTTTCAAATAACAGGTAGTGGGTTCATTTGGTGTGCAATGAACAAATGCCAGGAGTTCAGAAGGGGAGTTGATTTACAGTTTTAGGACTATTTTCTGATTGATTAGATACCTCTTTTCAAAACGAAAAAGGGACACTAAAGAAAGAAAAATTTTCATCTAAACTAAATATACTAGGCTTTGAGGGTCTTCCCTCTACCCACCCATCCCTACCCATGTCCTTGAGAAGCAAGATCTTAGAGTCTTCATGGTATTGAGTGGATTTCTGGCCTCATGCCTTTTTTCCCATGAGACCACCGTGTGTGTGTGTGTTCCAGTGCCACCCAGAGCTTCATTTTTTTTTTTTTTTTTTTGTGGTACGCGGGCCTCTCACTGCTGTGGCCTCTCCCGTTGAGGAGCACATGCTCCAGATGCTCAGGCTCAGTGGCCATGGCTCACGGGCCCAGCCGCTCCGCGGCATGTGGGATCTTCCTGGACTGGGGCATGAACCTGTGTCCCCTGCATCGGCAGGTGGACTCTCAACCACTGCGCCACCAAGGAAGCTCCAGAACTTCATTTTTAATTGGCTTAAATCGGCGGCACTACACCATGCTTTCTTGTTTTTATGAAACCCTGTCATTATTTAGTAATGGCAAAGTTGATCTTTCTTTAAAATAAATTATTTATTTATTTATTTATTTATTTATTTATTTTGGGCCCCATTGGGTCTTCGTTGCTGCGCACGGGCGTTCTCTAGTTGCGGCCAGTGGGGGCTACTCTTTGTTGTGGAGCGCCGGCTTCTCACTGCGGTGGCTTCTCTTGTTGTGGAGCACGGGCTCTAGGCGTGGGCTTCAGTAGTTGTGGCTCGTGGGCTCTAGAGCGCAGGCTCAGTAGTTGTGGCGCACGGGCTTAGTTGTTCCGTGGCCTGTGGCATCTTCCTGGACCAGGGCTCGAACCTGTGTCCCCTGCATTGGCAGGCGGATACCTAACCACTGTGCCACCAAGGAAGCCTGCGAAGTTGATTTTGACAGTTACGTTTGGTGAATCTCTCTGTAGTGCTCCAGGTCTGTAGCTCAGCTCTTAAAATGTGTGTATTAATGGAAGTGATTTTATCCTCACAGGCTAAAGACAATCAGTGTTATAGTGCGTAGCATCCAGGATGCTGAACTCTTAGTCAAAGGTTATGAAATCAAGCTGAGTCAAGAAGAAGCAGTACCAGCAGATCTCTCAGCTCTGGAGTCCCATCGGTCTACGTTACAGGTTGGTTGTTCTCAGTTCTTAGGTTGACTTAACATATCCATAGCTTGGGGTTAGCAGAGAAATGCGGTTTTGGATGGCATGACACTGATTTAAGTTTGCATTTGAATTAGACAGAATATCATACTTAATATCTTTTTTGTTGTTGTTTTGTTTTTTGTTTTTTTGCGGTACACGGGCCTCTCACTGTCGTGGTCTCTCCCGTTGCGGAGCATAGGCTCCGGACGCGCAGGCTCAGCGGCAGTGGCTCACGGGCCCAGCCACTCTGTGGTATGTGGGATCTTCCCAGAGTGGGGCGCGAACCCATGTCCCCTGCATCGGCAGTCAGACTCTCAACCACTGCGCCACCAAGGAAGCCCCAAACTTAATATCTTTTGATGTGGGTCCAAAGAAGAAAGGATTGAGAAATAGGTCTAGCTAGAAAGGGGAGATAAAGGACTATGCTTCTCTATTTATTTTTTCCTATTTCTCCCCAGTAAAGTCATAGTTTAATTGGATATAATCAGTGGTTGTGCTATAAGTTTGTTAATCATTTAGCTGTTATCTCCTTTGATTCTCACAAGCAACTCTGTGAGGTAGATAGAGAAGGGATTTTTATCTCTATTTACATATAGAATACCAAGATTCAGATTGGCTAAGTGACTTATCATGGTGTCATAGCTTATAAGCAGTAGAGCCAGGTTTCAGACACAAGGTCTTTGCACATTTTCTGTACTCTACTGACTGACCAGTTTGCATGAGGACTGTGGACGCATTTCTGGCACAAACAGTATAGAGTCTAGGTTCCGAACCACAGATGTAATATGGAGCTGGCTGTAGACAACGTCCTTGTTTTTTACCTTAGTTTTAGTCCTTTTTTAGCATGGAGTATATTTAACCTGTTGCTGTGCTTGTGTTTTTATAGCACTGGCTCAGTGATGCGAAGGACAAGAATTCAGTGTTTTCAGTCCTGGATGAGGAAATTGTGAACGCCAAGGTGGTGGCAGAGCAGCTGAGTCGTCTGACCCCAGAGCGAAACCTGGATTTGGAACGCTATCAGGAGAAGGGCTCCCAGCTACAGGAGCGTTGGCACCGGGTCATTGCCCAGCTGGACACCCGGTAAGTGGCGGCCCCACCCTTTTCTTCTCTTAGGGTTCAGGAACTAGGTTTTAAACAAAAATAGAGTTATTTCTTTGTATGCTTGTTTAAAGGCAGGAATTGATAGGATGGGGTAGAAATTAAGTGACAGTATACCTTCTGGACAACGTAAGTGACAGGAGGTTGGGACCACCAACCCCAGAGCAGTCCTGAGGCTTGCTTTTGGGGCGCAGTGCTTCTCCTGTGTCCCTGGTCTTAACCCATTTAAGCCATGATGACAGTGGTGTCTTAGAATATAGACTGGAAAGGTGACTTAATGATCTTTTCTCAGGACAAAACCTGAGTTCTAGCTCTTGTTTTACTAGCTTTGAATCTTTTTTTTTTTGGCCGTGCTGCACATCATGCAGGATCTTAGTTCCCCGACCAGGGATCGAACCTGTGCCCCCTTACTGTAGAAGTGCAGAGTCTCAACCACTGCCATGCTGGGGAAGTCCCTAGCTTTGAATCTTAATATGAGTTATTATTCGTAGTGGGGCTTTGTAGAATTTCTTGCTTCCTTTTCATTTGCTGATTTAGTGGTTTTTATCTGTTATTTGAAGTCCTGCTTTTGATGACTGATTTGAGTAGCAAAGATAGGAAACTACCTATCTGAGGTTAGGCTAGTTAGGAAAATATATAGGAAGAGGGGTTATAGAGACTCAAATAAGCTTGGACTGATTCTGTATAATTGAATTACTATCCCAAGGCTAGTTAGACTAACAAAAGTGGTATAGGAAGCTGTTACTGTAATTAACAGTTAATTACTACTATTTTTTACCCACTCCACCCCTATTTTTCTCCCCAAGAAACTACAGTGATTCATAAATCATAGCTGGAGTACTCTGACTGGTACTGACATCAGGAGACAAAAGTGTACAGCCAGTACTACCTTATTGGCAACCTGGTAATCCTTGGCAACATAGGTGAAAAATTTGACAAGGATTATCATGGGATGCCAGGCCCCAAAGCCGATTCCAGGCCTAGCAGGGCATGACTGGCTTCTATTCACTTTTCACCCCGTAACATAGTGGGTAAATGCATAGCTCCCACTCAGTGCTGCATTGCTCTTATCTCAAAATAAAGAAGTGTCCTCTGTGGTTAAGCCCAACTGGGCTTGGAGGGAATTGCTTCATTTATTTAATTGTATTTATACCAAGATAACTGATAGCAGTTTCCCTTTGCTTCTGCAGCCAATCTGAGCTAGAAAGTATCCAGGAAGTTCTGGGAGATTACCGAGCCTGCCATGGAACTCTCATCAAATGGATTGAGGAAACCACTGCCCAGCAGGAAATGATGAAGCCAGGCCAGGCTGAGGACAGCAGAGTGCTATCCGAGCAGCTCAGCCAGCAGACGGTGGGTGTGGCCGTAGCCGAGTGGAAGTTGCACAGGGGAAGCTAGCTTATCATAAAGAAGATGATATGCTAGCAATTAGCTTCCCTCCAATGTTAAGATATTCTGAGCTCCTTCTGAAAAGGGTTCAAGCAGGATGGTCTCTAGGTACTGGTTTTGCATTTAGGCCTGGTAACCTGTAAGGCCCCTTCCAGTCCTGAATTTCTGTGAGTATATATTGAAAGCGCTAGATGGGCAGAGTAGAGTTATCTTGCTTTATTTCGTTTCTTGATATTACATTTTGTTTTGCTAGGATTAGAATATAGGGGAATGAAAACCCAGGGAAAACTATGAGTGGAAGAAAATTATTTCATTCAAAGCAGTTTTTATTTGTTGGTATTTTGGGGTTTTTTTTGGCTCCCTCACTCATTATGAGAACTTGAGCAAATTACTTAGTCTCTTAGTACTCTACTTTCCTTAACAATAAAACAGTCATAGTCCATTATTTGTTCAACTGCCCTCATGAGGTTTTTGTAGTTAGGATTAAATGAAATGATACATGTAAAATACTTAGAACAATGGTTTTCAAAGTGTGGACAACCAGAGTAGCAGCATCAGCATCACTTGGGAACGTGTTAGACGTGCGAGTTCTCACACCCGAACCCAAATCTATCGAGTCAGAAACTCTGGAGGTGTAACCCAGCAATCTATGCTTTATCCAGTGTTCTAGGTGATTCTCTCGCAGCTAAGTTTCGAACATGGTAAATGCTCAGCTGTTTCAGTGATGATAATGACAATGATAAGGTTGTGATATTTTGGTTCCCAGGAGCTGTTTGCAGAAATCGAGAGAAATCAGACAAAACTGGACCAGTGTCAAAAATTTTCTCAGCAATACTCCACTATTGTAAAGGTAATGCTACCATATCCCAGAAGGAACGTAAATTGTCTCCAGCTTAGGAAGATCTGCATGTCACTATAGGTTTTGGTTTTGGTTTTGGTTTTGGACAAGTAAGCAGAACTCTTCTGCTCCATCCTTAGGTTAATGCAGATGTGTGCTTCTCGTGGCCACATATTTGGGGATGCTCAGAGAGGTACCAGACATCAGCTGAGATTTGAGGAGTCTCCATTAGGATGACCCACAGGCCTCTTAAACTTACCATGTGAAAAACAGAATGTTTGGGTTTTCTTCTCAAATATGCTTCTCACTATCTTAAATATCTCAGGAAATAGTGGCACCATTTTCCTAGTTGCTGAGGCAAAAAAAGACCCCAAGAGTCATCCTTAACTCTTCTCTTTACCTTAAACTTTATGTTTAACAACAGTCTGGGAACAAGTTGGCTTCATCTTCCAGTATGTCCCGGATCTGACTACCCGTAACTGCCCCTCCCTCTCCCATTTTCCTGGTTCACGTCTAAGTGAAGAATCTTCCATAGCCTGCTCCAGTACTCTGCGCTGCTCTCTTGCTTCTGCTCCTGCCCCCACAAGCTATTTTCCCACACAGTAGCCAGACTCACTTTTTAGGAACATACCACACATCACAGAACCTCAGACACCATCGATTATAAGCCACATTATTTTATGCACTACCAAAAAGGGAGAAACTCCACCAATTATGCACATGTCAAGTAAGACATATTGCAAATTTTAGAGATACTAAAATATAAGGGAAATGTGTACCTTACCATAGCTGAGACATGATAGATTAGATCCTGTCACTCTTTTTTTTTTTTTTTTTTTTTTTTTTTTTTTTGCGGTACACGGGCCTCTCACTGCTGTGGCCTCGCCCGTTGCGGAGCACAAGCTCTGGAAGCGCAGGCCCAGCGGCCATGGCTCACAGGCCCAACCGCTCCACGGCATGTGGGATCCTCCTGGACCGGGGCGCAAACCCGCGTCCCCTGCATCGGCAGGCGGACTCCCAACCACTGCGCCACCAGGGAAGCCCCCTGTTACTCTTCTGCTCAGAACTGTCTCATGGCTTCATATCATACTTGTACTAAAATTTTAAATCCTTTTGTGGTTTATGCGGCTATACAATATCTGGCTCCCCACTCCCTGTTTCTCTGATAAGGTCTTTAAAAAAAATGACCTGAGATTCTCATATATTTTTTTGTTTAACATGTGCCTTCCCACGAGAACGTAAGTTCAAGGGGAACAAGGTTTTTTCTGACTTGTCTCCCACTATGCGTGTAGCACTCAGAACAATGACAAGCACATAATAGGTGCTCAACAAGTAGTTTTTTAAATGAATACATTTCTTCAGTTAATAACAGGAGACTTGGTGTCACAAAGAATTGAGTTCATATCCTAGCTTCACCATTTTCTAGGCTTAAGACTTTGAGCAAACACTTAGCCCCTCTGAGTTTCTGTTGCTATATCTACAAAATGTGAACAGTAACTACCTCACTTGTGATTGCAAAGTGTTTGCAAAGATTAAATGGGATAATTTATACATAGGACAATGCCTCAAACTTAAAATACATTCAGTAAATGGTAGCACGTGTTTTTATTAATATTTTATTGTTACTATTTTTTTTTAATAGACTGCTTACGGAACTCATTCAGTATTTTCCTCCTGCCTAGAATTTTCAAAGTCGACAATAGAAAGCAAGACATTCTGGGCAAAAGGAACTGCATAATCAAAGGCATGGAGGAATAAAATCCAATGATTATATGAGGAAATAGCAAATTCTAGCAATTCTGGTATAGCTAGAAGGTGTACTTTACATGAGAAACAGTGATTGTGGAAAATGAGAGGGGAGATTGTGGCCAGCCTTTGAAAGGCCTTGTTCAGTTCCTTTGTCTTTACCATCTGTTTTTTTTTTCTTTTTTTTTTGCGGTACGCGGGCCTCTCACTGTTGTGGCCTTTCCCACTGCGGAGCACAGGCTCAAGGCGCGCAGGCTCAGCGGCCATGGGTCACGGGCCCAGCCGCTCCGCGGCACGTGGGATCCTCCCGGACCAGGGCACGATCCCGTGTCCCCTGCATCAGCAGGCGGACTCTCAACCACCGCGCCCCCAGGGAAGCCCTTTTTTTTTTTTTTTTTTAAATAAGAAAGAGCTTAACGCGTTCTCAGAACTGACAGGTTATGGCCTGGGCAGCCTGAGCAAGAAGAGTGGCATCAGATAAAGTTGAACATGTAGACTGAGGGCTGGCTGGGGCTCACAGACATTTGGATTTTATTCTAAGAACATAGAGGAGTCAGCCAAGAAGTAAAATAGTAAGGAGTTAAGATAAATAATCTGAATAACATTTTATTTTTTTATTTTTTGGATTTCTTTTTTTTTGAATTTCATTTTATTATTATTTTTAAACAGCAGGTTCTTATTAGTTATCCGTTTTATACAAATTAGTATATATATGTCAATCCCAATCTGTTCTTGCTCCTCAAAACATGGTCTGTGAACCAAGAACATTGACATCACCTGGTAACTAGTCAGAAATGCAGAATCTTCAGCCTGCTGAATCAGGATCTGCATTTTAACAGGATCCCCAGGTGAATGTTGATATTTGAGAAGATCTTCTCTAGGTCACTGAGAACTTTCAAACAGAGGAACGAAGTGGTCACCTTTTTGACTTAGAAAAGTTATGCTAGTAGCAGGACAGAAAATAAATTGGAGGTGAGACTCTAAGCAGGAGAGTAAGAGGCTATTGCACTGTCATGTGAACTATGAAGAGGGCCTGGACCAAGGCAGCACTCTCAGGATTGCAGAGGAAGTGACAAGATAGCATGGTGACATGAGAAGAGCGTTGGTTTAGGGACGGAAGACAGATTCCAATCCTGACTGTGTTGCTCACCCACTGAGTTAATTAGTGAAGCTCACTTCCTGTCTCCTGGCCTCAGTTGCCCCATGTGTGAGATGAAAGGATGGGATCAGCACACAACAAACTGCAAATTCAGGAGCAGCAAACTGTGGCCCACAGGCTAAATCCAGCCTGCACACCTATTTTATATGGCCCATGAGAAATGCCTATAAGAAATCAGAAGAAGAATACCTCACGACATATGAAAATTATATGAACTTCAGCTTTCAGTGTCTCTTAAGTCATGTTTTATCATAATACAGCCATGCTCTTTCATTTACTTACTTTCTATGGCTGCTTTCACTTGCAGTGGCAGAGGTGAGTAGCCATGACTGAGATAGTACAACTTTCAGGAAAGGTTTGCTAACCTCTATTCTAAAGGATTGTCAAAATGCCTTTCACCATTGAAATGCTGTGATGCTACTGCATGACAGTGTGAGCTATAAGCCCTGTGTAAACGTAGTTCAATGTCTTCTTCCCCCAGGACTATGAATTGCAACTGATGACATACAAGGCCTTTGTGGAATCACAGCAGAAATCCCCGGGCAAGCGCCGTCGCATGCTTTCCTCTTCAGATGCCATCACACAAGAGGTGAAAGGGTGGGGCAAGGACGTGTGCCGCTGTCCTCCCTCAAGGAAAGATTCGCTCATCGAGGCCTTACAGTTTGATTACTGTCGAGCGTGTGACTTCATGAAAACTTCCTCTTATTGTCAACTATTTAAGTTGACTTTTCTGGCAGATAACTTATCTAAATTGTTTTTTTTTTTTAACCGTAGTTCATGGACTTAAGGACTCGCTACACAGCATTGGTGACCTTAACAACTCAGCACGTGAAATACATCAGTGATGCACTCCGGCGGCTGGAGGAGGAGGAGGTGAGGGCAGCTGGGTCCTAAATCATCTTGAGAGTAGAATGAAAAATCTTGAACCTCATCCGTCAAGATTTAAAATGCACACACAGCCAGCTGATGTCCATTGTTCACAGTAGTCATGTTCTATGAAGGCACTGTACACACTGCACCAGCAAATTCTTTTTTTTTTTCTAACATCTTTATTGGAGTATAATTGATTTACAATGTTGTGTTAGTTTCTGCTTTATAACAAAGTGAATCAGCTATACATATATCCCCATATCCCCTCCCTCTTGCGTCTCCCTCCCACCCTCCCTATCCCACCCCTCCAGGTGGTCACAAAGCACCGAGCTGATCTCCCTTGTACCAGCAAATTCTGAATTCATGCATCCAGGGGAACACAGGGTTAGGTTCCTGCCAGCTCGTGGTCACATCACAACATTTTTGTCAACGGATAATGCACAACCTGGTTTTATGTGTGTTTTTGTTTAAAAACACATTTTAAAATATATCTTATTGATTGACTAACATTGAACTCATGGCCAAGAGCAATATAACTCACACCTGAACAAAGCTTATTAAGCGCATTTTCTCCATAAGGCACATCACAGCCTTCTAGTGAATAATGAGGACTGAGTGTCTTGTGTCTGACACTCCCACTTCCAAGTATCTTTATTACAGAAACATTATAAGCATGAAGAAAGGGATATGAACAAGGATTCTTAATAAAGTATAATTTGTTAAAGAGAAATAGTGGCAATATCCAAATTCCATATGATGGAATGCTATGAAGCTGTTAAAAATAATAAAATAGATTTAAATGAACCAACAAGGAAAGATATTTATAATATATTTTTTGAGGAAAAAAGCAACTTGAAATACTATGTATAATTATGATTTCAGTAATAACAAAACTGTGTGTACCACAAAGGGACAATATGGGCATACAAACAAGTTTAGAAATATATATACCAAATTCCTGAGGAAATGAGATTAAAGGAACATATATTGTGAATTTCAGATTGTTTGAATTTGTTGTAATGAGTATGCAATCTTTTTGTAATTATGAAGATCTTCTATGTCTTTGCAAAATAAGTTTCCACATATTCAATAACACTTATAAAAGAAATGCTGTTGGGAACATTAACCCATACCAACTTTTGCCCATGTAAATTAGCAAAAGACTTCCTTTCTGTCAGTACCTACCTCATTTAATCTCTGTAGATGTCAATCTCCTCATCTGTAAATCTAAGAATTATGAACATAAGTAAGATGCTATATGTGAAGGGCTTTTTAATTAATTTATTTTATTTTATTTATTTTTGGCTGTGTTGGGTCTTTATTGCTGCCTGTGGGCTTTCTCTAGTTGCAGTGAGCGGGGGCTACTCTTCATTGTGTTGTGTGGGCTTCTCATTGCGGTGGCTCTAGGCGCACGGGCTTCAGTAACTGTGGCTCGCGGGCTCAGTAGTTGTGGCTCGTGGGCTTAGTTGCTCCACGGCATGTGGGATCTTCCCAGACCAGGGCTCGAACCCACGTCCCCAGCATTGGCATGCGGATTCTTAACCACTGCACCACCAGGGAAGCCCGTGAAGGGCTCTTTAAAATCAGTAAATAATTATTGACTGCCCATCACATATGAAAACAGCATGCTTTTTTAGAAAAGTGCTAACCTAGATATAATGAATTTAGCTCTTAGTATCACCCAGGCACTGGTGAGCAATGCTGTAGGCTGGGTAAATTATATTTAACTTGGGGTTATTTTAGCTATGATTTAGGTAACATTCATGTCTTTGTTTTAGCTACTCTGAATCAGGCTGGTGTAGTAAGACATTGACCAAGATACTGATTTTCTATTTCCTCTTCTAGAAAGTGGTAGAAGAAGAAAAACAGGAACATGTGGAGAAGGTTAAAGAACTTTTGGGCTGGGTGTCTACCCTAGCAAAGAATACACAAAGCAAAGCTACCTCATCCCAGACCAAAGAATCAACAGACATTGAAAAAGCTATTTTAGAACAGCAGGTGAGTAGAAGGTCCATCTGTCACTTCCTGGGTAGCATAATATGTGATTACTCATTAAGTGGAATAATATGTCACATATGGGCCACCCAGGAACGATTATGATCTCAATAAGTGTTAACTTCCAGGACTTAAACTTAAGACATCATCTTATTTGTACTTCTGCTTTCTAGATCACTGTATATAGTGGTAATAATCATCTTACCTAAGCTAAGTTTTTCCCTAGGATTTTATTTTAAGTTATTTCAAATGATTTTTGGTTCTTTAATATCTTGATTTCTGAAACTTTTTTCATCTACTGCATAGGTTCTGGCAGAGGAGCTAACAACCAAGAGGGAACAAGTCTCTGAGGCCATTAAAACTTCACAGATCTTCTTGGCCAAGCATGGTCATAAGTGAGTATTAAATGAGAGATTACAGGACATCTGGGGGAACTGGATCTACCTGACTAAAACTTCAGGTCATGATCAGAATTTGGGCTGGAGAATTCAGGGTGGCAAGAGCCAGATTATGAAGAGCCTTGTAGTTCATCCTGAGGAGTATGCATTCTACCTGTTGGCTATGGGGAAAGATTTTAAATATGATTGGAGTTTGTTGATAAAGGTTTCTAGAACAGTTTTATAGAGAATGGATAGACATGGGGCAAGAGTAGAGGCCTGAGAGACCAGTTAATATAGTCTCTGTTCTGATAATATAGGCAAGAAACGATGAGAGATGGAGAGGGGACAAAGATTCAAAAGATCGTATGGATAATGAACTTACAGGGTTTGGTGACGAATGAAAATTATCAGATATAACTCCCAGGTTTCTGGCTTAGGCCACTGGGTATTTGGTGATGCTGCTTACCAAGACAGAGAATACAGGAGAAAGTATGGGTTGAGGAAGGAGGCAGCTATAGTTTCAGACATTATGTTTTTTGTTTTTTGGGGTTTTTTTGCAGTGTGTGGGCCTCTCACTGTTGCGGCCTCTCCCGTTGTGGAGCACAGGCTCCGGACGCGCAGGCTCAGCAGCCATGGCTCTCGGGCCCAGCCGCTCTGCAGCATGTGGGATCTTCCCGGACCGGGGCACGAACCCGTGTCCCCTGCATCGGCAGGCAGACTCCCAACCACTGCACCACCAGGGAAGCCCCAAGTTTCAGACATTATGAATGTGAAGAACCCACAGGACATCAGAGGGTAAACTTCCAGTATGTATTTGGAAGTACCTGATACATTATTTATGCCTTATGTAGTTCCACTAAAGTTGTCCAGTGGGCAGCTTTATGTGTAAATTTAGAATTAATGAGAGACATTTGAAGTGACAGAGATTTGAGTCGTCAGCATAGAAGAAACCATGACTGGATTAGCTTACAAGGTTCAAGGGCTTCTCTCTTAGAAAAGTAAGAGGAAATTATGAATGATACCTTAGAACCCAAGAGAGAACAGGGCTCCAAAAAGAAGGGAGTGGTCAAAAGTCAAGAAAAGTTAAGACTGAGACGGCTATTAAATTTGGCGAGTTGGAAGCTTTTGGTGACTCTGGTGAAAAGCTGGGGGATGATGTCTGATTTAGAGTAATGGGGAGCACGTGAGGTGTGGAAGGTAGTGATAATGAAATTAGACTACTCTTCCAAGGAGCTTGGCCATGGGAAAGAAGAGAAATAATACAGCAAGTACTTAGAGCAGAATTTATGTTCAAGAAAAGGTTTTGTTTTATTGAAAGATCAGGGAGACGTAACTGTGTTTATGGACTGAGTCTCAAGGACTGAAAGGGAGAGAGAAATTGAAGTCATAGGAGAGGGGTTGCAAAGGATGTAGGAGAGGATAAAATTTACCCATGGGTAGAAAATACAACCTTAAACAGGAGTTGAGACACCTTTTCCTCTGAGGTCTGAGGAAAAGGAGATTAGGAAAGGTATGGATACAGATAAATATGCCAGAAGTGAAGTCAGAAAGTGAGAGAATTAGTGCCCAGTGGTCTGTATTTTCTCTTTGAAATAGGGAGAGAGGTTGTTTGCTGCAAGTTAGAGGGGAACCTCCAAGAGGATTGTCAGGAAGCACAGAAGTCCAGTAGAGGTTAGAAACCAGGAAGACCTCTTCTGTTGATACATGGTTTTGGAATCCCCCCACTAGATAGACTTAGGCTGCATGTGGGAACAGAGAAGTCCAGGGGTTTGGTTGATCTGGGACTGGAGTCTTGTTAGTGAGGAGAGAGTGCAAAGATAATAGGGACTAATTGAGATGGTGGCCTGTGGGTCTGGACTCCAAAGAGAAGAAACTGAAGATAATGGAGAGGACTGATAGATTAAGAGAGGTGCAGGAGTCAAGGAAGGTTTGGGAAATCTCAGTAAGCTGATGGATGCTTGTAAGATGAATCACAGGATTCAGTCTCAGAAACACCATGTAGAATGAGAAAAGGAATTCAAGATAGTGATAACTTCTGGGGAGAGAGGGATAGGAACAGGGTTGGTCACAGATACACATGGGACTTTAATTCTATCAGTAATGTCTTATGTCTAAGAAAAGGATCTGAAGAAAATTTGGTGAAATACTACAATAAAATTTGGTAAAGTTGGCTGGTTGGGTAATGAGTAAATGAGAGTATATTTTACTCTTCTCTTTTGTCTCTTTAAGAGATTTTGTTTTTAATAGAGAAGAGCTGTAGGAATAAAGAAGGAAAACTAGACGGGTAGGATTATAATCAGAAGTTACAATCCTATAGTAGATTCTTGAAGTTTAAAATTTCAGAAGTGGGCGGTCCTTACACACAGGGGAACAAGGTCTTGAGGAAAGGAGTGCTTGGTGTGCTGCCGCCATTTCTTCCACCTTCAGTTTCTGTGCCTTTCTCAGGGCTTCTGACAGTGCTTTGTTGGAACAAATCATCCAGAGGTTCACAACCTCTGTGATCCATAGGAACCACTGAGGAGGGTCCAGGGAAGAATTTACCATTTTCAGTGGAAAACAAATGGCGGTTACTTGCTATGATGACTTTGTACTTTGGGTCTGACTTGCTGCACCTTTCTATATAGTAAGACACCAACTGCTTAAAAAATAATCCATGAAACAAGATACGAAGAGGAGCATTTTAAGATGTGCAGTCTCTTTGGAAAAAGGATCAAACTCTTGAACTCAGCATCCTAGATATGTTTGTAAATAAATTCCTGGCATAAATCCTTAAAAAAATAAAATAAAATTTCAGAAGTAGAATAATTTTAGATGATGGTAGCATCCAAGTTTGCCATGTGTGGGTGGGGCTGAAGTGGCGTGGAGCACATTTGGATTGAGAAGGTTGCAGGACTACAAGCATCGGGTGTTAGATAATTGGTGACATGAGCATTGACATAACCAAGAATCATGACTCGGTTTGAGATGGACAGGAAAACGGTGAGCTGGATGCCAAAGTGTTCGATGAGTATGGAAGAGTGACCAGATGATCCATCATGAACAGTGATGAAGGAGAATACTATCCAAGGTGGCGAAGTCATTTTTTTTCTTTCCTCTCCCGTTGCGGAGCACAGGCTCCGGACGCACAGGCTCAGCAGCCATCGCTCTCGGGCCCAGCCACTCCGCAGCATGTGGGATCTTTCCAGACCGGGGCACGAACCCGTGTCCCCTGCATCAGCAGGCGGACTCTCAACCACTGCGCCACCAGGGAAGCCCGCGAAGTCATTTTGAAGCAGTAGAGAAGAGTTTGGGGAAAGGTTTTTCTCTAAAAGAGCTTTCATCTTCCAGGCTCTCAGAAAAAGAGAAGGAACAGATATCTGAGCAATTGAATGACCTGAATAAGGCTTACCATGACCTTTGTGATGGCTCAGCAAACCAGCTTCAGCAGCTTCAGAGCCAGCTGGCCCAGCAGACAGAACAAAAGGTACTTTTAGTTTTCTCTCCAAATGTTGGAAGGGTACCTTCTGAACGGTATGAAGGCAGCTTTGCTGATTGGGGGTCATGATCACTAGCTTTCCATGACGAGTGTGACTTAATTTTTAACCTCACTGTAGCAGCCATGTGTCTCGTGTTTCTTTACTGGGGTTCCACGATGTGTTGGTCAGTCAAAAATCACTAGAAGGTGCTTACGGCTAACCCGTTAGACCTGGTTCACTGTTTTGTGATCTTCCATTTTGTGGCAGACCACAGTCAAGGAGAACCTAAATGCTATGTTATATCTGATCAGAAGGCAGTAAGGTTACTCTGTGGCATTGTCACTCAAAAGTTAATAGCCAAGAGTTCTGAATATTGGGAAGTAAAGGCTGTGAACCTCTTCCCCCCATACTTTTTCCCCTGTCTATTAAGTAAATGAGAAAAGTTAATTTCCAAAAGAAACTGGTGGATTAGCTGCACTGACTGAGACACTGGTTCCCCTTACCCATTGTCACCCCATCATGTGACATCTTTACCAGTTCCCTCTCATGTTCATTTCCTGGACCATATGGAAGTTGTTAAGTTCCTGCTGGTTGTCCTAAGTTCTTCCTGGATACTTGTGTGTATATGTAAACTTACCATATTATATACATGTGTCTCTGGGATATATATGTGTGTTTGCCTGCTTATTTCCTATGTTGTGAAGCAATGGCCAAATTCCGTGGGGCAGGCCAGAAGTGAAGCTCCTGTGGCAATCAGATTTGGTCTAGATGTTGCTCAAAATGATACTCATACAAAACGTGCTTTGACTCTGGTCATGAAATTTGTGCAAGGGGAGCTAGAGTTGTAAAGACCACAATGCAGAACCAGCTGTGATTTATTTGAGAGCAGATTTCCAAAAAGAACATATGCTGGTTTAACATGCTCTGTGTGAGGTAGCCCACTTCTAATGGCTCATTGCTTCACCATATACGGGAGTACGTGAAGAGTTTTAACAATTGCTTGCTGAGAACATTCAGTTCTCATTTTGAAAGGTTAAAAAAGGAAAGGGGAGAAGGAAAGAAAGAAAGTCAAGCTGCTGAGCACCACTACATTGAGCATGATGTGTCCCCCTGTTACCGTTTGTGTGTTTCATGTGAAGTATTGTTGATTAACTGACATCCTTGCTTACAAGTTTCACTAACCCTTTGGAGTTTAAGCACAAATGCACAAAGGGAAAAGAGGACGACCTGTTTGGGGTTCTTTTTTGCAAAAAAACAAACAGTCGCATGCTGGACGCTAACACCAAGCTTACACTGTGTGTGCGATACAGCTGAGCTGCTCCGTAAGGCTCTCTCTCTTATCTGCCCAAGGCACACCCTGCAACCCTGGTAAGTAGAAGCCTTTTATGTTTTCTTTCCTCTTCTCCCTCTGTCTTTTTCTGCTTGTTTAGGTCAGAATGCCCATGTTTGGTGGGGCTGAAATGAATTTCTCTGGATTATTTCCCGATACAGTGATTCCTGCCTCTTCTCCAATTACGAGGGTGTTAGAAAGAACAGTCTTTTCTCTTTGGCTAGACTCCAGGCCTTTTTTCAATACCAGCATGTCTGAGACTCTGTGAACTCACAGAAGAAATTAGAGGTTTCCCCAAAGAATCTTTTCCTTTGTCATATTGTCTGCTTTTGCGTAGTCTTTACGTGGATTTTGTAAAAGGAATTTTTCATATATTTCAGAGCGTCACATGCCAGCGGGATTTTTCCTTCAATCTATAAAGACTAGCTAACTTGTAGGTTCACATAGCGTACGTTTACCTTGTACAAGTTAAACTCTACATTCTGGGTCAGAAAACAGAGGGAGGATGAAGAAAAACACATAATAGTTTAAATAGTATGGAGAATTCTCAGTTATTCTATTATTTGAACAAATACAGTGAGATGAAGATGCGACCCAGATCTGCTTCCTCATTGGCTGTCTGTTCTGCGTCTCTGATAGTGTGCAACTAATCAAGCTTGAAATCCTCAGGGCATGTTTTTAAAATCTGGGGGAAATAGGTTAATGATTTTAAGGGTTTCCTTACTATTTATCAGTTTATTTGTTTATTCATCAAATGTTTCTTTAACTGCTGGTACTAGTCCTGGACATCCACTGGGCAAAGTACCTGCTCTTATGGAGCTTACTTCTCACTGAGACAGAAATGAAATGCATTATATAGGAGGCAAGGAAGTGATTGGCAGTTACTTCAATAAGATCCTCCATGAATAAGTTGAGTTAAATAAGGATCAAAAAGTAACACTGACTAAACAGGGATAGATAAAAGCACGTATAGAAGACGAAGATAATGCACACTAACAAGAAGAAGTGGAAAGTTGGAGATTAATAGAAGTGATGAAGTGTTCTAAGTGGTAGAACGCTGAAAAGAATTAATTTCTGAATAACATCATATTGCGATGAAAGGCTTCAAAATAGGAATTCTTCAGAAGCTGTTTACAGGCTTTTTTGTGAGGGTAATTTTGACAGTGTGTTAAGGCTTGCCTTATTCTCTGTCCATAGTACCTAACTCCTGTGTAAGATGCAGCTCTTCTGTGCTTATCCTTCCTGCTCTTCCGGATCTGACTGGGGAGGCAGTATAATAGCTTGAGATTTAGAGTAAGATTTTGGTTTGATTCTGGAACTCATTCATTTTGTGACCTTGGACAAGTTACCTAATCTCTCTGTACCTCATTTTCTTATCTGCAAACTAAAAATTAATTGCTTTCATAGGATTGTTGTGGGGGTGTCAGTGCTTAATAAATATATTAAGTGCCCAAAAAGTAGTAGCTGTCATCATGATGATTGTACTACCCATTCTAGCCTGGACTAGAAGAAAAGTTATTAGTGGTTCCAGAGTCAAAAGAGTCCCTAGTCTGCTTCTTCCTTGACTTGCTACTTCCAATTCCTAGAGCGAATTTAACTCAGAGCCATTGCCATGGGACATGCTCGCACTGGCCACCAAGAGTATGACCACTCCAGTTGCTAAACAGCTGCCTGAGTAATATACACAGGGCCATTTACTGAGCTGCACAGCTGTTGCTGGGCTGCTTAAGTCTCTCTTCGAATCCTGTGGACCCATCGCGCTGAACTCATCGGCAGGGAGGTCCTACTTCAAGAGTCTTCTGCGTGGATTGCAACACTGAGAAGTTGTTGTATGGGGTTGAATTCTCACTTTGGGGGAGCTGGTATGTGTCTGTAGGAGCCTTTGTGGTGATTTAGTCTTATAAATAGCTGTCCCCTCACTTTCACTGCTTGCTACTTTGTAGAGCTTGTCACTCAGATATGCTTAATGCTACCATCCCTTGAGTAATCTGTGAACTTCTGGCCATGTTAAACATTCTGTAGTTTAGAAAAATTCTTTTTTAGCATTAACACTGCCAGGCTTCAGAATGTTTCCTACAGGTTGGGGCTCATCCAGGCTGGGTTTTTCTTGCGGTCAGAATTTGATATACTGTAGTTCTTTGAATGATTCTTTTCAACAATTGTGCTTCTCTGATTCAGTGTTCTTTTTCATTTTCTCTTGTAGGGCTGCAGAGCAGTTGCTGGGGTGATTGACCTAGGCACAGTGGAGATATTTCCCATCTTCAGAGCCATGCAAAAGGGCCTCATTGACCAAGACACAGGCCTTGTGCTCCTGGAATCCCAGGTTATCATGTCTGGCCTCATTGCCCCTGAGACCAGTGAAAAGCTGTCTTTGGAGGAGGGCCTAGCCAGAAACCTCATTAATCCCCAGATGTACCAGCAGCTCCAGGAACTAGAGGATGCCCTGTCCTTAATCAGCAGGCTTACTGAGAACAAAGGCCCTCTTTCCGTGGTGGAAGCAATTGAAAAGAACATAATCAATGAGAAAGTTGGACTGAAAATCTTAGAAGCTCACCTGGCAACTGGAGGTTTCAGTCTCCCCCCTGATGAGAACTGTATTAACCTAGAGGAGGCTTTTCACCAAGGCCTCATTTCTGCCTGGCTTTACTCAGTGTTAGAGTCTCACCTGAGATCATCCAAGAACTTGATAGACCCAAACACAGCTGAGAAAATCAGTTTACTGGATCTGATGAGGAGATGTATTGTCTACCAGGAATCAGGGTTGAAATTGCTGCCTGTCAAGCAATTGGCAGGGGGAATGGTGAGCTTGAAATCAGGCCGGAAGGTTAGCATTTTCCGTGCAGTTCAGGAAGGGCTAATAGATAGGCAGGTCACTGTCCGGGTGCTGGAAGCTCAGCTTTTTGCTGGAGGCATAGTAGATCCAAGAACAGGACACAGACTTACAGTGGGAGAGGCTGTGAGACATAATTTGATTGACCAAGATATGGCCTGTGCTCTTCTCATAAGGCAGCTTCAGACAGGAGGCATCATAGACACTGTCACTGGGCGTAGGCTGACAGTAGATGAAGCAGTGAGCAATGATCTAATAGCTGCTAAGATTGCACTTGTGATTCTGGAGTCCCTTTGGTCATTCATGGGGTTGCTATGGCCCGAGTCTGGAGAGATTCTCCCAATTACAGATGCCCTGGAACAAGGTATTGTGTCTACCGAACTAGCTCATAAAATCCTTAGTGGCCGACAGCATATTAAAGCCCTATTTCTACCAGCAACCACAGAGATTTGGTCCTGGAAAAAAGCAATAGAAAATGGTATGTTAGACAAAGATCTTGCCAATAACTTGAAGTCAATTTGTATCCCCGATGTGATGCCCCACATGCAATTAGCAGACTCTTTAGAACGAAGCAAACTGAACACGAATCCTGGAGCGGCAGGTGTGCTGTGTAGCAAGGGCCAAACTGAGGGCATCGCAAGCCATAACGAGAAGCTGCTGTTTCATCTGATGACTCACAGCTATATTAATGTGCGGGATGGACAGAGGCTGCTCCTGTTGGACAATGAGCTGATAGAGGCACTAACAGCAAGAGGTGATCAAGCAGGTCCTCCAGAAGTGTTTGGAAGTGGGCATCAGAGACTAGAAGCCCCTGAGAAATTACAAGAATTGGTGAATGTGAAAATCACAGAAACTTTCTGTGATGGGCTGACCGTGAGGCCACATGAGTTCCAGTTTTCTTCTCAGAACAAAGAAGATCCTGATCAGGCAAATTGCACTGAAGCAAAAGGCAAAAAGACCATTGTAGAAACAGAAGAGAACACCAAACGGGGCCTGTCTGTAGGGCAACAAAAAGTTGGAAATCCAAATGTTGATACTTTGAAGGTCATAGATAAAGTCAAGTCAGAGTTTAAAAGGCAGTTGTTAGATACCAAAAAGAAAGACCAAATCGAAGTGTCTACCAGAGAAAATGTCAACAAAGGATTTCTCCTTATGGTACCTCCTGAGGAAGAAGATGTGACTTTGGTGGAGGACAAAGATCCTTTTCCTGTTGAATCCCCAAAGGGAGAATGGCAGACTCTCAGAAAGACTTCCTTTATGTGTCAGAAAGAACAAGCAAACACACTTGAAACTGAATATACTCTTGGTGAAACTGGAAGACCTCTCATAAAACCCCAAAGCAGAAAGTCACAATTTCAGGTAGAGAAAGCTCTAGTTTTAGAATCGGAACTAAAGTCTGAAAAGGACAAGAATATTCATCTGGGCAGAAAGAAAGCATTAAATAAGACTTGTTTGGGTAGGGATGACCATAAACAAAGTCCAGAAGGACACAGCATGGCAGGTGGTGGTATGATGTTGTTAGAAAAGACAGACAAGGAAGCTAATGGCAGTGAAACTTCCCTGGCATGCAGTCATCCCTCAGAGCTGCTTGAAGAAGCTACCTTAAATATATTATCTGCACAATTACTAGAGGGCGGTATCTTTCATGAACAGACAGGTCAAAGGCTCTTACTAAATGAAGCAATAGCCCGAGGCCTGGTGCCTAGCCACACTGCTGTGAAACTTTTGGGAAAGCTGAACATGTTTCGGGGCTTCTTTGACTCTCAGTCCTGCGAGTCTTTGAAAACTGAAGAAGTCATTGATGAAGGTCTAATGGATGAGAAGTTGTTACACAATGTCCTCATGGCAGACAAAACTATAAGTGGTGTCTTAGACCCTCGTACCCACACACTCTGCTCTGTGAAGGAAGCAGTTGCCATTGGACTTCTTGACACACAAACAGCCACCGGAATTTTAGAGGGGCAGGTGGTGACTGGTGGAATTGTTGACCTGAAACGAGGCAAAAAGGTTTCAGTAACTTTGGCCTCAAATCTTGGCTTGGTGGACAGTGCTGACCAGACAGAGCTTATAAATCTGGAGAAAGCTTCTAAAGGCAGAGATGCTGAAAAAGCAGTTAGAGAGAGATTAATTAGCTTACAACTGGAAACAACTGGAATTATGGACCCTGACAGCAAAGCCCCTTTAACAGTTGTGCAGTCCATTGACAGAGGGCTTTTGGAGAGGGATGAGGCCATGCAGTTGTTGACAAAGCAGGTGGTAGATGGAGGTATCATTCACCATATATCTGGGATGAGACTTTCTGTTGATAGTGCCTTTAAACATGGCATCATTGATGAAGATTTAGCCGAGCAACTCAAAAAAGTTGAGAACTTAAGCCTCCATCAGTTCTCTCATCCTGAAACAAAGGAAACTATTTCCCTCTCTGAAGCCATAAAATTAGATCTTGTTACCCCAGACTTGAAAAGAGAAATCCAAGAAATTCAGGCCTTGACTGGAAGCTTTATAGATCTCATTTCTGGCCAGAGATTGACCTTGGCAGAAGCTGAAAAAGAAGGACTCTTAACTAATAAAGAAATGTTGTCTTCAGGAATGATGAATGGGATTATAGATCCTGAGAATTACAGAATTGTTCCCTATGCAGAATTAGTAAAAAAGTGTAAGATTGATATTGAATCTGGACAGAGGTATCTAGAAGTAATCCCCTTCTCGGACATTAAAGATGGAGCAAGTGACAAAGTACTTGCATTGTCTCAAGCAATTAAGCTTGGAAAAGTAGATTTTGCAGCTACACTGAAGGTTCTAGAAGCTCAGGCAAATGCTGGAGGAATTATAGACACTGCCACGGGGAAAAGATTGACATTGGCATCAGCTTTGGAACAGAAATTAGTGGATGAAAGCATGGTCCGAATTATTGCATCCCGTCAGGTGTTAGATGGAGGAATTATTGACATATTTAATGATCAGAGAGTAACTTTAAAGGAAGCTATTGAGAAAAGACTTATTAGCCCTGAACTGGCAACTATAATCCAAGTAGATACCTTCGAGTCCCGTGATCACCAGGCTCAGAGTGAAAATCAAGATGGAAGTGAAGTATGTGAACTAAAGAAAGAATTTCTAAGAAAGGAAATGTTAATTGCTTGCAGTCAGACTGCTGAAATGAGTTGTGGTAAAGGAGAAAGTGAGAAATTATTTCAAATTGAAAACCAATCTGCACAGAAAAAGGTTAAAGTGAGAGTTTCTAATGGGGAGCAGGCAAAAAAGAGCAGGGAAATTTCATTAAAGGAATTGGAATGCAAGGGTCAGGTTAGGAGATCTTCTCGAGGTGCTAAAGAATCTTTCAGTGTCATAATTTCTAGTGATGGTAAAGGTAAATCATTGGGCCAAAGTTCATTGACACACCCTCACTCAGAAATTTGTGATTTTAACCCCAAAGAGGTGGCTTATAATACCATGGAAAAAAATACAAATGAAGAGCAAGAAAAAATAGTGGCACAGACAGAAATTATTGCTCAGATGAAACAGTTTATATCAGGTCTAGATTCTAAAGAAATAAGGGAAAACCAAGGAGAAATTATTTCAGAAGTACAAGAATCGAATTGTAAAACTCCGGGCAAATTGCCTAGTCAGCAGGTTATGCAGAAACCAATGAAAACCAGGGAGAAAGGTAAGAGAGGAAAGAGGGAGATGACTGTAGAAAAATGTCTCAAAACACGCAAACCAGCAGTTCTTTCAGAAGAAAAGCTGAATCAGGAAACCGCCATTAGAGATGACCATGACTCTAATATAGAGAGTCAACCTGTGGAAATAACTGTAAGTGAAAAAAGGAAAGAAACTGATGGGGAGCTGGGATTTTCTGTTGTTGGTGAAGCTGAAGATTCTTCTTCCCAAGTGATACCCAAAGGAATTTCTGTAAGAAATCAAGATGCTTTAACATTCTTCAACTCTAATCAGGTCAGTGAAGGAGATGTGAAAAATTTAAGCCTCTGCTTGACTTTAAAACCAGAAGAAAATTTATCTCAAGAAGTTACTGTTGGGACCCAGAGTGAAATACTCTCTTCTTTGACCCCACAACCTGAAGGATTATACTACCAGGAACCAGTTGGAGAAGCCCAAGTTGCAGACACATCCCCAATTTTCACAACAGACAAGTCTTTCCAAGGAACCACCAGACAGGAGACGAATTATCATCAAGATTCTTGTGTTACTTTTAAGATTAGGGAAACCGAAGACCTGACTTTCTCATCTAATGAAAGTAAAGAAAAATCATACCAAGAAGTACCTTTTGACTCAACAAGCACTGTTAAATTGGAAGAAATTAGAGTAGGCTCCAAAGATGTCAGTTATTTGGAATTCTCAGACAGAAAGGACTTTCATCCTCAGGACAACAAAAGTGATGGTGAACGTTGCGGAATTCTCGAATCTAAAATAGTAACAACTCAGGAAATAACGGGGGAGAAATTTCTAAAGATGTCAGTCCCTATAGTTACAGGTGCAGAAGCAGGGTCCTTTGAAGGCATAGTGACTCAGGGAGTTCCCAGAGTTTCAGTGTCTCTTCTCCCAGAGAAACTGTCCAAAGATGTATCTCGGAAAGAGAGTACAGGACAAGAGGATGCCACCATTAGTCCTATTCCAGAGACCCATGAAGAAGAGATGGTACCCCTAATATCATACCCCACAATGAAGGTGGATGAGAAGACACCACAGGAGAAACTCAGAGAGAGCTCAGAGCCTGGCAGTGAACAAACCCCCTTCATGACTGCACCGGGGGCAACGAGTATGAACCCAGAGCCCTTCAGAGCTACCAAAGTAAGTTACCCAATGGTGTGTGTGTGTGTGTGTGTGTGTGTGTGTGTGTGTGTGTGTGTGTGTGTGTGTGTGTGTGTGTGTGTGTGTGTGACATATATCTCATGGGACAACATGCTAAATTCTCCTAAGAGCTTAATTTACTTATCCTGTATTTTTTCAATCACATAAAAATCAGAGTGGAAATGAACTAATCTTAAGATAATTGATGAGTTAAAAGTGTGTGTGTGTGTGTGTGTGTGTGTGTGTGTGTGTGTGTGTGTGTGTGTGTGTGTGTGTGTGTGTGTGTGTGTGTGTCATAGCTAATTTCATGCTAAGACTCTTGACAAGATACTGAGTTTTCATGTGTATAATTGTATACATACATACACTTGAGGGCACTAGATGATTCTCTAAGATATAACTTAGTTCATCATCATCTGTTTGTAACATAGTTTTTGGAAAATTAGGCAGTGGCTCTGAATGTCTTTCTGAAATTTGCAAGGGTTTTAAGTTAGACACTAACAGTGAAGCTAATTTAAAATACTGAGGCTGTGGTACCTGAAGTCAGAATAGGTTTTGGAAGTTTTGCTAAAATGATGCTTATAGATTGATAATTTTGAGCTTCTGCTCCCTGAGGAAATATAATAAAATCAATTTTTTGTCTATTGATTTGAGACAATTTAGACAAAACAGCATATTTTACTTCATTCCACCCAATGTGTAGTACAAATTTCTGTTCTATTCTAAGACCCTGCCTGCTTAAAAAGCAGACTTAAAGGAGGAGTATGTCAGATTTGAGTGAGTTTTCTTTTTGGCTCCACAGAATGTGTTTAACCGGCAACTCTGCCTAGAACATGATGAGAAGTTGGTATCCTATCTGTCTCTATTACGAGACATTGAAATGAGGACCAGACAAATTCAACCTCTAGACCTAACTCTGGCAGAGCTACAGGACCTGCTGTGTCAGGCCAAGGTAGGTTCCCAGAGACTTCCTCCAGGCCCATCGGCATGGAGAAAATAAAGACTATTCAGGAAGAAAAACGTGTTCAAAAACACTACCATTTAATGGACAAAAAATAGATTGGAAAAGTGTAACTAAAGATCTATGAAGAACACCAGGGTGTACTAGTCTCACAGAAGCCAAAGCAGAAGAGACGCAAGGGAGGAGTAGTCGGCAGTGTTAAATACAGTAGGGAGACTGAGTACAGTGAGGACTAAAAGGGGGTTTAGTGTCTGAGAGTTGCTGGGGACCTTGATAAGAACAGTTACAGGGGAGTCATGGGATATAAACTAGGTTGCATTGAGAATAAACGGGAGGTTGGAAGGTGCGGACAATTAATGTATGTCATTCTTTCCAGAAGCTTGATAGTGCAGGCAAGGGAAGAGAGGTAGAACACTAGCTAGAGGAGATGGACTAAAAGAGGAACATTTTGAGTGAATTTTTAGGCTGAGGAGAAAGAACCAATAGAAAAGGAGAATTTGAAGTTAGAGGAGAGAGGAAGTGCTGACTGGTGGAATGAGGTCCCTGAGGACATGGAAAGACATAGACTTAGACAGCCTTGAGCGGGAGGAGGAATAGCTCTTTGACTGAAACTGGAGGCTGAGAGTTGTCACAGGATTGGAGTCACGATAAGGACAGAGATTGTAGAGGTTTACCAGTCCTCTCAGTATCTAGAGTATGGCCTTGGGCAGCGGGACTGAAGGGGAAATGAGGATGATGCCCAGAACAACCAAGCTCTTCCACAGCTGGTTTCTGGCTTCTCTACTGAGGAGTAGCTGAGTGGGAAAGCTGGCTTGGGATATTTTTATGTGCATTGGTTCTGTTCCCTTGGGCTTTGGAGTGGAAGACTTGTCCTTTGATTGACTTATATTGCATAACATTATTTAAAGCATAATGACACTCTTGGAGAGGCAGCAAGTTGTAGTGCGAGGAGCATTGCACTGAGTCAGAAAACCTGAATCCAAGTCTTGGCTCTCTTGCTTATCAGCTGGGCGACCTCAGGGGAAAACAAATTCACATTTTTAAGCACTGAGGCATCTCTACTGTAAATCCAGGATAATTATATCTACTCTGCCTACTTCAAGAATTATTGTGAGAACCAAATAAACTAGTGAATGTCTATAAAAACATTTTATAAACCCTAAAGCCTGTGTAGGCTTGAGGTGACAGAAAAATGTGTTCACAGCTGATTCCTAGACAGCAAGATTTCTAGTCTTGATTTTGGAGGTAACTCCACTTTATGCCTTCAGGTAGTAGACAGGAAGCTAAAGGATCTGTCCATGGTGGTGAGTCAGGAATTGGAATGTGTGAATCAGATTATCATCGGCCAGCCTCAGGAAGTCCCAGCTCAACTGTTGAAGGCTCTAGAAAAAGATGCCAAGAATCTTCAAAAGTCCCTCAGCTCTGTGAGTGACACCTGGGGTTCCAGACTACTGCACCTCCAGAATGCTGCAGAAGTAAAAAAGGTAGCCAGCTTCTTGTTTTTATTCACAAAGGCTCACAAACTCTGGGTAGGCTTGGAGAATTTTATTATCTAATTTGCCATTTATTTCTTAGACTAGAGTTTTAAATCAGTATGAACAGCTAGAAGGCAAACTTCAAGATCTAAGAGCCTGGGTTGGCAATACCCATCTTATTCTGAACAAGGAGCATGTCAATGAAACAGATTCCATCGACAGCCTGAATCACCATCTCCAACAGTGTGAGGTAAGCATTCCACCAGTTCTCGAGCATGTTTTATTTGTCCTTTTGAGTTGTATCAACTTTATTTCTCTGCTAGGCAAACTGATGTCTGTACTTGCCTTTCTTAGAAAGCCTGACTTTCCATTTGAGAAATAAAGTCAGCTACGTTTAGTTTTTTTTTTTTTTTTTTTAATTCTTGAGTTTTGAACAAAGATCTTATTATTTCCATACACAAGTAGATGAATAGGTTCAGGAAAGTTATGTAACTTATTCAAGATACATAATATTTAGAAAATCAGGATTTTACGCGGGCCTCTCACTGTTGTGGCCTCTCCCGCTGCGCAGCACAGGCTCCGGACGCGCAGGCTCAGCGGCCATGGCTCACGGGGCCCAGCCGCCCTGCGGCATGTGGGATCTTCCCGGACCGGGGCACGAACCCGTGTCCCCTGCATCGGCAGGCGGGCTCTCAACCACTGCACCACCAGGGAAGCCCCACGTTTAGTTTTTTAGGTTATCATACCTCTGGAGCTTCTTCAGTGGTTATGATTATTTTTCCTTTCAGCTGTACTGAGAATCTGTGGAATGGCCTGTGATTATCCAACTTCATCTTCTCTTTATACCTGAGCATCTAGTATCCATTTTTTCTATTTTGCCCAAGATCTAATCCTATGCGCACACACCAGTTTTTGTTTTTTTAAGGATTCTAGACTTTCTTTTTTTTTGCTTTTTATTTTTTGAATTTTATTTAATTTTTTTTATACAGCAGGCTCTTATTAGTTATCTGTTTTATACTTATTAGTGTATATATGTCAATCCCAATCTCCCAATTCATCCCACCCCCACCCCCTGCTTTCCCCCCTTGGTGCACACACACCAGTATTTTTTAAATTATTATTATTATTTTTTAAACATCTTCATTGGAGTATAATTGCTTTACATTGTTGTGTTAGTTTCTGCTGTATAACAAAGTGAATCAGCTATACGTACATATGTATCCCCATATCCCCTCCCTCTTGCGTCTCCCTCCCACCCTCCCTATCCCACCCCTCTAGGTGGTCACAAAGCACTGAGCTGATCTCCCTGTACTATGCAGCTGCTTCCCACTGGCTATCTGTTTTACATTTGGTAGTGTATACATGTCAGTGTCACTCTCTCACTTCATCTCAGGTTACCCTTCCCCCTCCCCATGTCCTCAAGTCCATTCTCTACATATGCATCTTTACTCCTGTCCTGCCCCTAGGTTCTTCAGAACCATTTTTTTGTTTTTTTAAGATTCCATATATATGTGTTAGCATACGGTATTTGTTTTTTTCTTTCTGACTTACTTCACTCTGTATGACAGACTCTAGGTCCATCCACCTCACTACAAATAGTTCAATTTTGTTTCTTTTTATGGCCAAGTAATATTCCATTGTATATATGTGCCACATCTTCTTTATACATTCATCTGTCGATGGACACTTAGGTTGCTTCCGTGTCTTGGCTGTTGTAAATAGTGCTGCAATGAACATTGTGGTACATGACTTTTTTTTCTTTTTTTTTGTGGTACGTGGGCCTCTCACTGTTGTGGTTTCTCCTGTTGTGGAGCACAGGCTCTGGACACGCAGGCTCAGCGGCCATGGCTCATGGGCCCTACTGCTCCGCGGCATGTGGGATCTTCCCAGACCGGGGCATGAACCCGTGTCCCCTGCATCGGCAGGCAGACTCTCAACCACTGCGCCACCAGGGAAGCACCCATGACTCTTTTTGAATTATGGTTTTCTCAGGGTATATGCCCAGTAGTGGGATTGCTGGGTCATATGGTAGTTCTATTTTTAGTTTTTTAAGAACCTCCATACTGCTCTCCATAGTGGCTGTATCAATTTACATTCCCACCAACAGTGCAAGAGGGTTCACTTTTCTCCATACCCTCTCCAGCATTTATTGTTTGTAGAATTTTTGTTGATGGCCATTCTGACAGGTGTGAGGTGATACCTCATTGTAGTTTTGATTTCCATTTTTCTAATGATTAGTGATGTTGAGCATTCTTTCATGTGTTTGTTGACAATCTGTATATCTTCTTTGGAGAAATGTCTATTTAGGTCTTCTGTCCATTTTTGGATTGAGTTGTTTTTTTGATATTGAGCTGCAGGAGCTGTATATTTTGGAGATTAATCCTTTGTCAGTTGCTTCGTTTGAAAATATTTTCTCCCATTCTGAGGGTTGTCTTTTCATCTTGTTTGTGGTTTCCTTTGCTGTGCAAAAGCTTTTAAGTTTCATTAGGTCCCATGTGTTTATTTTTGTTTTTATTTCCATTTCTCTATTAAGGTGGGTCAAAAAGCATCTTGCTGTGATTTATGTCATAGAGTGTTCTGCCTATGTTTTCCTCTCACACACCAGCTTTGATCAGTGATCTAGAGCATGGGTTTTCAAACTTTTTCTATAAAGGGTTAGATAGTAAATATTTTAGGCCTTGCAGGTGACCTGTTTCTGTGGCAACCATTCAGCTCTACTGTTGAAACATGAAAGCAGCCATAGACAGTACATAAACAAATGGCTGTGGACATGATACAATAAAACTTTATTTACGGGCTTCCCTGGTAGTGCAGTGGTTGAGAATCTGCCTGCCAATGCAGGGGACATGGGTTCGAGCCCTGGTCTGGGAAGATCCCACATGCCGCGGAGCATCTGGGCCCGTGAGCCACAACTACTGAGCCTGCGCGTCTGGAGCCTTTGCTCTGCAACAGGAGAGGCTGCGATAGTGAGAGGCCCGCGCACTGCGATGAAGAGTGGCCCCCGCTCGCCGCAACTAGAGAAAGCCCTTGCACAGAAACAAAGACCCAACACAGCCAAAAATAAATTTAAAAAAAAGTGAAGTTGGAAAATATGAACTTATTAAAAAAAAAAAGCTTTATTTACAAAAACAGGTGGCAGGCAGATTTGGCTCAGGGACTGCAGATTGCCGACCTCTGATCTCGAGAGATGGTTTTCTTTTTGTCAAACTCCAAGTTACTTGATTATTTTTATAAGTCAGTGAGAGAAAGTTAAAGATTCTGAGATACATATGAGCCGAGAATTCTCCCCCCATCCCCACCTCCAACATTGTTGTTTCTTTTGGTTATGCTTAAAGTAATATCAGATAATACTCACATTGGTTTATCCATGCTCTGCTATAGATATTCCTCTCCTAAAACTCTTTCTAAAGTCAGAGCAGAACTAGAGATGTTCCCTCCTATTCCATCCTCTTCATTTTCCCCAGTCTTAGGAGATACAGACCTAAATGTTGTCTGTGGTCAGGCTTCCTTGTGTGCAACCTCGTCCCTCTTTATCTTGCAAGAGTTGGCCTGCCTTCTTCTTTCATAGCCTTTTATCCAAATATACCATTGGAGGAATGAGTAGCAGGCTTTATCTGTTCACGGGCAGAGTACTAAAAGAAGCAAGGGTGAGAAAAATTTCTAAGATACAGTATGAGACATGAAAACAGAGCATCTCACGCAATGGGATCCTTTCCTAGTTATACCTTATACAAATTCTGTTATAGAAAGAGAGCCACAGCCTAAGCCTCATTTTCCTTAGTGACAGTTTCCCAAATCCATGTGTTCACACATGAAGGAAGTATAGTCTTGTGATAAATATCTAAGAAGCCCTCCTCCCAGCCTGCTTTTCAAGATTGCTGACTACGCTCAATTTCAAAGTGATAGATGTGTAGATATCTTACTTGTTTTTGTTTTTTATTGCATCCAGTATAACATAGTTGATGATCACTAAATGTTTGTGGGAAAATTGCATGCTTTTTAATTGTCTGAAAACAGATAAATTCTAGTGTTTAGGCAGTTTTCTCCTGCTTTAAAGAAGCAATATAACCATTATATAAGAAAGTCTGACTATAATCCTTTACAGTTTTAAAATGTGTAAGCAACATTATTTACTCTAAAAGTCAAATTTCAGTGAACCAAAAATAAATTGAATATTTTCTCACTTCTGGCCTACCAGGTACTCAGGGCTAGACAAATACAAATAGGTATTTGAATCAAAGAAAATACAATTAGACATATATTTCAGACCAAAAATTCATGTTATACTTTCCAAAACTTAAAAAAATACATTTTTTCACAGACACCTGGGATTAGCTGTACTGTAATTCTGTTACTATAAATAATTGAAAGCTTAGTGCATTTCGAAATCAAGGGCTAGTAAAGGAAACCTAACTGTAATATGTGAGGGGTTTGGAGAGGCCAGAAGTGAGAGAGACTTCGGTTTGGCCCTAGAAATTATCAGTGTCAATTATAAAAATGCAAGATATTAACCTCTGTTTGATCATGTTGATTCTTTGATTAGAGCCAACAGCTTCTGCTTCTATAGAGAATAAGAAGTTTCTTTTCTTTTTTCTTTTTCTTCCTTTCCCCACTTACCTTAGGATTTGAAACAGCCCATGGCTGAGAGGAAATCTCAGCTGGATGCACTTGCCTTTGATATTCAGTTCTTTATCTCTGAGCACGCCCAGGACTTGCCTCCTCAGCAGAACCGACAGATGCTAAGGCTTCTGAATGAACTGCAGAGGTCCTTCCAGGACCATGTGGAATGGATCGCAGCCCAGGTGGATGCCTTGCAGGGCCGTCTTCAACAGATGGAGCAGGCAGCCCGGCTTAAGGTCAGGCTGAACCAGAAGCTGGGCTCAGTTGGTCTCTGGGATGTCCTCTGTCTTTCGGTTTTCTGGCCAGACTCTGTTTGTCGTGATTCCAGGAGCCTGCGTTTACCAGTTTTGATTGGTTCAGGCCAGTTTGGTTCTGGTCCAGGAGGCAGCTCTTCTGGCTGTTTTTCTTGCCGTGTTTTTGGTTTTATGTGTGTGTGTGAGAGAGAATACGTGTGTTTACGTGTGTATGCATGTGCAAGCGTTTTCTTTTTAGTGAGACTCTACTGTCACTGTGTCTCACTGTCTCTGACTTTGAAATGAAAATTTTATCTCTAGCCCTTATTTCTCCTACTCTCTCCCTCAGCATTCTTTTGAGGACTGTTAGGAACATTTAGGTACTCTGAGCTCTTGAGAAGAATGGTCCTGAAATCAGTTTTATTCTGGGGCTTTTCAGATGATTAACAGTAAGATTCCTTGACCAACTTCAAACAGCTGACAAAAAGATTTTTATCAGAATCATATTAATTTTTTAGCACATTTGAAATTATTATTTTCTAGCACTGTTCTTTACACTGTTGTGCCCAGTGCTTATTCAGTTATTGGAAAACGGTGTGTAGAAACACTCTTGATACATTTTGGGGGGTGGGGGGAAACAACTAATCATCTCACCACCTTCTATCACAAGCCTCTTCTTGCAGGACTCAACATAATTGCATTAATGGTAACATCATAACCTTATAATACCAAGAATGATGCTTATGCCATTTCTGCTGTTTGAATAATAAGTTGGAATTCAGCAG
>NW_006780610.1:2356008-2370663 GCF_000442215.2 Lipotes vexillifer | reverse complement strand
TATCCCACCCCTCTAGGTGGTCACAAAGCACTGAGCTGATCTCCCTGTACTATGCAGCTGCTTCCCACTGGCTATCTGTTTTACATTTGGTAGTGTATACATGTCAGTGTCACTCTCTCACTTCATCTCAGGTTACCCTTCCCCCTCCCCATGTCCTCAAGTCCATTCTCTACATATGCATCTTTACTCCTGTCCTGCCCCTAGGTTCTTCAGAACCATTTTTTTGTTTTTTTAAGATTCCATATATATGTGTTAGCATACGGTATTTGTTTTTTTCTTTCTGACTTACTTCACTCTGTATGACAGACTCTAGGTCCATCCACCTCACTACAAATAGTTCAATTTTGTTTCTTTTTATGGCCAAGTAATATTCCATTGTATATATGTGCCACATCTTCTTTATACATTCATCTGTCGATGGACACTTAGGTTGCTTCCGTGTCTTGGCTGTTGTAAATAGTGCTGCAATGAACATTGTGGTACATGACTTTTTTTTCTTTTTTTTTGTGGTACGTGGGCCTCTCACTGTTGTGGTTTCTCCTGTTGTGGAGCACAGGCTCTGGACACGCAGGCTCAGCGGCCATGGCTCATGGGCCCTACTGCTCCGCGGCATGTGGGATCTTCCCAGACCGGGGCATGAACCCGTGTCCCCTGCATCGGCAGGCAGACTCTCAACCACTGCGCCACCAGGGAAGCACCCATGACTCTTTTTGAATTATGGTTTTCTCAGGGTATATGCCCAGTAGTGGGATTGCTGGGTCATATGGTAGTTCTATTTTTAGTTTTTTAAGAACCTCCATACTGCTCTCCATAGTGGCTGTATCAATTTACATTCCCACCAACAGTGCAAGAGGGTTCACTTTTCTCCATACCCTCTCCAGCATTTATTGTTTGTAGAATTTTTGTTGATGGCCATTCTGACAGGTGTGAGGTGATACCTCATTGTAGTTTTGATTTCCATTTTTCTAATGATTAGTGATGTTGAGCATTCTTTCATGTGTTTGTTGACAATCTGTATATCTTCTTTGGAGAAATGTCTATTTAGGTCTTCTGTCCATTTTTGGATTGAGTTGTTTTTTTGATATTGAGCTGCAGGAGCTGTATATTTTGGAGATTAATCCTTTGTCAGTTGCTTCGTTTGAAAATATTTTCTCCCATTCTGAGGGTTGTCTTTTCATCTTGTTTGTGGTTTCCTTTGCTGTGCAAAAGCTTTTAAGTTTCATTAGGTCCCATGTGTTTATTTTTGTTTTTATTTCCATTTCTCTAGGAAGGTGGGTCAAAAAGCATCTTGCTGTGATTTATGTCATAGAGTGTTCTGCCTATGTTTTCCTCTCACACACCAGCTTTGATCAGTGATCTAGAGCATGGGTTTTCAAACTTTTTCTATAAAGGGTTAGATAGTAAATATTTTAGGCCTTGCAGGTGACCTGTTTCTGTGGCAACCATTCAGCTCTACTGTTGAAACATGAAAGCAGCCATAGACAGTACATAAACAAATGGCTGTGGACATGATACAATAAAACTTTATTTACGGGCTTCCCTGGTAGTGCAGTGGTTGAGAATCTGCCTGCCAATGCAGGGGACATGGGTTCGAGCCCTGGTCTGGGAAGATCCCACATGCCGCGGAGCATCTGGGCCCGTGAGCCACAACTACTGAGCCTGCGCGTCTGGAGCCTTTGCTCTGCAACAGGAGAGGCTGCGATAGTGAGAGGCCCGCGCACTGCGATGAAGAGTGGCCCCCGCTCGCCGCAACTAGAGAAAGCCCTTGCACAGAAACAAAGACCCAACACAGCCAAAAATAAATTTAAAAAAAAGTGAAGTTGGAAAATATGAACTTATTAAAAAAAAAAAGCTTTATTTACAAAAACAGGTGGCAGGCAGATTTGGCTCAGGGACTGCAGATTGCCGACCTCTGATCTCGAGAGATGGTTTTCTTTTTGTCAAACTCCAAGTTACTTGATTATTTTTATAAGTCAGTGAGAGAAAGTTAAAGATTCTGAGATACATATGAGCCGAGAATTCTCCCCCCATCCCCACCTCCAACATTGTTGTTTCTTTTGGTTATGCTTAAAGTAATATCAGATAATACTCACATTGGTTTATCCATGCTCTGCTATAGATATTCCTCTCCTAAAACTCTTTCTAAAGTCAGAGCAGAACTAGAGATGTTCCCTCCTATTCCATCCTCTTCATTTTCCCCAGTCTTAGGAGATACAGACCTAAATGTTGTCTGTGGTCAGGCTTCCTTGTGTGCAACCTCGTCCCTCTTTATCTTGCAAGAGTTGGCCTGCCTTCTTCTTTCATAGCCTTTTATCCAAATATACCATTGGAGGAATGAGTAGCAGGCTTTATCTGTTCACGGGCAGAGTACTAAAAGAAGCAAGGGTGAGAAAAATTTCTAAGATACAGTATGAGACATGAAAACAGAGCATCTCACGCAATGGGATCCTTTCCTAGTTATACCTTATACAAATTCTGTTATAGAAAGAGAGCCACAGCCTAAGCCTCATTTTCCTTAGTGACAGTTTCCCAAATCCATGTGTTCACACATGAAGGAAGTATAGTCTTGTGATAAATATCTAAGAAGCCCTCCTCCCAGCCTGCTTTTCAAGATTGCTGACTACGCTCAATTTCAAAGTGATAGATGTGTAGATATCTTACTTGTTTTTGTTTTTTATTGCATCCAGTATAACATAGTTGATGATCACTAAATGTTTGTGGGAAAATTGCATGCTTTTTAATTGTCTGAAAACAGATAAATTCTAGTGTTTAGGCAGTTTTCTCCTGCTTTAAAGAAGCAATATAACCATTATATAAGAAAGTCTGACTATAATCCTTTACAGTTTTAAAATGTGTAAGCAACATTATTTACTCTAAAAGTCAAATTTCAGTGAACCAAAAATAAATTGAATATTTTCTCACTTCTGGCCTACCAGGTACTCAGGGCTAGACAAATACAAATAGGTATTTGAATCAAAGAAAATACAATTAGACATATATTTCAGACCAAAAATTCATGTTATACTTTCCAAAACTTAAAAAAATACATTTTTTCACAGACACCTGGGATTAGCTGTACTGTAATTCTGTTACTATAAATAATTGAAAGCTTAGTGCATTTCGAAATCAAGGGCTAGTAAAGGAAACCTAACTGTAATATGTGAGGGGTTTGGAGAGGCCAGAAGTGAGAGAGACTTCGGTTTGGCCCTAGAAATTATCAGTGTCAATTATAAAAATGCAAGATATTAACCTCTGTTTGATCATGTTGATTCTTTGATTAGAGCCAACAGCTTCTGCTTCTATAGAGAATAAGAAGTTTCTTTTCTTTTTTCTTTTTCTTCCTTTCCCCACTTACCTTAGGATTTGAAACAGCCCATGGCTGAGAGGAAATCTCAGCTGGATGCACTTGCCTTTGATATTCAGTTCTTTATCTCTGAGCACGCCCAGGACTTGCCTCCTCAGCAGAACCGACAGATGCTAAGGCTTCTGAATGAACTGCAGAGGTCCTTCCAGGACCATGTGGAATGGATCGCAGCCCAGGTGGATGCCTTGCAGGGCCGTCTTCAACAGATGGAGCAGGCAGCCCGGCTTAAGGTCAGGCTGAACCAGAAGCTGGGCTCAGTTGGTCTCTGGGATGTCCTCTGTCTTTCGGTTTTCTGGCCAGACTCTGTTTGTCGTGATTCCAGGAGCCTGCGTTTACCAGTTTTGATTGGTTCAGGCCAGTTTGGTTCTGGTCCAGGAGGCAGCTCTTCTGGCTGTTTTTCTTGCCGTGTTTTTGGTTTTATGTGTGTGTGTGAGAGAGAATACGTGTGTTTACGTGTGTATGCATGTGCAAGCGTTTTCTTTTTAGTGAGACTCTACTGTCACTGTGTCTCACTGTCTCTGACTTTGAAATGAAAATTTTATCTCTAGCCCTTATTTCTCCTACTCTCTCCCTCAGCATTCTTTTGAGGACTGTTAGGAACATTTAGGTACTCTGAGCTCTTGAGAAGAATGGTCCTGAAATCAGTTTTATTCTGGGGCTTTTCAGATGATTAACAGTAAGATTCCTTGACCAACTTCAAACAGCTGACAAAAAGATTTTTATCAGAATCATATTAATTTTTTAGCACATTTGAAATTATTATTTTCTAGCACTGTTCTTTACACTGTTGTGCCCAGTGCTTATTCAGTTATTGGAAAACGGTGTGTAGAAACACTCTTGATACATTTTGGGGGGTGGGGGGAAACAACTAATCATCTCACCACCTTCTATCACAAGCCTCTTCTTGCAGGACTCAACATAATTGCATTAATGGTAACATCATAACCTTATAATACCAAGAATGATGCTTATGCCATTTCTGCTGTTTGAATAATAAGTTGGAATTCAGCAGGATGATACTAGAATTGTCCTTGTCACCAGCAAAACTGTCTCAGGGTCTCTTTTATTAAATATTGTGCAAAGGAGAATTGAGCTTTTGAGTCAGGCTTAAAGGATGTTAAAGGCTTAAAGTCAAGTCTATATGTCCCTTATTACTGCTTAGTTGTTTCAACTGTATTGAATTTGAAGTAAAATACTAACGAAATATGTTAGGTTACTTTCCATATCTGGAAATTTGCAGTGTCCTCACTTGGGAATTTATATAGCCTGGTGTAGCTTATGGATAATTAACGAAATAGCATTGGTCTGGGCCACCTTAAGACACAGCCCACATCTAGGATAGGCTCCTGAGCTGCAGAAGGTGATACAGTTGCATGTGAACATTCTCTCTAAGTGTGTAATTAATTCCACAATGTTTATTAACCTTGTTACTGTCAGAAATGCTTTGCTTCTCTCTATATTTGCCCTGAATGCATGTGTATGTCTGTGTGTTAACTTGTTTGCTTTGCTTTTTTCAGATTCAGTCTGCACCCATCCTAACCCATGAAGATCCTGTTTTACAGCTGAAGAACTCTTAGGAGTTCTCTTCCAGAGCCCTTCTATTTGTCCTAAAGAGGGGGAGAGAGGGCCAATCTGGGCACCTGTTTGTAAGTGCAGGTGACTAAAACACCATCAGAAGGTAGAAACTGGTGGAAAACGGTTCTAGAAGGATGGTCAGGAGAACACATCATGCTCAATTGCTCAATCAGGTGCTTCAGTGTCATGTGACTGAGAGGTCTGGAGAAAGGATCAGGCACAGAAGCATACTCCCTTCTCCCCTTGGGCTGGCCTTTCTCTTGGGTAATGGTATAGACACCTGAAGGACTGAGCCCGTTGCTGTTCTGGGGCAGTTCCCTTCTTCTCAGAATAGCCAAGCCAGCCCTTCATGCCTGGCATGTAGTCATTCCATTTAATGGGTGTCTGCATTTGTGAGACATTTGATTTATATAAAATCAGCTCAATTACTAAGAAACTCAATTCGCTTATAAATTATCCAGTTTCTTGATTTTTACTCCTTGTCTAGTCCTTCTAATTTTCCGTATTATGACTTAACATGTAGTGTTATCATCCAGTTCCAGTAGAATTGATCAGAACCGCTAATTTATTATTACCACCAATATCATCTGTGGATTTTAAGCATCTGGGCTCTCTGTTCTCCATTTCCAAGGATAATAACAGCAGTTTGGCAAAGGAGCTTCCAGACCAAAACCTGGGAGCGTTCTCACCCCAAATCACCCCTGATTATAATCCCGACCATAGCCCCAGATTAACAGACGATCCAATTGAGGGGAGCTTTCTGAATATGATTTCTGTGCCTTTTCCTCTTCTGGTCTCCCACCAACTTTTCCATCCTTGAGATATAACCTTCCTGTTTTACATTTCAGGGAGTTATCTTGTATTTATAAAATGAGAATCATTAATTGTCTCTTGGCCCCTTTGCATTTTAATTAGACCCTGCAGAAACAACAAAATACCTGTCACCAGAAACTGGAGGATCTTTGCAACTGGGTAGGACAGGCAGAAAGAGTATTGGCTGGCCATCAAGGTAGAGCCACCCAGCATGATCTCTCTGCTTTGCAGAAGAACCAAAGTGACTTGAAGGTCAGTAAGAGTTAACTCATTTTTTTCATTCCTTCAAGTATTTATAAAGGCTTGCTATGTGCCAGGCACAGTGCTTAGTGCCAATAACATAATGGTAAACGTCCCTGCTCTCATGAAGCTTACAGTGTAGTGGAAGAAACAGACATTACACAAATAATCACAAAAATGAACATATAATTTATTCAGTAATGTATCTATAAAGGAAAAGTTACATGAGAACATATAACAGAGAGACCCAATCTTGACTTGGATATCAAGATTACCTTAAAGAAGTGTCACTTAAACTGAGGAACAGAGGGTACATAGGGGTTGATGCATGAAGGTGTGGGAGGAAGAAGAAAATTGCCAGGCAGAGGCCTGTACATCAGTCTGGAGGTGGGAATGGGGTCGAGCACAATGTATTCAGGAGCTGAAAGAAAGCTAGTTCAACTGGAATGCAAAGAAAAAAAGGAAGATAAGTGAATGATGAGTCTGGAGGGTAGGACCCAGATCACTCTGGGCCTTATAGGCTACATTAGGATTAAGGAGTGATAACCAAGAGAGTTAAAAGGACCAACCAGGCCTCAACTCCACTAGAATCCTGTTGTCAACTCTTCTTTATAGAAGAATGATCTCTTTGAGGATAACTCATTGCAGAATAAAAATCATGTTTATGGGCGGTCTCCTTTTTTATCTTCACTAAATATCTTCTTAGAAATGTAAATTTAAATTTTTCTTAGAAAATTAAATATTAAAAAAGTTGCTGAATTAAGAAGCATTTAAAATTTTATTATCTCCATTGGTTTAGGCATAAACCTTAAGCAAATTATACTCAGGGACATACGTCAATTGCAGATAATGTCATCCTAGTCATTCATCTTCATGCTGTTGAGAGGTCTTAGAAGTTCTAAAGTTGAAGCCTCTGCCATCCTGTTTTCGTATGTTAAGGATTTACAGGGTGACATTCAGAATCATGCCACCTCATTTGCCAGTGTTGTCAAAGACACTGAAGGGTTCCTGGAAGAGAACCAAGCTAAGCTGAGCCCCCATGAGTTGACAGCTCTCCGGGAGAAACTTCATCAGGCTAAGGAGCAGTATGAGGCTCTCCAGGAAAGGACAAAGCTGGCCCAGAAGGAGCTGGAGGAAGTGGTGACCTCAGCCTTACAGCAGGAGACTGAAAAGGTAACCAGACTGCTGTGACGCTTGGTATTTTTCAAAAAAGAAAATTTTGGTACCGACACAAATAAAAGGTAATGAAGGGAAACTGCTTTACAGAGAGCATAGAATCACAAAAAAGGGTTAATTCAGGAGCAGGTCTGTGAGCCAATATTTATTTTTATAAGAAACATCCTGAAGGACTTTAAGTCAGGAATAGTTGGTAGTAAGTTCATATTCCAAATCATCACCATCACCATCACCATCATCATCATCATCATCATCATCATCATCCTTGGGGAAAAAGCAAATGGCATATTTCTAACATGAATCTGGACTGCTGATCCAAGGGTACTAGTGAAAATACCTGGGCAGTCTTAATGGGCCACAGGCTATCCTCAAGCTGCCACTATAGTTTCAGTGGGAAGTCATGGCACTGGGATAAACCTAAAAGAAGGTAAAGTCTTATGGTCTTCTGCACCCCACTCAGCACTGGCTTATTGAATCAAAGTTCTTTTTCTGGCTGTGAACTTGTACACTAATGAGGGAGGTAGAGAATGTGGAAAGAGAAGTAAGTTACCTGAAGATGAATTCTGAAATACATGAATATATCACTTGGCATAACCTGTTTTATTAAAGTACTTGAAGAGTCAGAAAATAGAATTTGAGAGACAAGTTTCAGAATTCAGTGCTCTACTTGGCAGAGAAAATGCTGGGAGTAGTCTGCATTTTCCTTAAGGAAGAACAGAAAGGTAATTGAGTGTGACTGTGCTATTTTTTATCCTACCAAGGCAGTGTATAACTTCTGCCTACCTAGAAGGGATTCCATAAAGCTTGGAGGTGCCAGGACTAAAATCATCTCTTAACAAAGCCCTTTCAAATCCTGGGATTTGCCGCCCTCCTGCTCCTTTATTAAAAGCAGTGAGATATAGATCAAATTTAGGGATTGTTTTAAATAATTATTTTTCAACAGATTTAGAAGATGCTTATTTTTCTCTGTGGGTGCAAAGACTGTTTATACCCAGCCTTAGAGCTGCTGCTTTTTTTTTTTTTTTTTTTTTTTTTTAAGCTTAGAACTTCATGTAAACTTTATATATATTGTTTTGTGCCTAACTGCTCTTGCTCAGTACACACACACACACACACACACACAGATATATACTGTGTTTTTTTTTTTTTTTTTTTTTTTTTTTTAAGCCTAAATGTCTTCCTTTTTACTTAACCTTTGGTTCATAGCTGAGTATCTAAGGCCTTCTCACTAGACTCCCCCTCTGGCTTTCAGAGTAAAGCAGCAAAGGAACTGGAAGAGAACAGGAGTAAGATAGATGCTCTCTTGGATTGGCTGACTTCAGTGGGATCATTGGGTGGACAGATGGAGCAGCTCTCAGGAGGTAACCTGGAGAAAGGAGCCTTGGATACCACTGATGGTCACGTGGGGGTGAACCAAGCCCCAGAGGCGCTGGACAAGCAATGTGAGAAGTTGAAGGTGAGTATGTTAGCTTGTTCTTACAATGCTGGGTGAATCTCTGCTGCCCTGGGCAAGTCACCATAACCTCCTGCCCTAAATCCAGTGAGCACTTCTCAGTTCATATCTTCTTTGATTTCTCAGCAGCCATGACAGTCTTGACCACTCTCCTTGAAATACTTTCTCCCTTGTTTCCATAGCACTATCTGCCCTGATAATCCTCCTCCCTTTCCTCTGGCCAGCTTTTGAAATACTGATATGCTTCCAGGTTGGAGCCTAGGCCTCTTCTCGTCTTTCAGAATATATTTTCCTTGGGTAATCTCATCCACCCACGACACTTCACTTCCCATTTGTACTAGTGGTTTCCATGTATATATTTGTCTCCAGCCCAGATGCCTGCCCTGAGCTTCAAACCAGTGTATAAATCCATCTGCCTGTTTGCAACTTGGAACCACAAGCACCTCAACCTGAGAACTAGACCTCCTATTTTATAAAATACCCCTCCCCCATTGAATATGTTCTCCTTCCTATATTCCCACTTACTTGCCTGGACTAAACATCACCCTAGATTCCTTTCCTTCCCTCACTCTCCCATATTGAATCAGTCATCAAATCCCACGCTTCTTATAGCTCTTTTAAAATCATCCACACGTTTTTATCTCCATCGAGATATTAATTGCAGTTCAGACTGCTATCAGCTCTCACTTGTGTTATAGTAACTTCTGGTCTCCTTGACTCTTGACTTTTACCCTCCAATCCATTCCCACACTATTAACTGATCTTTTTAAGATGCTGTGTCCCTGCTTAACCCTTTTAATAGTTCCCTGCTGCCCTTAGGAAACTATTTCTTACTCATCTCTACTCATCTATTTATTCAGCAAATATTGAGGGCCTGATGCATGACAGGTATTGGAGATAAACCAGTGAACCAGCCAGATCCACCATCTCCAAGACATTAACTGACATATGCAGGTATATTGTATGAGAAAGACTATTTAGGGAACTTAGAAAACACACAGATCACATACGTTAGTGATACCTTTATAGCATACAAAACTGGTTTAGCTGAAATGCTTCTGTTGAACAGCCTGTGTGGGCCATTGCCTTATTTTGTATTCATAGGATTTCTGCCTCTTGCATGCTACTTCTGTGCTTGGAAGATCCCTTGTAGTGTGTACCCTAAAGCCATGGCAGTCTTGGCACTGAGCAGAAATTGTCCTGCTGTCACAGGGGCTTCCTGATACTGCTTGCTGGCAGCTCCATCTAGGAAGGACACTGTCTTACCTGTGGGTGGATGAGAGTGGGGACATCTGGGCAGTATACAGACAAGCTGTAGTGCTGTCCCTTACTGTCTCTTTGAGCAGGTTATATTTGTCACCCCAGCTTCCCTGAGATGACGTCGGAAGCTGAAGTTATGAGGTTGCTATTGTCCTTCTCTAGGGAGTTGCATAAACAGTATAGATAGTTAAGAACACTTACTGAGCTCCCAGTGACTTCTGTTAGACTCAGGAAGAACATTTTAGGAACAAAACCAAGCAACCACAACTGTCCTAAAAGAACTTAAGTTCCACTGAAACAGAAAAAAGGTCTACATGTCTGTACATAGACATAACACATACAAATAAAACGTACAGATTACCTATACTATCCAGAAATACAGCTCATTCTCACTAATGTACAAATTGTTTATTTAAAGAATTAATTTTCCAACAGTTTTTCTAGTAGGGACAGTCTTCAAGGATATGTGAATGACACATTTCACAGCTTAGCATTTGCAGTTTTTATGCTGTCATATGTATGACTTATGCAGCTTACTGTCTCCTTCCATCCGTGTGGGTAGTTTTAGTTGGCCATTTGTACCTTCTCTTAGATCTGGGGTAGTTTAGTGATGAAGAGAGTGAGGTTCAAGTCACAATTTGTCCCTTAACTATCTGCATGACCTTAGTCAAGACATACAACACCTTTTTGGTATTCACTTATCCCATCCTTGATATGGGAATTATATGGTCGGCCTACACTACAGATGGTGGCACGAGTATTATGAGATAATACATGAAAACTGTCAGATCCTAGATGAGTCAGTTCATCTGGGATTAGTAGATGGCATAATGCATATAGAGTGAGAGATATTAATGATTTCTTAGCAGCTGGAAAAGTGACCTATTGAGATCTCTCCCTACTTCTAGCTGTAGACATAAACAAGTTATTGTGGTTTCCCTACTGATTGTCCTTTGTTTGGGGGGATTTTTGCCAGGCTCGTCACCAAGAATTGCTGTCTCAGCAGCAAAATTTCATCCTGGCCACCCAGTCTGCTCAGGCCTTCCTGGACCAGCATGGCCACAATCTCACACCCGAGGAGCAGCAGATGCTGCAAGAAAAGCTCGGAGAACTAAAGGAGCAGTATGTGACTTCCCTGGCCCAGTCAGAGGCAGAACTGAAGCGGGTGCAGACACTACGGGATGAGCTGCAGAAGTTTCTGCAGGATCATCGAGAGTTTGAAAACTGGCTGGAACGGTCTGAGAAAGAGCTGGAGAACATGCGCAAGCGAGACAGCAGCCCCAAGGCCCTTCCCGCTCTACTAAAGCGACAGGGGAGCTTCTCGGAGGACGTCATTTCCCACAAAGGAGACTTGAGATTTGTGACTATCTCAGGACAGAAAGTCTTGGACACAGAAAACAGCCTTGAGGAAGGCAAAGAACCATCAGCAACTGGAGCCTTAGTGAAGGACAAGCTGAAGGATGCAACAGAAAGATACAGTGCTCTCCATTCAAAGGTAGAGGAGAGGTTCCTGGCAGCCCCTGGTGAAACAGTCATGGCAGCCCTCACACAACTGTGGGTGGTTTCTGGGGCTTACAATAAGAACCTCAGACACAGTGAATAAGGTGATTTGTAGATTGACCGTGGGTAGAATGAGTTATGAGTGTTTATGAGTTCTGAAAAGTTGCAAAATATAGAGGCCCAGGGGCTCATGCCTGATCTGAGCAATATCCAGGGGTATGTCTCACTGCCGTGGTGAAGGTGGAAGTGCTCACCTCCCTGTGTCTGACGAGCAGCCATGGCCTCCCAAGAGACAGAGCACAGGGAGACTTAAACCAAGTACACAGTCTTTATTCCTGGACAGAACATCTAGGGTAAATCCTTATCTTCCTCCCTATCAAAGAACTCCCTTTAGCTCCGAAAGTATAGAATCCAGTCAGTTCTTCTTACCTGTTTTGTGCTTTTTGCCAACATCTTTCACCCCCCAAAAGGAGCACGTTTTGTACCTCTCAGTCCCCACCTTTGCCTGCAGCCTGATGTATATTTCTTTGGTGGCTTGTCATACAACTAAATCTTCCCAGGTATATAATAAAGTGGGGGTGGATAGTACGGATCAAACAGGACCCCACTTACAGAAAATTGTTGCTACCATCTATCTGTGGGGTCCACACTAACCTTAACTGTAGTTACAGTCAATTCCCAGACCTCTTTGGACTGTGCCTGGGAAGCTGCTGCCTTTGGCCTGACCCACTTAAATCTGCTTTCCCTTCTTTTCTTTTTTCTTCTTATGGCACAGTGTACACGACTGGGCGCTCACCTGAACTTGCTGCTAGGCCAGTATCAGCAGTTCCAGAGCAGTGCCGAAAGCCTGCAGGCCTGGGTGAAAGCTTGTGAGGCCAATGTGGAGAAGCTCCTCTCAGAAACTGTTGCCTCTGACCCTGGGGTCCTGCAACAGCAGCTTGTGACCACAAAGGTGAGCCAATACACAATCTGTTGTACTGCATGGCTTAGAGTAGCTTCAAAGGGAAGCAAATGCTTGCATAGGTTAAAGGCGGTGGTTGGGATGCCTTGGACAATATGTGATTCCGAAATACTTTATTCTGATGTCTGTGGCTATGGATAAACAGAATTTACTCTATAAAGCTGCTCAGTAGCTCTCAATCCCTAGAACCAGCTTTGATTATGCACTGTGATGGTTTTCTTTTGTCCTTTTTCATGGACAAGCAGCAGTTGCAGGAGGAACTGGCTGAGCATCAGGTACCTGTAGAGAAGCTCCAAAAAGTAGCTCATGACCTCATGGAAATTGAAGGGGAGCCAGCCCCAGACCACAAGCATGTTCAAGAAACTACAGGTATGAAGCAGCAATAGCCAGACTGTTCCCCTAATTCCTAGTATGTGCCTCTGTTCTGTAACATATCACATTGTGTTGTACATGTATCTGTGGTGCTAGCTAGGGGCTGTGGATATAAACACAAATAGCTCACCCTCTAATGAACTTTATTCTTACACCATATGAGGCCTTCATGGTCTGACTTCAACCTCTTTTCCCCAGGCACTCGCCTTCTAGCCACACCCGACTTCTTTCCTTTCCCAAGTCATTTCCTCATTACTTTACCCCTGAAGTTTTTCCTGTTGCTTAGCTGCTAACATTTATTGAGTCCTTACCATGCATGGTGAAATCTTGCTCATGCTTCAAGATGTAACCGGCAAGTTACTTCTTTTGTAAAGTCCTGATACCACCCCCGCCCCGACCCCCAAGAAGAAGTAAAAGATAAGAAATAATCATTCTTCCTTCGGGTTTCTCTAGTACAGTACTCCTAGTACCAATATAGCACTTACGATTTTATTATTATGGTTAGTTGATGTGCCTTCCACTACCTATGCTCTCTTTTAGAGTTTTAAGGTTTGTAGAAGGCAGGGACTTTATCATAATAATCTTTAGTCCTCAGCATCGAGCATAATTTCTGGCACTTAGTAGGTGCTAAATATATAATGCTTCTTGAGTTTGGTTCAAACAGTGATGTATTTAGGCTTATTATTCTTTCTGTTTGTCTTGATTTCTGTTGTTATTATAACTAACATATACAATTTAAATATGTTTTCTTTTTAAAGTGCAACACAAAAATTGTCCCTACTCTCTCTTCTCATGGCCTTGAATTTCCAGATTCCATACTCAGCCATTTCCAAAGCCTCTCCAGTAACTTGGCAGAGCGCTCTGCTCTGCTGCAGAAAGCCATTGCCCAGTCTCAGAGTGTCCAAGAAAGCCTGGACAGCTTGTTGCAGTCCATCAGTGAAGTTGAAAATAACCTGGAAGAGGAGAAGGTGGCACCGCTGTCATCAGGAGTCATCCAGGAAGCCCTGGCCACTAACATGGTGAGACCTGTGCCGCAAGAGTTAGCACAGAGGGTATATTTGCCATGTTGCATAATGATGTCATTTTGAAAAAGTATCAGGAAAAGAATTCATTTCTATCATGAATCTTCTAATAAGACTTAGAAATGTTGACTAATCCATGTAAAGGTTTGTCTACCCAATTTCCAAAGCATTGGTAAGCTTGAGGAAAAGTGGTGATGGCAAAGTCACTGGTCGCATAGGGTGGAGAACTAAGGGTATTGATGGTATTCTGAAGTTTCAGTTGCAATCCTCCAACCCTCCTTGAGGAGGTGAGCATGTAGTTACTAGAAGCTTATTAGTTTGTGGCTCAGATATCCTGGAATAAGTGAGCCAGGAGCTGACAGATGTGTTCTTGATGACAGAAATTGAAGCAGGACATTGCTCGGCAGAAGAGCAGCTTGGAGGCCACGCGTGAGATGGTGACCCGATTCACGGAGACAGCAGACAGCAACTCGGCCGCAGTGCTGCAGGGCAAACTGGCCGAGGTGAGCCAGCGCTTCGAACAGCTCCGGCTACAGCAGCAAGAAAAGGAGAGCTCCCTAAAGAAGCTTCTGCCCCAGGCAGAGATGTTTGAGCATCTCTCTGATAAGCTGCAGCGATTCATGGAAAACAAAAGTCGGTTGCTGGCCTCTGGGAATCAGCCAGATCAAGATATTGCACATTTCTTCCAACAGATTCAGGTGAGGATATATCTGCCAGATGTGCAGAATAAAGGGGAAAGAAAGGCAAGGAAAAAAATATATTTACTGAACAGATGTCAGTCAATGTACTGGAAACTTTACCTACATTGTCTTAAAGAATTCTCACAGCCATCCTGTAAGCTAGATATTGTTTGTTCATTTTTTAAAAACACAGTCTAGATTTATTTTTCACTCATATTACATGTTCAACAGATCAGCAG
>NW_006780610.1:2279867-2355801 GCF_000442215.2 Lipotes vexillifer | reverse complement strand
CAGGAATACTTAGCTCATCAAGGTCACTCAGTCTTTCAAGTTGATGGAAACTTCATCCTGACATATGTTTTCATGATTACTAGTGCAAGGGGAAGAGGACATATCATATACATTTACATTTTATTAAGTCAAAGCAAGTTTCACATGACCATAGCTGACTTTCAAGGGGGTGGAGAAATGTAATCCTACCATATATCTAGTAGGTGCAGAGCTGAAAATCTTTGGTGAAGAGTTATTACCTCCCGTAGATATAGATGTATATCCAGGAACAGAATTGCTGGGTCATAGTACCTGCCTATACTTAATTTGACCAAGTAGTAGCTAACTTGAGCTCCAGAATGGCTGCACCTGCCCACATTCCTACCTGTAGTACCTCAACATTGCTGTATTCTCACATCACTGCCTTCGGTTTATCCAACTATCTAACGTTTTCCATATTGTACTGCGATCTCATTGTTTTGTTTGGTTTGCTCTCCTAACTTTTTGCTTTTTGTTTTGAAAATTTTTAAACTTACAGAAAAGTAAAAGGAACAGCACAATAAACATCAGCATACTTTTCACCTGGTTCCACCAATTGCTGTTTTTTCTCTCTTTATAAATATATAAAAGAGTATCACTATGGGCTTCCATTTTCATTATCATCATTGTTCTTTTTTATGCTCAAACGTTTTCAAATTTGGTCAATGGGTGCCCCTTTAAGCTGTCTCCTGGTCTTTTTGACATGTCCCTACCAGTATATGAGTACTCTCTTACTTTCTGGCACAATAAGATGTGTCATGGTCACCTTGTAGTTTCCCTGTCCCATACCAGAAATCACCTGTTTCTCCAAGGAGCCCTGTTTTACTAGGGAATTGTAATTAGATATCAAAATCCAGATAACTAGATGAGTGATTAGGGTGTCATTGCTTCTAGGTCCTTTAAGTGGATAGGATTAAGAAATCTTGAAAGTTTTTTATATCATGTATTCATACTGATAATCCAACTCCAACTCAACACCATAGGATTCTTCCTCCATTCCCTATTTGTATCTTCCTCTGCCCACAGGGAGAACCCTCGTTTCCAACAACTTAATATATTATTTGCTATATCCTACAATAAAATAAGATCACTTTGGAATTACACTATTATTTCTACCAATAACAAACCTACTAAGTAAAATTCAAGATTTCTTTAGATTTCTTTTTGTCCTGAGACTCTGACCTCCTGTATACTATGTTCAAAGTTACCTGAATTTTTTTTTCCCTGTAATTTCTTATATAATTAGCTTTCTTTGTTTCTATTTGTATTCAACTCCAGGATTTTATTTTTCTTTGTAAAGTTTTATTTTTAAATATGTGAAACATTAAGAAAGTTCAGATTTTCTAAGACTGCTTTCTAAAGGATCAACAGTTGGCTAAATTCTCATGGAATAATATATCTATAATGGAATAATAATATCTATCTTGAAGAAACTATTTTGGGAATTAAAAAGTATCGGAGGTTGGAGATTGGTTCAAGATGGCAGGGTAGAAGGACGTGCTCTCACTCCCTCTTGTGAGAGCACCGGAATCACATCTAACTGCTGAACAGTCATCGACAGGAAGACACTGGAACTCACCAAAAAAGATACCCCACATCCAAAGACAAAGGAGAAGCCACAATGAGACGGTAGGAGGGGCGCAATCACAATAAAAGCAAATCCCATAACTGCTGGGTGGGTGGCCCACAAACTGGAGAACGCTTATACCACAGAAGTCCACCCACTGGAGTGAAGGTTCTGAGCCCCACGTCAGGCTTCCCAACCTGGGGGTCCGGCAACAGCGGGGAGGAATTCCTGGAGCATCATACCTTGATGGCTAGTGGGATTTGATTACAAGAATTAGGACTGGGGGAAACAGAAACTCCACTCTTGGAGGGCACACACAAAGTAGTGTGTGCATCAGGACCCAGGGGAAGGAGCAGTGACCCCATAGGAGACTGAACCAGACCTACCTGCTAGTGTTGGAGGGTCTCCTGCAGAGGAGGGGGGCGGCTGTGTCTCACCGTGAGGACAAGTACACCAGCAGCAGAAGTTCTGGGAAGTACTTCTTGGCGTGAGCCCTCCCAGAGTCTGCCATTAGCCCCACCAAAGAGCCCGGGTAGGCTCCAGTGTTGGGTCACCTCAGGCCAAACAACCAACGGGGAGGGAACCCAACTGCACCCATCAGCAGACAAGTGGAGTAAAGTTTTACTGAGCTCTGCCCACCAGAGCAACACCCAGCTCTACCCACCACCAGTCCCTCCCATCAGGGAACTTGCACAAGCCTCTTAGATAGCCTCATCCACCAGAGGGCAGACAGCATAAACAAGAAGAACTACAATCCTGTAGACTGTGGAATGAAAACCACATTCACAGAAAGACAGACAAGATGAAAAGGCAGAAGGCTATGTACCAGATAAAGGAACAAGATAAAACCACAGAAAAACAATTAACTGAAGTGGAGATTGCAACCTTCCAGAAAAAGAATTCAGAATAATGATAGTGAAGATGATCCAGGACCTCAGAAACAGAATGAAGGCAAAGATCGAGAAGATGCGAGAAAGATTTAACAAACACATAGAAGAATTAAAGAACAAACAAACAGAGATGAACAATACAATAACTGAAATGAAAACTACATTAGAAGGAATCAATAGCAGAATAACTGAGGCAGAAGAATGGATAAGTGACTTGGAAGACAGAATGGTGGAATTCACTGCTGCTGAATAGAATAAAGAAAAAAGAATGAAAAGAAATGAAGACAGCCTAAGAGACCTCTGGGACAACATTAAACTAAACAACATTCGCATTATAGGGGTCCCAGAAGGAGAAGAGAGAGAGAAAGGGCCAAGAAAATACTTGAAGAGATTATAGTCAAAAACGTCCCTAACATGGGAAAGGAAATAGCCACCCAAGTCCAGGAAGTGCAGAGAGTGCCACACAGGATAAACCTAAGAAGAAACACACCGAGACACATAGTAATCAAACTGGCAAAAATTAAAGACAAAGAAAACGTATTGAAAGCAGCAAGGGAAAAATGACAAATAACATGCAAGGGAACACCCATAAGGTTAACAGCTGATTTCTCAGCAGAAACTCTACAAGCCAGAAGGGAGTGGCATGACATATTTAAAGTGATGAAAGGGAAGAACCTACAACCAAGATTACCCGGCAAGGATCTCATTCAGATTCTATGGAGAAATCAAAAGCTTTACAGACAAGCAAAAGCTAAGAGAATTCAGCACCACCAAACCAGCTCTACAACAAATGCTAAAGGAACTTCTCTGAGTGGGAAACACAAGAGAAAAAAACGACCTACAAAAAGAAACACATAACAATTAAGAAAGTGGTACTAGGAACATACATATCGATAATTACCTTAAAGTGAATGGATTAAATGCTCCAGCCAAAAGACACAGGCTTGTTGAATGGATACAAAAACAAGACCCATATTTATGCTGTCTACAAGAGACCCACTTCAGACCTAGGCATACATACAGACTGAAAGTGAGGGGATGGAAAAAGATATTCCATGCAAATGGAAATCAAAAGGAAGCTGGAGTAGCAATACTCAAGCAGGTAAAATAGACTTTAAAATAAAGAATGTTACAAGAGACAAGGAAGAACACTGCATAATGATCAAGGGATCAATCGAAGAAGAAGATATAACAATTATAAATATATATGCTCCCAGCATAGGAGCACCTCAATACATAAGGCAACTGCTAACAGCTGTAAAAGAGGAAATCAACATTAACAAAATAATAGTGGGGGACTTTAACACCTCACTTACACCAATGGACAAATCATTCAAACAGAAAATTAATAAGGAAACACAAGCTTTAAATGACACAGTAGACCAGATAGATTTAATTGCTACTTATAGGACATTCCATCCGAAAACAGCAGATTACACTTTCTTCTCAAGTGTGCATGGAACATTCACCAGGGTAGATCACATCTTGGGTCACAAATGAAGCCTCAGTAAATTTAAGAAAATTGAAATCATATCAAGCATCTTTTCTGACTACAACACTATGAGACTAGAAATCAATTACAGGGGAAAAAAACGTAAAAAACACAAACACATGGAGGCTAAACAATACGTTACTAAAGAACCAAGAGGTCACGGAAGAAACCAAAGAGGAAATCAAAAAATACCTAGAGACAAATGACAGTGAAAACATGACGATCCAAAACCTATGGGATGCAGAAAAAGCAGTTCTAAGAGGGAAGTTTATAGCATTACAAGCCTACCTCAAGAAACAACAAACATCTCAAATAAACAATCTAACTTTACACCTAAAGGAACTAGAGAAAGAAGAACAAACAAAATCCAAAGTTAATAGAAGGAAAGAAATCATAAAGATCAGAGCAGAAATAAATGAAATAGAAACAAAGAAAACAGTTGCAAAGATCAATAAAACTAAAATCTGGTTCTTTGAGAAGATAAACAAAATTGATAAACCATTAGCCACACTCATCAAGAAAAAGAGGGAGAGGACTCTAATCAATAAAATTAGAAATGAAAAAGGAGAAGTTACAACAGACACCACAGAAATACAAAGCATCCTAACAGACTACTACAAACAACTCTATGCCAATATAGTGGACACCCTGAAAGAAATGGACAAATTCTTAGAAAGGTATAACCTTCCAAGACTGAACCAGGAAGAAATAGAAAATATGAACAGACCAATCACAAGTAATGAAATTGAAACTGTGATTAAAAATCTTCCAACACCAAAAGTCCAGGACCACAGGCTTCACAGGTGAATTCTATCAAACATTTAGAGCAAAGCTAACACCCATCCTCCTCAAACTCTTCCAAAAACTTTCAGAGGAAGGAACACTCCCAAACTCATTCTATGAGGCCACCATCACCCTGATACCAAAAGCAGACAAAGATACTACAAAAAAAAGAATATTACAGACCAATATCACTGATGAATATAGATGCAAAAATCCTCAACAAAATACTAGCAAACAGAATCCAACAACACATTAAAAGGATCATACACCATGATTAAGTGGGATTTATCCCAGGGATGCAAGGATTCTTCAATATATGCAAATCAATCAATGTGATACATACACCATATTAACAAAGAGAAGAAGAACCATATGATCATCTCAATAGATGCAGAAAAAGCTTTTAACAATATTCAACACCCATTTATGATAAAAACTCTCCAGAAGGTGGACATATAGGGAACCTACCTCAACATAATAAAGGCCATATATGACAAACCCACAGCCAACATCATTCTCAATGGTGATAAACAGAAAGCATTTCCTCTAAGATCAGGAACAAGACAAGGATGTGCACTCTCACCACTATTATTCAACATAGTTTTGGAAGTCCTAGCCACAGCCATCAGAGAAGAAAAAGAAATAAAAGGAATCCAAATTGGAAAAGAAGAAGTAAAACTGTCACTGTTTGCAGATGACATGATACTATACATAGAGAATCCTAAAGATGCCACCAGAAAACTACTAGAGCTAATCAATGAATTTGCTAAAGTATCAGGATACAAAATTAATGCACAGAAATCTCTTGCATTCCTATACACTAATGATGAAAAGTCTGCAAGAGAAATTAAGGAAACACTCCCACTTACCATTGCAACAAGAAGCATAAAATACCTAGGAATAAACCTACCTAGGGAGACAAAAGACCTGTATGCAGAAAACTATAAGACACTGATGAAAGAAATTAAAGATGATACCAACAGATGGAGAGATATACCATGTTCTTGGATTGGAAGAATCAATATTGTGAAAATGACTATACTACCCAAAGCAGTCTACAGATTCAGTGCAATCTCTATCAAATTACCAATGGCATTTTTTACAGAACTAGACCAAAAAAGTCTTACAATTAGTATGGAGACACAAAAGACCCCAAATAGCGGAAACAGTCTTGAGGGAAAAAAATGGAGCTGGAGGAATCAGACTCCCTGACTTCAGACTGTACTACAGAGCTACAGTAATCAAGACAGTATGGTACTGGCACAAAAACAAATATAGGTCAGTGGAACAGGATAGAAAGTGTAGAGATAAACTCACACACTTATGGTCAACTAACCTATGACAAAGGAGGCAAGGATATACAATGGAGAAAAGACAACCTCTTCAATAAGTGGTGCTGGGAAAACTGGACAGCTACATGTAAAAGAATGAAATTAGAACAGTCCCTAACACCATACACAAAAATAAACTCAAAATGGATTAGAGACTTAATGTAAGACCGGACACTATTAAACTCTTAGAGGAAAACATAGGAAGAACACTCTATGACATAAATCACGGCAAGATCCTTTTTGACCCACCTCCTAGAGAAATGGAAATAAAAACAAAAATAAACAAATAGGACCTAATGAAACTTCAGAGCTTTTGCACAGCAAAGGAAACCATAAACAAGATGAAAAGACAACCCTCAGAATGGGAGAAAATACTTGCAAACGAATCAACAGACAAAGGATTCATCTCCAAAATACATAAACAGCTCACGCAGCTCAATATTAAGGAAACAAACAACCCAATCCAAAAATGGGCAGAAGACCTAAATTTCTCCAGAGAAGACATACAGATGGCCAAGAAACACATGAAAAGCTGCTCAACATCACTAATTATTAGAGAAATGCAAATCAAAACTACGATGAGGTATCACCTCACACCAGTTAGAATGGGCATCATCAGAAAATCTACAAACAACAAATGCTGGAGAGGGTGTGGAGAAAAGGGAACCCTCTTGCACTGTTGGTGGGAATGTAACTTGATACAGCCACTATGGAGAACGGTGTGGAGGTTGCTTAAAAAACTAAAATTAAAATTACCATATGACCCAGCAATCCCACTACTGGGCATATACCCAGAGAAAACCATAATTCAGAAAGACACATGCACCCCATTGTTTATTGCAGCACTATTTACAGTAGCCAGGACATGGAAGCAACCTAAATGCCCATCGACAGACGAATGGATAAAGAAGATGTGGTACAATCTTCTTTATCAATGGAATGTTACTGAGCCATAAAAAGGAACAAAATTGGGTCATTTGTAGAGACACGGGTGGATCTAGAGACTGTTGTACAGAGTGAAGTAAGTCAGAAACAGAAAAGCAAATATTGTATATTAACACATATATGTGGAACCTAGAAAAATGGTACAGATGAACCGGTTTGCAGGGAAGAAATTGAGACTCAGATGTAGAGAACAAACGTATGGACACCAGGGGGGAAAGTGGCAGGGGGTGGTGGTGGTGTGATGAATTGGGAGATTGAGATTGACATATATACATTAATATGTATAAAGTGGATAACTAATAAGAACCTGCTGTATAAAAAAATAAAATTCAAATTTCAAAAAAAAAGCTCAAAAGTCAAAGCTTTTCAAAAAGTTATATTCAGGGTGTAGGAAAGTGAATAAGGATATACTCTCATTCTGTTCCGTGCGTCTTCTTTCCCATTCACCCCCACAGGTAATGGATTTCACATTTATTATTTCTTTTTCTTTTTTCCAAAATAAACACACCATTTCCAGTTCTTCATTGTACAAAAGGGGGTACAATACATAATCTTGCACTTGCCTTTTTTACTTAATGTCTTAGAAATCACTTAATTCATAGATATCCTCCTCTTTTTTTTTTTTTTTTAACTATACATTCATTTTGAGGATGAACCGTAGTTTATTCCACCAGACTCTTGTTCTGGTTGTTTCCAAAATTGTGCTATTAAAAATGACACTGGGGCTTCCCTGGTGGCGCAGTGGTTGAGAGTCTGCCTGCTGATGCAGGGGACATGGGTTCGTGCCCCAGTCTGGGAGGATCCCGCATGCCACGGAGAGGCTGGGCCCGTGAGCCATGGCCGCTGGGCCTCTGCGTCCGGAGCCTGTGCTCTGCAACGGGAGAGGCCACGACAGTGAGAGGCCCGCGTACTGCAAAAAAAAAAAAAAAAAAAAAAAATGACACTAGTGAATAATTTTGTGTTTTTTCCCTGTATTATTGGAAGTGTATCTTCAGAATAATTCCTAGAGTGAAATTGTTGCATCAGAGGGTAAACGGTTGTGTGGTTTTGTTAGATGTAGCCAAGTTCCCTCCATGAGGATTTCCCCATTTTGCATCCCTAGCAGAAGTGTATGACAGTACTATGTATTTCCCCTGCAGCCTCACCAATAGAATGTATTGTCAAGCATTTGAGTTTTTGCTAATCTGATTAATAAAACGTATCTCAGTGTGGTTTTAATTTTTTATTTCCTCTCTAAGTTGAATATATTTTTATACATGTAAGAGACATTTATTTGGAAATCATTGATTCATGTATTTTGCTATCTTCTGTCAAGAGTTTGATCTTTTTTTTTCTTTCAACTTACAAGAGTTCTGTATTAGGGAAATTAGTCCTTTATAACATGTTGGAAATATTTTCTCACAGTTCGTCCTTTGTCTTTTGACTTTGCTTATGGTGTTTTTGGCCATATAAAAGTTTTTTTTTTTAATTTTTACACAATAGATTTTATCACTTTTTTTTAACTGAAATATAGTTGGCATACAATATTATGTTAGTTTCAGGTGTACAACATAGTGACTCAACATTTAAATACATAATGAAATGATTACCATGATAAGGCTAGTAACCATCTGTCCCCATTCAGAGTTATTACAGTGTTATTGACCATGTTCCTTATGCTGTATGTTACAACCCCATGACTTAAATTTATTTTATAACTGGAAGTTTGTGCCTCTTAATTCCCTTCACCTATTTCACCCATTCTCCTAACCTTCCCTCTAACAACCACCTGTTTGTTCTCTGTATTTATGAGTCTGTTTTTGTTTGTTTGTTCATTTGTTTTGTTTTTGAGATTTCAAGTATGAGATCAACAGTATTTGTCTTTCTCTGACTTATTTCACTTAGCATGATATACTCTAGATCTATCCATGTTGTCACAAATGGCAAGGTTTCATGCTTTTTTATGGCTGGGTAATATTCCTCTGTGTGTGTGTGTGTGTGTGTGTGTGTGTGTGTGTGTGTGTGTGAGAGAGAGAGAGAGAGAGACAGAGAGAGAGAGAGAGAGAGACATCTTCTTTATCCATTTAGATTTATATTCTGGGCTTTCTATTCTGTTCCATTGATGTATATGTCTGTTTTTGTGCCAGTACTGTACTGTTGTGATTATTGTAACTTTGTAGTATAGCTTGAAACCAGAGATATCACTCTTTCACTGAAGTTGTATTTTTAGTCATAGTTTGAAAGCCTTTTGCCACACCCAGGTTATGATGGAATTTACTCAATGGTTTCTTTTTTTCTTTTCTTTTTTTTCTTTTACATTTGAATACTTTAACAATTTAAGTTTATTGTGAGGTATAGTATGAGGTATGAATACAAGTTCATCTTTTTTCAAAGTTCTATATAGTTATTCCCAATATCATTTATTTGAGGAGTCTGTCTTTACCCCAGTGATTTGAGAATCTGTCTTTATCACATACAAAATGTCTTATGTATTGAAGTTTGTTTCTTGATTTTCTATTCTATTTCAATGGTCTTTCTATTCATTAAGAATAGCATACTATTTTTAATTCTAGAGGCTTTCTGGTATGTTTTACTATCTGGTAAGACTAATCTCCCTTATTTCTTTTTTCTTTTTTTTTTTTTCTTTTTCAGGATTTCTCATAGCTATAATTGTACATTTATTTTTCCATATGGAGATTAGAATCAACTTTATCAGTCCTAGAGAAAAGAGTTGGTATATTTGTTTGGCTCACAATACTTTACTCATTCACACATGCATATATGCACACATAGATGGATACATACACATACACATACACACATAGCTTTATGAACATCTTTCCGTTTTTTCCAGATCTACTTTCATGTCTTTCAGAAGTCTTTTAAAGTTTTATTCATAAAGGTTTTGTACCGTTCCTAAAATTGTACCTTTTGTGTTGCTATTATATTATTCTTGATTTTTATATGTTGATTTTATATTCTTGCTTATTGGATTACTTCACTCTTCAATTTGGTTTTATTGTTGATTCTCTGAGGTTTTACAAATAAACTTTCATGTAATCTGCAAATATAGTTTTACCTCTTCAAATTCTTATGCCGCAAATTGTTTTCTCCTACCTAATTGCATTGGCTAATATTGTCAATACAGTGTTAAATAATAGTGAAGAGTTTGTTTACCTGTTTTAAAGAAGAGACAGACTGCGGAAGCTTAGAGAAGTTCAGTAGCTTAAGATCACAAGCTAGTAAATGGCAAAGCCATGCTTGACTTTCAGGTCTGTTGTACTACAGAAACTTCCATTCTTTTTATTCTGTCATGCTGCCTCTGGAATCTTTAAAGATTTGTTTAAAGGAGACAAGACTCCTTTGTAATTTCCAGCCACTCTCAGGTGGATTGGAGAAATCCTACATATTTAATGTTTTGATCTAGCACTTGACCCGGTGAACATGCCTCTTTAATTTTTTGTTTTGCTTTGTTTTGTTTTGTTCTGTTTTTTTGCGGTGTGTGGGCCTCTCACTGCTGTGGCCTCTCCCGCCGCGGAGCACAGGCTCTGGACGCGCAGGCCCAGTGGCCATGGCTCACGGGCCCAGCCGCTCCGCGGCATTTGGGATCCTCCCGGACCGGGGCATGAACCCGCGTCCCCTGCATCGGCAGGCAGACCCTCAACCACTCTGCCACCAGGGAAGCCCCATGCCTCTTTTCTTGTTCCCTCTTTCTCTACAAGTAAGGGAGAACATGCCCCAGCTTTAATCTAGATATCTTTCATTCTCTAGAGTCATTATTTACAAGGGCCAGAGGATTGAATACATTTCCTTGTTTCCTTGACAGGAGCTCAATTTGGAAATGGAAGACCAACAGGAGAACCTGGATACTCTTGAGTACCTGGTCAGTGACCTGAGCTCCTGTGGCTTTGCCCTGGACCTGTCCCAGCACCAGGACAGGGTACAGAACCTCAAAAAGGACTTCACAGAGCTACAGAAGACAGTTAAAGAAAGGTGAGTTTTCATATGTATGGATCAATGTCATGGAGCTAATTTTTTCTTGCTGTTGAATGAAATGACTTTCTCCTTCCTTCTTCACTGGAAAAGATGGCATCAAAGTTCTGCTACTGAGCCGTAGGAGATTGGAAAGTGCCTCTTTTAGACAAAGCTATTCAGTCTACTTAATGCGTAGTGGTCTTTCTATTAGTAAATAGTGAGTTTCTTCTCAGTAATGGGACTCAGTTCCCCCTCAGTACAATCAAAAGCCCAGGTCACCTGGACCAAACAGAACAAATTTGGGGCAGCAAGTTGGATTGCGGCAGGATTTGAAATAATGAGAAAAATTGGAAGAGACTTCCCAGACATAATTAAGGATTATATTGGAATTCACACTGCTTGTTTTGACCACATTTAAGTTGCTGTTTCGGAGGAGTTTCTGGGTTCTTTTAAGGCAAACATGGGAATCTACAACAAAGGTGGATGATTTCAGGTTATTAGCTCACAGTTGAAAAGCCATAATTCCTCCATTAGAAAGCCTCATGTGGGTTTAAAAGCTTGATAAGACTTCTCTTGGTTTAGCCATAAATATCGCGATTTAGCAGATGATGGCTTTAGTGACTAGAGGAAAGCAGTTGCTCAAATCACCACTGTAAGCAGCGGTTATTTAGTGCAGATGAAAGGGATAGGACAAAGGCCAAGGAGGCTTTGTTTTTCTTGCCCTCAGCTGAGAGCTGTTTAGCTATATGAAGAGCCAGGATCTCTGGCTTGAAGTCTAATAGATGTGACCATTTCCAAAACTTACTTTCAAAATTGAATTCTCCTTTCTCCTTGATTTATTTTACTCATTGGTGTGCTTAGCCTAACTTCTCTGAGCCTCAATTTTGGCATCTTCCTTGTTAAAGGAATTAGCATTTGAATTGGGCCTTGAAAGAGTCAAATACCTAAAAAGTAGCAGAGCTGGCCTTGAGATCCAAAGCCGGCATTCTTTCCATTGTATCATAGTACCTAAATAGCAGGCTCCCTTTAGTTTTTCTCATTTTCACTTTAGCCTAGAGTAAGATTGAAGACTCCTTTCCCCAGAAATGTCCAAACAAGGGCAACAGATTCCTTAGTTTGATGATCTCCTACATTATATGTGGTTGTTTAGCCAAAGCTGCCATGGAAAAGATTATGAGAAGGAAAGGCCCTGTTAGGAAACTGATGCCTAGAGTCCTAGAATGAATATAGTTTTAGTTCACGTTGACTTCTTTACAAGCTTAGTCTGGCAAGTAACAAATTGTCTCTGTTGACAGAGAGGAAGATGCATCATCTTGCCAGGAGCAATTAGATGAATTCCGGAAGCTGGTTAGGACTTTCCAGAAATGGCTGAAGGAAACTGAAGGGAGTATTCCACCTACAGAGACTTTCATGAGCACTAAAGAGCTGGAAAAACAGATTGAACACCTGAAGGTAGGTGAACAAAGTCTCTCCAGGAATCAGGCTGGACAGCAGTTTGGAATCTTGTGTGGACTCATTTCCACCTGTGGTGGGCAAATGGTGTGAGAAATCCAAGTTATCCATGTGTATCAGAGTAGCAGTTCCTCCATTTTCTCCACGTGAGTCCAACCTACCCCTACCCAAGCACTGAGCACCAAAACATCTCCTATTTAAAAACCAAAACCAAAAAAGTAATCTGGGAATGATATCTATAAAGTTTCAGCTGTCTTGGGGATGCCTGTCATGCTGTGGTAGGTCATAAAAAAGACAGTTGTCAGACTACAGTCTTGAGAAGATTACCCTCTTGTTGTATGTTTGAGAATTAGACAATTATATGTGAGCAAGTGACCAGATATGTGATCAGAAAATTGAGGAGAGTATTTCTCCTCAACTAATAAAGGAAAAGTTACAGTCACATGGTTGGAATGTACCTGCATGGGTAGCATCCCATCTGTTGCAGAATCCCTTCTCTCCTATATTTGATTCATAGTCATCCAGCTCTGTTTGCACCTCTAACATGTTTCTTATTTTTGTTGAAACCAGTCTCCAACTAACGCTCATGCATTTGTCCTTATTTTCTTAGTAAAACAAGATTTATCTTGAATAGATGAAAGAGAAGAGCTTTCGCAGAGAGAGTGCCAGGAGCACTTGCTGTGGGGAGTTCCCTAGGACAGAGCTTCCCTGATTCCTTGGTTCATGGTTCGCTTTGTGTTTCAAGACATTTTTCATGGCATCTCAAGGCAAAAAACAAACCAACACCGAAAAAACTGAAAAACCTCACTTACTAAGTGGTCAGGTCCAAACAGCTTAACAGTAGTTGTTCACATGGTGTCCAACAGATGTCACTGTTTTTCCCTCAAAAATTTAAAGTATCCTGTGAGTCAGTGCATAGTTTGGGAACTGTTGGCTCTTTGGAATCAAGAGTGACTAATAAAAGAACTGACAAACTCTGAATTGGCAAGGTTCAGTTTGAAGTTCGGCAGCATGAGCTTGCCAGATGTTCATGGCTCGATGTCTTTCTCTGCTGCTGCTTTGCAGCTTGAAGTCAAAAGCAAACTAAGTAGATTGTGAGGGAGATTCAGGATGGAGGAAGGGATTAAAGGCTAGGATAGTGTCCCAGCTTGGAAAAGAGTAAAATTCTACTTCTGTAGCAGGCAGTTCACAGCTTAGAGACAACATGACCAGATACTTTTGTCTTAGAGCAAATGCCATTGTTTCCTAACAGCTTTCTGTGGTGGTTTGAGCTCTGACTTCAAACCCAATATAAAATTCCCTTGAAAAGGCAAAGTGTAGCCTACGATTCTGTATGTTTCTTTACATCTCAATACCTAGCTCCTCATTTTACCCTCTAATTACCATTTCCTTGATATTCTTTACAAGCATGGTATTCCCTTTGTCCACCTGGCAAACTCTTAACTCCGATCTTTCCTCTCTCCAGGCAGAGTTAGATGTGTCTCCTTTTGTGCTCTCAGAGTCTAGTGGCTGTGCATATTTCTGTAATAGCATTTATCACATTATAATGCCATTGATAATCTGAGGTCTTGGTTTTAGGAACTGTGTCATAAGCCTATTTTGTATCCCCAGTGTTTGGCACAATGCCTGGCCTATTGTAAGTGCTCAAAAAATATTTGCTTGTTGAATGAATGAATGAATGAGAAGGGCCTGAATATTCCAGGATATCATTCTCCCACATCTTGCCTGGCTAAACCAAGTTCTGGAAATGGCTGAATAAATGAGGATGATTGCTTAATGCTTAGCAAAACTTTAGGGAGTGTATGTAGAACAGGTGTCCCTACTTATGAGGAGAAAGCCTCCAGATACTACATTTTGCTATTTTGTTCTATAAACAGGGTCTCCTAGACGACTGGACAAGTAAGGGAACTTTGGTAGAAGAAATCAATTGCAAAGGTACTTCTTTAGAAAATCTCATCATGGAGATCACAGCACCTGATTCTCAAGCCAAGACAGGTGAGTGTGGGCTCTTGAAAATGTAGTGAATAAACATCATTCTTCGCTTTGCCCTTTGGTGATGACCCCTTACTGAATAAACATTAGAATCAAGGTTGGATATGAAAACCAAGGATGTTTCATGAAGCATCTTCCCCTCAACCTGATCTGTTTTCCCATTTCCTTTGTAACATTGCTCCATTTTGCAAAACCCCTTCCTGTGATGGGAAAAAGGGACTAGTTGGCCCACTTAGAACTGTGTAATGAACATAGAAGGATTAAAATAGGATTTTCCGTCTTGAGGAATTTCTGTCTTTTAAATACGTGAATGGATGGCTATGCATTAACTTTAAGTTAGGGTCAACCCTGGAGGGTATAAGCATGATATCTTGGGAGAGGCTAAGTGTTTAGGAGTCAGTACTGACACACTTCTTAGAAGTGCATACAAAGATTGTGCCCAACTATATGAATTATCTCTGCCTACAAATTAAGTCTTTCAAACAAAATGCATTCTGAGGGCTACCCTGGTGGTGCAGTGGTTGAGAGTCCGCCTGGCGATGCAGGGGACACAGGTTCGTGCCCCGGTCTGGGAGGATCCCACATGCTGTGGAGCGGCTGGGCCCGTGAGCCATGGCCGCTGAGCCTGCACGTCCGGATCCTGTGCTCCGCAGCAGGAGAGGCCACAGCAGTGAGAGGCCCGCGTACCGCAAAAAAAAAAAAAAAAAAGGCATTCTGAGCTCACAGTCACTTGCTGGTTGTCAATTGATTGGGATCTCCTAGGTTTTATTACCAGACTATGTTAATGCACTCCTATAGTCACTTAAATAGTAAGGGCAAAGTTTACTTTCTTTTTTCCTCCTGAGAATGGCTACTTTCCTATTGTATCCTAAAGTTTAAAGATGTCTTGGAACTATCTAGAAGTGACAACATTTCAGAGAATTGGTGATTTTTATATTCTGACACTTAAATTTCTAAGTTCATTGACTTATTAGTGTGTGACATCACCCAGCAAACTTTTCCTATAAAGGGCCATAGAGTAAATATTTTAGGCTTGTGGGCCATATGGTCTCTGTCACACTACATGTCTCTGCCATTGTAGCACAAAAGCAGTCATAAACAATATATAAATGAATGGGCGTGGCTGTGTTCCAGTAAAACTTCACATACAGAAACAGGCGGAGGGACAGATTTGGCTGGTGCACTAAAGTTTTCTGACTTCTGAACTAGATCAGTGGTTGTTCGAACTTTTTAAAGTACTGTAATTGTTTTTAAAAATAAATTTCCTGTAGAACTATAAGACAAATAAAAATATAAGTGAATTTATAGCGTTTATCTATTATGAAATTCATCAATGAGAATATTGAAGCTATCGGGACTTCCCTGGTGGCACAGTGGTTAAGAATCCACCTGGCAATGCAGGGGACACGGGTTTGAGCCCTGGTCTGGGAAGATCCCACATGCCGCGGAGCAACTAAGCCCGTGCGCCACAACTGCTGAGCCTGCGCTTTAGAGCCCACGTGCCACAACTCCTGAAGCCCATGCGCCTAGAGTCTGTGCTGTGCAACAAGAGAAGCCACCACAATGAGAAGCACGCTTGCCACAACTAGAGAAAACCCATGCACAGCAACGAAGACTCAATGCAGCCAAAAATAAATTAATTAATTAAAAAAAAAGAACATTGAGGCTATCTTAGTGAATATGAAAATTTGGGAAAAAAAGAATTTTTGAATGACATTTTGAATGACATTCATTATTTATTTCTCAATTTTTTCCTTGGTTGCATTGTATCCAGAAAATACGTTTCACACAGATAAATAGTTGCAAATGATGACAAATGTTTTTAAAAATCCACTTTACAATCTGAAGTGTTAAGAATTCTCTTACTACACAATTCTACCCTGATGAGAACCTGCTCTGAGTAGATATACCTCAGCCTTTGTCATTTTATTTAATGGAATTCATGTGTGCTGTAGATGTTTTTCTTTGTACGTAAGTGGACATATGTAAGTTTGAAAATTATAGAGTGCTAATGAAGAACTACAACTTTTCCCATCAGTGACATTCAGAAAGAAGTTTAAATGTATGCACAGAGGTGCAGGAGCTACTTTATTCTCTCCAAAAAGCAGCATAAATTGGCTCTATCTACTGGGTTAAAATGTGGTGTTCAACATAATTGAAATGTGCATGTTTTACTGCCCTTTCTAAGTACTTAGGAATATGTTCTGAATATTAAAATTAAACCAAACATTTACAGAGTCCCTAAAGCACCTCCTCAGGGTGCCTTGAAAACCAGTTTGAAGATCACTAGTCTGAGTGTTCTTAAAAAGTTCTCTTCCATCTCTGAAAACCCATGCGTGTTCTAGTTCCTTATGGTCGTGGAGCTCTTTTGGTTTCGTAAAGTGCTTTCACATACACTACCTCACTACTTCTCACCAGTAAACCCATGAGAGCTGACAAGATAGGTAGTATTATCTTCATATCTCAGAGAAGATACCGAGGTCTGTCCATAGATTAAGGCTCATGTACTGAGTTAGTGATGGTCTTGGCTACGACTGTCTTCTCCAAATTACTAGTCCAGTTTCTTTTTGGTCATCATCACCAGACTGCAGTGGAATATGATCTTTTGGGTTTGATCCATTTTTTAAATTGAAAATACAATAATGTTAACATTTAAAAGTTTTACAATCATTATTGTCTAATATATAACCTTGCAATTGACCTTTTCCACAGTGAAATCAGTGCACGTGAGAGTCTTATTCTGCCCTTTGAATGTTGCATTATGTCATGACTACTTTTCATTTCTTTATAATCTTTGTAATTACATGATCTGGTTTTTACTTACTTGGGATACTCCTGAAACACAAGGAATCAACTTGGGGAGAATATAGGTGAAATTGTGGTAATTAGAAACAGAACCAAAGACCCTAAACAGAATTTATGGGAATGTTTATGAGCCAGATTTATTGACACTTAGAATTTCTGTTTTCTGGTTGGGGAAGGGGAGCAGAAAGTCATGAAAAAAAAAAAAATCTTTTGAAACAATATAAGAAAGGCTCATTTTAATGTCTTTACTAAAAGAATGCTGCTTTTTATGTCCTTAATTGTACTTATTTTTATTATGTTGAAGAACATTGATGTTAAAGTTGAACCTTTTTGGCTGCATTATAAATCCTCCTCATTCTTAAGTATGTCGAATGCCAGTCTAAAACTTAGTCATTCTACTAATGCTTGCTTCACAAAATTAGGGCAAGGTCCAAAGAATCCAAATTGGAGATTTAAGAAGAGAATTTGGATTTCCTCTAGAAAGGGTTAGGGTTAGGGTTAAGGAGCTGAAACTCCTCGAGTGACACTGTTGCCCGGCAGCTAAAATGATTTGTCTCTTTCCATGAGTATGTTGTCTTGTGCTGTGTTAACTTCCTGATATCTGAGCTTAAAGTGAGTGCCAAAGAATAAATTCGGTGCCTGTATGTATTCCTAACACATTTGTCTTGCCTTGTTTGTCTCTCTGTCCTTCTGCTCAGGTTCCATACTGCCCTCTGTAGGAAGCTCTGTAGGCAGTGTAAACGGATACCACACCTGCAAAGGTGAGAATGCCATTTTCAACAGTGCCTCTTCATTGGGTGTGTTAGGACAGTGTTCATGTTTGCATCTGTGTATGTTTCCATATGTGTGGAAGGATTGCTGCCAGGATGGGTGTGAGGGTAAAAGCCTGGGGAGAAGCAACTGTGATGCCTCTTTGTTGCTAGCTAGAGGCTAAACAGGTTGGCAACCAGTGAAATAAAGTTACTAAGCAAATAAACTGGACCACTAGATAAGACCAATAAGGAAAGACCTGGAAGAAAATATATGCAAATCTTTGAATTATAAAGAAGCTATACTAGAGGTGGTCTAAATTTAGCCCTCAGCCTCCCAGCTAGGTTTTCTTCTCTGCAGTTTAAAGAAGAGGAAGTAGAAGAATGCCCCGAATCCTTCACTCCCGTCACTTTTGCTGCTCCCGTATTTCTTAGCCATTTTATTTATACATCTGAGTATATAATGCCAAAATCAGAAATCAGATTAATGAGAGCTCTTTTGCTTTTTGTATGTAAACAGGAACTTTTATGTGATTTAGCAGGAAGATCATCTCTAGTTCACTAGAAGGAGTGGGAGAGATACTTAATCCTGATGCATAATTTAGTGAGGAACCACTGGGGATGCTTGAGAGCTATTCCCAGTCTGATCTCTGTTTCTGTGATGCTAGATCTGACGGAGATCCAGTGTGACATGTCAGATGTAAACCTGAAATATGAGAAACTTGGGGAAGTGCTTCGGGAACGCCGGGAAAGTCTTCAGCCTGTCCTCAGCCGAATGCAGGAAGTTCGGCAGGAGGCAGGCTTGGTGCTGCAGTGGCTGGAGTTAAAAGAGGAAGTCCTAAAAGGCATGGAGGCCTCTTCATCTCCAACCAAGACAGAGACAGTGAGAGCCCAAGCTGAATCTAACAAGGTACTGTGTTCCCATTAGCTGCATCTCAGGCACTAAGAGGAAGGGGTGGTTGTACCAGTGTTCCTGCCTGAGCCCCGGGGCCTGAGAGTGAGACATGGCCAACCACCCAGTCGTTATGAGCATCATGTTTGACTTTCAAATGACTAGTATGCCTAAACTCTCCCAGAGAATTTTCTTACCTATGAAATTAGAAGTTGTTACACATCAGACTGAGAAACAAAACCAGATCTGTTTGCAGAAGGAGAATATCCCTCCTCAGAAGCATCAGTTCATTGAGAATGGGATCTCATTTTCAATGTGATGGTATAAGCCAAGTCATTCCATCAAAGCACCTTTCCAGCTGTTGGAGGGATCTAAACAGCTGTGATTGCAGTTCATTCTAAAGATTGACATGTAGGCCTAGGGAAAATGTTAGAAGAAATAAGACCATGTAGAAAATCCGGTAAAAATTTTTTGCCAGAATTTTAGTATTCCTGTTGAGGCCTAGCATGTCATATCCTACAACTGCATAAACATCGCCATTATCGTCATCATCGTCATCATCATCATTATCAATTCCTGACACTTAGTTTATAGGGATTAGCAATTTTCTTATTGGGTTACTGATGTGTTGTACATAAAAGAAATTCAAATCTTGCCATCTAGATTTTCCTTTTAATTAAATATTCAGGCAGAAAGGTTAAGTATCTTAAAATCATGAAACAATCATGGATAGAATCAGAAGTCAAGCCTGTAATTGCTGCCCTGTCTTCCCGTCATTTCCTCCACACTCACAGCTTTGTTTCCTGTCCAGAAATCTCATGGCATTCATGATGTTCTTTCTCCTAGGCCTTCCTGGCTGAATTGGAACAGAATTCTCCAAAAGTCCAGAATGTAAAGGAAGCCCTGTCTGGATTATTGATGACATATCCCAACTCACAAGAAGCAGAAAACTGGAAGAAAATGCAAGAGGAGCTCAGTATGTTATCACTGGGGTGTTACAGATTCACTAAATTCCTTGTCTTCAAAGTAAATACAGGCTTTCGGCACACCCAATAAACAGGAGTGATTTTTAGTTAATTGTCATAAGCAAGCAAGAAGGGGCAGGGAGGGTTAGAGAATGAGCCTGATTGTGGAAAAAATTTAGAGATTCCACTCAAAGTATCAGTATTGCCTTTTCGTGGGCAAGTCAAACTGACAATCTGCTGTGACAAAGAGCATTGATGATAAAAATGAAAAATGGAAAATAATCTAAACATTCTGTGAAGGAATTAAATTATGCTGCACTCATAATATTGAACTATAAATGATGTAGGTGAATGTGTACTGGTATGAAAAAAATTATTGGCGTGAAAGATGCTCATAATTAGTAAGCTTAAAAACAGGTTATAAAATAATACATATGTCGCATAAGGTATTTTACATGCGTTGTGTATGTATGTACGTACTTCTGTGCAGTTTTATCCCATGTGTAGTTACATATAGCCACCACCGCAGTCAAGATACAAAACTGTTTGTTACTTTAGTTAAAATTAAATGCAGGTTATTTTTAACTTAAAAAAATATTAAATAATGCTCCAGGGTTCATTTCCTGTAGTATATTAAGAACATAATTTAGGGACCAGGCTAGTGGCTGATGAGGGTAAAAGAATACATTCTCTCATTTTCTCTCTATAGATTCCCGATGGGAAATGGCCACTGAGGTGACAATGGCTCGGCAAAGGCAGCTGGAGGAATCTGCAAGTCATCTGGCCTGCTTCCAGGCTGCAGAATCCCAGCTCCGGCCCTGGCTAATGGAGAAAGAGCTGATGATGGGGGTGCTGGGGCCCCTGTCTATTGACCCCAACATGCTGAATGCACAGAAGCAGCAGGTCCAGGTGAGCAGTATGGCTGAAAGCTTTCGAGCAAAGAAATGAGAGGCACTTGAACCTGGGTCTGAATGCTGCTCTCAACAGGTAGATTTACATGACCCTGGACAAGTCATTTAACTTCTCAGAGTCTCCATTTCCTCACTTTAAATGAGATGCTTGTAAGGTCTTTATCATGGTGCCTGTCAAATAGCAAACAGTATTGTTAATATGTTTAATGTCAGTAACTGTATTAATATCGTTGACTGAGGCAGTAAGATGAGCAGATGGGAGACAGGGAACTTCTGACTAAATGATAGAATCATATTTTATTTTCAATCCCCAGTGGTAGTGATCCACATTACTTCATGCAGTATCTTACATCTGCCAGCTTTACTTAAAGATTTTCTGCTGATCAGATCTCAGTACCCAACATTTGTGAAATTTAGGTTGGTCCAGGGATGTCATTTCCAGTGAAATCCTGCCTAGACCCTTTCCTTGTTCTATAGCCTTCCCTAAACTTGTTCTGTTTCTTCTAACCACCCACCAAGTCCCCTAAGAGTAGTTTTTGAAAGAACCCTTTCTTTTAGCCCCTGCATCCATGTTATCTATCAAGTCCTATTTAGTCTACTTACAAATTTTTTTCTAATCCAGTGGTTTTCAAACTTTTTGATCCCAAATCCCTTTACACTCTTAAAAATTATTGAGGATCCCAAAGAGCTTGTGTTTATCTACTAATATATATTAATATTAACTGTATTAAAACACTGAGGAATTTTTGAAGTATGTATTTATAAATTAATTTTTAAAATTATGATTGATGATACAACCATAACACTAACATACATAACATTTTTATGAAAAAATAACATTTTCCAAAATGTAAAAAATCGAATAAGAGTGGCATTGTTTTATATCTTTGGCAAATCTCTTTAATGATGTCTGGCTTGGGACTCCCTGGTGGTCCAGTGGTTAGGACTCCGCGCTCTCACTGTCGGGCCCGGGTTCAGTCTCTGGTCAGGGAACTAAAACCTGCAAGGCATAGCGATAAATGAAATGAAATGAAGTGAAATAAAAATGTCTGACTAATAGAACAGTCTCACAGATTTTCATATCTGCTTCTGCAGTCAATCTGTTGTGATATCAGATGTCGTGAGGGAACAAGAATTTAAAAAGGCAAATAACATCTTAGTATTACTATGAAAATAGTTTTTACCTCACTGAGCCCATGCAAGGGCTTAGGGACTGCCAGGGGCCACCAGACCGTAATTTGAGAACCACGTTCTAAGCTTCTCTTCTTCTCCACTGTACATGCTGGTGGGCTGGATCTTGGGCCTGTTCCATTGCAGCAGCCCGCTAAAGGGCCTCTTGGTCTAGTTTATCCTCTACACTGTTATCAAGTTATCCCCTTAAATCATATATCTGAATATATTAAAATGCTTCTGTAGCTCTTGGCTGCCTATTAAACAGAGTTCAAATACCTGCTCACTGTAGTGCATGAGCCTTTTCACAATCTGGTCCCAGTTTGTCTTGCCAGCTCTTCCCCCATATACCTGGGCTTCTTCCCACACCAGATAATGGGTTCTTTCCTGAACACACTGCACTCATAGATCTCAGGATCTCTGTGCCTTTGCTAATCCCAGGCCCTTCTCTGAACCAGCCTTACTCTCTGTTCTCTTGGAGAACTCACATATTCTTTATTGTGTCACCTGTGAAGCCTTTCCTGATTTCCCTCTTCTGCTCTTGTCATCCCCGGAGGAATTTACCACCTTTACTTCTTGCTTTCACAATTCCACGTTCACGTCAGCATTTTATCATTTTAACTTTTGTTACATTCTACTATAGTTCATTATTTACACATCTGTTAGTCCTTGAGGTCCTGTTGTATTTATTTTTATGCAGTGTAAGTGCTGAGTACTTTCCATAAGTTTTCTTGTTTAATCCTAACAACAGTCAAGTAATTACTTTACTATCCTCATTTTGCAGATAAGGAAGCTGAGATTTGGAGAACTTTTAAAAACTTGCCTAAGTTTATACAGTTTAGTGAGTGATGGAGTCAGGATTTGAACCCAGGTGTCTAACTACAGAGCCTGTAATCTCAACTTCTTGGATGAGTGAAACAGTGAATAGAAATAAATAAAAAGGAATGGTACTTGCTTTAAAGAAACTTTTTATCTAATTGTGCTATATTATAATGTGCAGATTATATGTGTTGATGGAAATTCGAGAAAGGAACTAAGAAAAGTAGGGCATTAAGAGTTGAAATGGGGCTTCCCTGGTGGCGCAGTGGTTGGGAGTCCACCTGCCAATGCAGGGGACGCAGGTTCGTGCCCCGGTCCGGGAAGATCCCACATGCCGTGGAGTGGCTGGGCCCGTGAGCTATGGCCGCTGAGCCTGCGTGTCCAGAGCCTGTGCTCCACAGCGGGAGAGGCCACAGCAGTGAGAGGCCCGCGTACCGCCAAAAACAAAATAAAAAAGAGTTGAAATGGCAAGCCCAGCCAGTAATATAGCTCACTTGGGGACCCAGGGTTCCAAACTCCCAATTCAGAGGCCTGGGTTTTGCCTGGCAAAGCTGACAAGTGCCCACCCAGTAAACAAACTTTGGTTACCCAACGAAGGCCAACCTTAGTAACTGATGTTGAAACGGTATAGGACAAATAAGGAAAAGAAATAAAATAGACACAATCAATGGTCCTTTCAAAACAGGTTTTTATTAAGCAGTTGTTAAAAGTGATACTGCATTTTCCTAGTAGCCTGGTCTTTGGAGTTTTCTGGTTTATTTTCAAAAGGAGTTGGCACTGCTTGGCACAATCCAAAATCAGTTTTTGTTTTGACAGTGTTTGTAGATCTGTCTTTTCTCTCTAAACATCTTGGTGTCATTTCTATTACAGTTTATGCTGAAGGAATTTGAAGCACGTAGGCAACAGCATGAGCAGCTGAACGAGGCAGCTCAGGGCATCCTAACAGGCCCTGGAGATGTCTCTCCTTCCACCAGCCAAGTACAGAAGGAGCTCCAGAGCATCAATCAGAAGTGGATTGAGCTGACTGACAAGCTTAATTCCCGTTCCAGCCAAATTGACCAAGCTATTGTCAAAAGCACCCAGTACCAGGAACTGCTCCAGGACTTGTCAGAGAAAGTGAAGGCAGTCAGACAGCGACTGAGTGGCCAGTCGGCCATCAGCACCCAACCTGAGGCTGTGAAGCAGCAGTTGGAGGAGACCAGTGAGATTCGATCTGACGTGGAGCAGTTAGACCACAAGATTAAGGAGGCACAGACACTCTGCGATGAACTTTCAGTGCTCATTGGAGAGCAGTACCTCAAGGATGAACTGAAGAAGCGTTTGGAGACTGTTGCCCTGCCTCTCCAAGGTTTAGAAGACCTTGCAGGTGAGGAATACACTGCTGCCATTATTAGTGGCAAGCCAAAAGGAGGAGTGCATTAGTGGTCCCTAGAATCTAGGTCGACGCTTAAGTAGCTTTTGGACTCAGAATAGTGTTACTCTATCCCTTTGTCCACCTACAGTGAGGACTGCCGTGGTCATTACACATTGATTGGGCACTAGCAATATGTGAAGCTTTACACACCATAATCTAAGAGATAAGAACACTAATATAAATCTAGCCAGCAGGTAGAGATTCATAGAGGTACTTATAGGTGGAGTTACACGCATACTTTCACTGATACCTATTTTCTTCATACTATATGTGTACGCACACACACATATACCATATATACAAAATTAGAACATGTTCTAGACTTTTTAGGATGGCCTTATACAAGAAAAAATTTGTCATTAATTTGTTGCCTCTTTTTCTAGAAACATTTATGGCTTTTTACCAGCTTAGAAGTTAAAAGTTTACTTCTGTTACTCATATCACCTTACAAGGTTGATGTGAGGGTTAAATAGGATATAGTAAATGAAAGAGCCTCGCTATGTGCTTCTTTTATGGTAGACCCTCAATTAGCATTAGTTTCCTTTTCCTAAGATTAGACCATGTACTCTCAGCAAACATTTTAAATGCCATGTTCAGACTTGATGATTTAAATTTGATTTTCTCATTTCAGCTGATCGCATGAACAGACTCCAGGCAGCTCTTGCCAGCACCCAGCAGTTCCAGCAAATGTTTGATGAGCTGAGAACCTGGTTGGATGACAAACAAAGCCAGCAAGCAAAAAACCACCCAATTTCTGCAAAATTAGAGCGGCTACAGTCTCAGCTACTGGAGAATGAAGAGTTTCAGAAGAACCTTAACCAACATCGTGGTTCCTATGAGGTGATTGTGGCAGAAGGAGAATCTCTGCTTCTTTCTGTACCTCCTGGAGAAGAGAAGAAAACTTTACAAAACCAGCTCTTTGAGCTCAAAAGCCATTGGGAAGAGCTTAGTAAAAAAACTGCAGACAGACAGTCCAGGCTCAAGGACTGTCTGCAGAAAGCTCAGAAATATCAGTGGCATGTGGAAGATCTCGTGCCATGGATAGAAGATTGTAAGGTCAAGATGTCTGACTTGCGGGTCACTCTGGATCCAGTGCAGCTGGAGTCCAATCTCCTGAGATCAAAGGCTATGCTGAGTGAGGTGGAAAAGCGCCGCTCCCTGCTAGAAATCCTGAACAGTGCTGCTGACATTCTGATCAACTCTTCAGAAACAGATGAGGATGATATCCGGGATGAGAAGGCTGGGATCAACCAGAACATGGATTCCATTACAGAAGAGCTACAGGCCAAAACAGGGTCCCTTGAAGAAATGACTCAGAGGCTCAAGGAGTTCCAGGAAAGCTTTAAGAATATTGAAAAGAAAGTTGAAGGGGCCAAACACCAACTTGAGATCTTTGATGCTCTTGGCTCTCAAGCCTGCAGCAACAAGAACCTGGAGAAGCTAAGAGCCCAACAGGAAGTGCTGCAGACCTTGGAGCCACAGGTGGACTATCTGAGGAACTTCACTCGGGGCCTATTAGAAGATGCCCCAGACGGATCTGATGCTTCCCAACTTCTGTATCAAGCTGAGGTCACCCAGCAGGAGTTCCTAGAAGTGAAGCAAAGAGTGAACAGTGGTTGCATGGCAATGGAAAACAAGCTGGAGGGCATTGGCCAGTTTCACTGCCGAGTCCGAGAAATGTTTTCTCAGCTGGCAGACCTGGACGATGAGCTCGATGGCATGGGTGCTATCGGCAGAGACACTGATAGCCTCCAGTCCCAGATCGAGGATGTACAGCTGTTCCTTAACAAAATCCAAGCCCTCAAGTTAGACATAGAAGCCTCTGAAGCAGAGTGCCGACAAATGCTGGAGGAAGAAGGGACTCTGGACTTGTTAGGACTCAAGAGGGAGCTAGAAGCCCTGAGCAAACAGTGTGGCAAACTGATAGAGAGGAGTAAAGGTCGGCAGGAGCAGCTGGAGCTGACCCTGGGCCGGGTTGAGGACTTCTATCGAAAGCTGAAAGCACTCAATGACATGACCACAGCGGCTGAGGAGGGGGAGGCGCTCCAGTGGGTAGTGGGGACCGAGGTGGATGTCATCAACCAACAATTAGCAGATTTTAAAGTAAGTCTTACCCTTGTTTTTTAATCTTTTTCTGTCTAATATGTGTATTTTTTTTCTTGTAACTTGGAGACCGATTGAGTACACATCTTAACTTCTGTCCCTGGTTTCATTATTCTCACTTCTGTCACCACCATAGCACACAGTTTGGAGACTAGACAGTCTCTTGGACTTCTGGGCAACAGGTTTGAACATTTTTCTATTGGAATCTGTTTTAATGTTTATAACCAATTAAGGGTATAGAAAGAAGTGTCCAAACCTTATTTCTTACTCTAAGAATCTTCTCTTATGATTTCTTGAGATTTCAAATTAACCAATTTTGTAACAATAGTGAATGTTTGTTGAGGGCCCTGTTTTTCGTATCGGGGTATGAGAATCCATAAGATAAACATGGGCTCATCTTGCTAAAGTGTGGATTTTTTCACAGATTTTGAGGGAAAATTATTGATGTATTATTGATGTATTATGAGACAAAATGAAAAATTCTCATGAATTATTAAGACCAAACATGACACTTCAAAGAAATTTTCCACTTGTAGTAAGTAGTGCTTAAGACTACACCTTAGACTCCTCAAGAGCACAAGTTCTCTGCCCGTACGAGAGTTTGAGAAGCACTGCCTTAACTGCGAAAATATTTTGATTCTTTGCCTGAGTCAGAATTCCCAGTCCTGAGATTTTGTGAGTCTATATTAAAACAGCCGGGAAGATGAGAGGAGTTGACTCAAAAGCACAAATTTGCCAGGTCTGGGTTTGGAACCCAGGGCTGTCTGCTGGGTCTTGGCTCTCACTGCGTGAGCCTTTTACCCCAAGACTTAACCTAAAAGCGCCTCGCTTCCCTGCTGGAGGCCTGTTTGCTTGCTCTTTCCTTCTTGGTGCCTGGAGTAGATTTGGAAAGGATACCTTACTTCCATCACCAGTGGTGATTGTTCCTACTTACACAGTAACACTCTGCCATCAGAGTTACTTTGTTCTCTCAGAGCCCCTGCCTGTTAGGATTCTTTCTGTTAAAAACATGGATGGAAAGGTGGTGTTGACACCAGGTCAGAGCCACATGGTCCCGAAAAAGATCACAAATTTGTAGGCAGGATCCAGATGCAGAAAGGTGGCTGTTTCAGAAGGGCCCTCTAGCTTGGGGGATGTTTAGCACACTAAGGTGAGACATTGGCTGAAGAACCCCTTACAGTGCAATGTGGAGCAACACAAGTCGTCGTATTTGGGATTCTTGAGGCACCAGGTGAGGAAAGGGTAGGTAGAGAAGGTTCAAAGCCATGAGCCCACATGTTATCCTCTGGGAAATGCCCACACCTAATCCAGTGGCCGGGGGGCCTTTCCTGCTTCACCACGTGGGCTTCTCTTCCCTCTTCCATTGTAAGCCCCTCAAAAGGAGAGGCTCTGCTACAGGCATCCTTCATTTATCTGATTTGCTTGGATCTGGGTTACTTAGAATCAACTGTCTAACCAACTAAATGAGTTTTTTAGAAAATTGAAGCTTATCCCTTGAGGCACCAAAGTAGTTTTATCAAACTAGATTCTGGTTTATATGGAATTTTTAACTTTTATTTGCCTAATTTCCTAAACATTATATTGTATGTAAGTTCTTATGAGTGCAGGTTAACATTACTAAACAGATTATACTGTTCTCTACTATGGTGAGGCTGCTTTGTACTAAATGTTCTTAAATTACCATGCAGTTTGAGTTCTGTATTGAAGTCCTTGTTTAGGGCCTCTAATTGCTGAACTGGTTGGGTTGGATGTATGTGTATGTGTATGTATACATGGGGGGATGTAGCTTCTGCCTTTTCCCCCATTGCCCTGCTATCAGGTATTATTTCTCACTGCTTTACTTTTCACTGCTGTCACTGAGTCTGCCTTGAGCAGTCTGTCCCTTCCTTCTGATCTTCTGTGAGCTAGAAAACAACGAAACAAGCCTGTTAAAATTGTATTAAATATGACCTAGGATATAAAAAAGAGTCCACAGGCAGGCATATATAGTGTTTGGATTTGAGGACAAGCGATTGTTTCCTTTTCATTTAATCCTTGGTTTCTAGAGACATTCTGAATTTTGACGCTGCTGAAAGCTTTTGAGAAATTATTGGACATTCCCGTATTTTATTTGTATCTAGTATGTAGCCCAGCAGCACTCAGGGTTCAGTAGCCGCTTAGTTGCTTGGGATAACAGACTTGTTTTGCTGCTTTCTAAGAAGAAGGCTTCCCACCACCAATACTGTGGATATGGCAGCTGGGGCCAGTGTGTGTATCTGCAGGGAACTGGTGGTGACAAGGCAAGATGAGAAGATGAGTGCGAGAAGGAGGGTGGTGAAGTTGGGTGCCCGTGTGTATCCTCCTCCAGCTGGGGGTACAAATCAGAAGCCTGGTTCCACAGGTCCACCTTGTAAAGTCAAGGGCTTTGGGAAGAGTTTTTGCCTCCTCCCAGCAAAGGTTTTGAGGCAGGAGGGGAGGAACACAGTACTGGCTTAGCTCATGCTGAGCTCGTGGGAAGTGAAAACAATGAGAAGGGAAAAGCTCTGTGTATCAGTTCACAGTTCCCTAGAGGCTGAGCCAAGGGAAGGTCTTTTTGGACCCATTCTGAGGACTGAGTCATTTTCATGATCTGAGCGTTGAGTTCCTGGGTTAATGTGCGGAGTAGTCCAACGATAGATTAATCTTCCCTCACACCAGCAGCAGACCAGATGCATACAGTGTGACTCTGCTTTCAGATTCAATTTTTTTTTTAATAAGAAAAAGCAGAGATGAAGGTAAGTATTAAAAAAAAGCAGCGTTCGCTTTAAGTTTTCAACTCTTGTCTTTTTACAATGGGATCACGCTCTCAGCACAGAATCTGCTGTAGAGAAGAGGGTATGAATCTGTGAGACGGAAACGTGGGCTGTGCTTTGACCTAGCTGACTCCACGGGGGATGGTCAGAATACAGAAATGAGTCAGGTCTGTGGAGAACCCCAGGCTTACTTGGGACTGTGCAACAGAGCTGAAAAATGCTAGGAAAGGCAGTTAGCCTCTGGGAAAAGTTATTTCCTTCTTAAATGAATGTGAAAAACTGAAAGTCATTATTCCTAGGAAAGACTTTTCCCCTCGATTGCTTCTGAATAATTGATAGAATCTGGACAGCCAGCGAGGACCTATCAGATGGGAATGGAAGAGAGTCCTTTCCCACTAAACAGGCAAAAACCTCAAACCTCCTGAGTTAGGCGCTTTGCTGGGTTCTGCTCTCTGTTGGAAGTAGAAAGGAAGAAGCCATTCCAGAAATCACGAAGGAGAATATTGAGCATGTTTGCAGAAAACTGGAAGGAAAAGACTTTGGCTAATCTCTTCAGGAAATTCTGTTTTCCTGAACAAGAGTCTCTGATTAGTGAGGAAAAGGAACTGTATATATATAACTAGAGTCTAACAAGAAAGAAGGGACCTTTATTTCACTGAAACTTAAGTCAAAGAATTCCCCCAGGGTGACCTTCCTAGGAAGGGAAGAGAAAGACTCCAGATTTGGAGAAGAAATCTGTAAGTCTGATGATAACAAGAAGCTTTCCTCATTTTGAAATTCCCTATGTAGGTTTTGTAATCAAGAATTGAGATCATTGTGGTTTTTTTTTTTTTTTTTTTTTGCGGTACGCGGGCCTGTCACTGTTGTGGCCTCTCCTGTTGCGGAGCACAGGCTCCGGACGCGCAGGCTCAGTGGCCATGGGTCACGGGCCCAGCTGCTCCACGGCATGTGGGATCTTCCCAGACCGGGGCACGAACCTGTGTCCCCTGCATTGGTAGGTGGACTCTCAACCACTGCGCCACCAGGGAAGCCCAAGAATTGAGATCATTCTGAGTCTTACACCAGCCCCTCCCTTGCACCCCCCTCAGGAACCACACCTTCCTTTCAGTCAGGACGTGTGGAGGTTTGGGGTTTGGTGGGCTACAGGTAAGGCAGCAGGCTTTCTTAGGACTGTTCTCAGTCCTGATTCAGTCTGAGTAGAGCCCAGGGTCAGGGACTGCATACACTTGCAGCTTCTGTCTGGGGACCTCTATCCTACTCTGAAGCCAGAACAAGAAAGCCCCATAAACCTGTTCATCTGATTTTTTGGCCTCATGGAAAGCAAGCATAAGCTTCACTGTGAGCACATGTGAAAACCCTTGGAGGACAGGGCCTGCCATGGAGCTGAGAGACTGCCAGTTTGCACAATGATAGATATTCACTCCTTACTTTCAAATAATTACAAAGACAGTATCAGCTCATCTTCATCTTTGCCAGTTAGATTTACCAGAGAAGAAAGCAAGTGAGGTTAGCATTATCTACCTGCCCCTGGAGAGAAAGGGAATCACACTTGGTGTGACCTGTCTGTCACCGGAGGTTTAGGTATCTCCAGCTTTACAGCAGTCAGGATAAGATGAGTAGACCCTCACCACCCCTGCCTGCCCTGCCTTGTGCTGACCCTTGGCCTGCCTTGGTTTTTTCCTTCTTCCTTAAACAAGGCTACTCCAATAGGAACTACTGGGGTCCAAGGAAGTAAAACGAATGCCCTAGAACAGGATTTCTCAACTTGAGCACTCCTGATATTTTGGGCTGGATGATTCTTTGTTGTGGGCAGCTGTCTGGTGCATTGGAGGATGTTTAGCAGCATCCCTGATCTTTGCCCACTAGATGCCAGTAGCAACCTTTCCCCAGTGTGACAGCCAAAAATGCCTCTAGACATTGCCAGGTGTCCCCTGGAAAGAAAAATTTTCTCTCAGTTGAGAACCATTGCCCTGGATAGGAGAAAATTGCCACCTGTATGTGGGAAATTTAGGACTCAGTTGGAAAAGGTGCTCGTTAAGATAAATATTGACGTGACAAGCTACCTTCTGGTAATCTGGTTATGACTGTGTAGTTAGCACACCCTTAGGCCGGGCCCTGGATTCTTTATTTTTGCTGGTGCTGATCTGTGTTTGGTTTAAAAATCTCGTCATTTTTCCTGGCATCTGCGGTTTCTTTGGCGTAGAGTGGTTGTTGCAGGTGTTCAGCTGAGCATTTCTGTGGAGAAGAGGAACTTCCTTTGTGGAAATACTTGAGGGAGCTTCCTTGCTCTGTGCCTTTAAGGGGAGACTACAGTCTGTTCTCAGCCCAGGAGCTCACAGTTTGGCCGCTGATATTTATAACCCCTATGTGACCATCCCCCTCTGCACCTCCCCCCCCAAAAAAATTCCAATGCTCTGTAATAATCCTCTCCACCCACACCATAGCAGCTGGGTGGGGAGAAGGTGAAGGAGCCTTTAAGACCCTTAAGTTTGCTTCACGTTGGACTTTTTCCAGCCCCATTTTAAAGTATTGCCATTAATATCTTAAATATCAGCACCACAAGCAAAATCCCAAGATTGTAGTCATTGCATCATCTTGAAGGAGCCTCACGCCTCAGTGAAGGTAGTAAAATCAAATGGAAAGACGTCAAGAAAGTGTTGATGGATTTCACAAAAATCCATCTGGAAATTTTGATAGCAAAGGGAAGATTTTAAAGCAAAACGAATATATCCTCAACCAGAAGGAAGGAGTGAGGAGTTTCTCTTTGAGTTTACTGAAATTCTTCACATGTAGTGTCAGCATGTAGCATTTGCAACCAAGATTGATCATCATGTGAAACATGTGTGTCCAGAAAAACTAGAATTTATCCTATGCAGAACTTGTGTTTAGTGTTGAGTTTTGATTAGTGGACACGATTGAGATAAGCACAGACTTGCAGAGCGGGGCTGTTTCTCGCTGTGTCTAGAACGCATGGTAAGTGGTCTGAGCCTTAGCCTAGTCCTGGGCACTTTCTAGCTAGCTGGCTGGCACACGAGCCATAAGTGGTGATTCTCTAGGAGGTACGATGAGTTGCTTTTAAGGGCATTTTGTTGTTAGAGGTGGTTGGTTTACCAGGAATAAAATCAGGGAGTCAGGTCAGGTCAGGTCACTGCACCAAAGCATTACTGCACCAAAAGGCTGTCCCCTGCCAGACAGACTCTTCCCAAGTCTCAGCTGTCCTGGTTGGAAAAACCTAGCTATGGGGAGAATGTGCTCCCTCCCCACCTTCCTTATTACTTTCCCAGTGCCACTACCGAATACTTTTCAAATACCAGTCTCTGTTAGTGGCTGTGGCAGATTAATGGGATACACTTATCCCCTGGGCTTTCACAAGCTATTTTCCTACCACCAGTACTGTGATTTGAAATGTGGACCTTTCAGAACTTTGGCCACCCAGGGATGAGAATAAGTGCTGTTCTGCAAGGTGATGGTCCGTGGATCACTTTTTGGGGGTTAGGAGGAAGGGGCTCTGTATTCCTTTCAGTCCAGCCTCACTGAGCATTTGCTCTGGGCCAGTCCTTGTGGTGAGAGCTGGGGTCTCAGATAGTCTCTAGTTAACAGTGCAGTAGGAGAAACAGGCACAAAGAATTGCAGTGGTGGTGATATAATGGTAAGAACAGTAAGAGAGACCTAAGTCTAAATTATCTCCGATCCTAACCCCCCCCCGTAAATCAGACATTTAAAATCCCAGTTGCAGGTAAGAAAACTGAGATTTGAAGATGTTAAAGTAACTTGTTCAAGCACAGAGCGAATAAATGTTAGAGCCGGGATTGGAAAGATCTGTTTGGCACCAAAGCTCGTGCTTGACCAGTGGCCCTCAGTGGGGGTGGGAGGAGCAGTTTTGGCCCTTGGAGGACATTTGACAATGTCTAGAAACATTTTTTACTGTCACAACTGGGGAGGCTGCTACTGGCATGTAGCGGGTGCTGCTAAATTTCCTGTAATACACAGGATAGCCCCTTACAATAAAGGGTTATTCAGCCCACTTCTAGAAATATAGGGGGTTTTGATATTTTGCCCTTTTCAGATTCCATAACAAGTAAGAGTTAACTGATGAAATAGTCCCATTGCCTGGGGAAGCTTCATGGTTTTCCTCCCTTTTTTCAAAATTTAGTTAAGAAACAGTGTTGGTTCTGAGAATGACTTGTACAGATCTGTTGGATCAGGTCAGGATCTTGGTGAACTAATTTGAGTCAGTGGCTAAAGAATTCTCTCCATGCTTGACCAGTCCCCACCCCACCCTGCCTGCCACAAGGTTCCTGCTGTGGAAATCAATCAGCTGTGTATCTCAAGCTGCTTCCTGTAGGGTGTGTTATGGAATGGCATCAGCCCTGCACCAGCTGGGAGTACTGACCTCAGTGTGATTTTATCAGACTGTCTCTTTTGAGCCTTGCTATTTGGAACAAAAGATCCTCTGTTAGGAAAGCAGAGAGCTAGTGTGATTGGACAGCTAGCGTGTATGCACATGGTTCCCACGGAAAAAACAGACATAAATTATGCTGTAGCCTTCTAAAACTTGGGCCTCCAAGGTGGTTTTCCCTTAGCATCTGTCTGTATTCACCCTTCTTTCTGTGAGTGCTTATCCTTCCCCCAGATCAATGCAGGAGCCATCCAATATGATGGATTAAGTGGTGGCATCCTGCAAAACTGGTCTGTATCTGTGCCTCCACTTTTTTGCTTCTCCAGTCTTAGGGACCACGTTTTTAATCCCTACTGTCTATCCAGTCTTGTTTCCTATATAGACCATTCACTCCATCCACTTGTCCCAAACACTTCTTATTCATTGTACCTATTTGATTTCTACTCATACCTGACCTCCTCAAAACCTTCTTGATCGCCCCCCCCCCGCCCCGCAGGCTAGCTCACTACTTCTCCCGTTCTCTTAAATCACTTAGTATGTGTAACTCATTTGGCCTTCATCATATACTGCCTAATTTTGGCGTTTAATGATTATATGCATTGTCCCATCCCTCATCTTAATATATCCATTTTTGTGTCTCTCAAAGTAGTTAGCATGTGGGTATATGCATAGTTGGAGATTAGTGAATATTTGACTGATTGAGTGAATGCTCTTTACACCACGTGAACTGTAGGATTCAAAATGCTGACTGTTCCTCAACACTTGAGGTAAATCCTTGTGTGTCCTGAGAAATTCTAATCCTAGCCTGGATTCCTCACCTCTACATCTCGCCTCTGGGCTCCCTTCCTTCTCTTGCCTCTGGGCTCCCTTCCTTCTCTACTAGTTATCATATGTTAAAGAAACACAGTTTCATTTCAGTATTAGCCTGAACAAAGTAAAACTAAGGAATTTACTACTTGAGGTGCACCTGAAGAAAGCCAGGTTCTGAAATACTGTCTTGTAGTTACCCATTACATTAGAGTCACTGTCATTTACTCAACCAGTTGACACCAAGAAGAATCTTCATACTTCATTCAGCTTGGCGTAGTGAGAAAAACTGAATACGAGGTTGTGTCAGAAATATTCAACTTTGAATTCTGGCTCTATCATTTACTAGCTGAGTGACCTTGGGGGAAATTACTTAACCTCTCTGTATAGTTATTTCAACTATAAAATGTGAGCAGTGGTAAATCCTACCTTTAGGGTTTTTATGAGAATCAAATGAAGTGATGTAGATGAAAACCCTAGGCAGATATTAAGTGCTCAATAAATGATAATATTCTTTTAAGAAGTTTATCCAGATGCACAAATTATAATATTATGAAATCTTTTTAATAAGAAAAGTTATTCCCTTGGTGCCTACAGCTTGATCATTCCCCAGAAGATTTGATCTAAGACCCAGCACCAGATTAAATTAGTTCTTTTTCTTCTTGAAAAAATGGAAATGATGAAGATAAAGTAAATTAGTTTGATGACAGCAGTGAAACAGGTGGATGGACAAAGAGCCTTCCTGAGCAGTTTATCTGGGGAACAAATGAAGAGCTTGTTTCCAGCCCTATACCAGCAATACATAGGCAGGTTTAGGTCATGACTCCTTAGCACAGCTTTAAATATACTTTATGTACACATACATACATATACATGGTTATTAATTAATTTATTCATTCATTGATATCAGAATCCCACAGCCAGCAATTTTCTCTGAGACCATTTTGACCTTGGCTTATGTGCTCTACAAATCAATATTATTTTCAAATCATTAACCAGAATTAACCGGAAGCCATTACCAGCTCAGTGACTTCCCCAGTCACTCAGTTACCTAGCAGATCAGCTTTAATGATCTCAGGGTCCTTGGCCTAATTAGCTTTTAGCATAGACCATGTTACCTTCCTCTGTTGCCATACAATGGCAACTACCAAGTCAGCATCTTTGAGAGAGACACCTTAATATTAATCAATCTTTAATTAAAACATTAAGATGTGAGGGGAAAAAATATCAGCTTAATTTCAGAGGAAGCAGCTTAAAAACACAGATATAATTAATCTCTCTGCCAAGCACATATACCAGATCAAGATGTTTTACAGAAAAGCTTTCAGCAAATATATGTTTCTAGTATTTGGTTACGTGTATTTGTGAGCAAGGGAAGAAGAAGATAAGAATTCAAAGAAATTGAACCTGTCTTAGGTCTTCTCCAGCTTGAATTCATTGCATCCATTCAAGTAAACCATTTAATATCTCTCTCATCTTGCAGTTCACTCCCCGAGAAAGAGCTCTGATTTGGGTCTAATTCTTTAAATTCAAACCTAAGTTGTTTGTTTGTGATCAGTGATAAGAATTGCTGTAGTAACAAAATGAAAGAGTTTTCAAAAATCTCTTGACTCTGTATTACTTACTTTACCTCCTTTTCTAACATTGGAGAGAGGACCCCTACAGCAAGATTCCTTAGAGATTCAGCCCAGGGATATGTTTCATAGAAATAGCTAAGCACCTTTGTGAAGTTGCTACTTTGTGAAAGTTGTGAAGTCATGCCATCCTAGAATTGGAAAGGCTACTCTTGGTGTTAAGTGAAAGCCCACATGGTCACTTTCTCAAGGAAGCCTCCCCTGAACCTCCAGACCACATCAGGGCCCTTGACAGATGCTCTCATAGCACTGTTTGCTTTTCCTTCAGAGTACTTATTGCAATTGAATTAAAATGAATGTCTGTCTCCTCTACTAGAACGTAGGCTCCTGATCATGTCTTGTTCATCACTTTCTCCCTTAGTGTCTGGCATAGTTTAGGGCACATAGTAGATCCCAATAAATATTTGTTGAACAAATGAAAAGAACCAAGGCTACACCTTGTGGAATTACTTGCCTTAAGAGGAAGGCAAGAGGAGCCCAGACACAAAAGAAGGACTGGCTAGAAAGGTACCATCAGTATAGCACAGTGTCATGGAAGCCAGAAGAGTCGCAATAAGGGAGGACCGATACTTACTTTCTCACCACTGCTTATCCTTAATCCCCTACAGTCTGATCCAGCCCCCATCACTGCACTGAAACCATTCTTTCGGAAGTACCCCCTGATGTCCTAGTTGCCAAGGCTAGTGGCCTAGTCTAACTCATTGTCTTCCTCATTCCTTGTGCACCATTTAACATCATATCTTCTTTCTTAAAACCCTCCTGTCCATTTACTTTCCTGACCTTGTGCTCTCTCTATTTTCTTCTCTGGCTGCTCTTCTGCTTTCTGTTTTGGTTTGTCTTTCTACCTCCCCAGCATGTGGTGCCTGAAATCCTGTCATCTGCCCTCTTCTCCCCTCTCTCCACACTCAGCCCCAGGATGTCCAACTCCTCACTGTTCTACAAGAGAAAGTTTCCACGTATCTACCTCTGCCCTGAACTTCAGTCTTTCTGGACACCTCCACATGGGTAGCCTTTGAGCCCCTCACACTCAGTATGCTCCACATGGAATGTGCTGTCTCCTTCAGTGTTTTCTTCCTCCCTGCTGCTGTTTTACAGTACTACTGTGCCCTCAGTCATCCAAGAGTAATATATGACAGCCTTATTTTAAATTTATTTTTCCCCCTAACCTCTACCTTCTATCAGATCAGTTGTAAAGTCCAAATCGTCTGCCTCTGCAATTTCTTTACCATGCCCTTCTTCAGTTTCATGAGTCTGGGCTTTTGTTACCTGTTACCTAAACTGTGTAACCCTCCTAGCTGATTGTTCCACCTTCCATCTTCCCCAACTATGCTCTGTTCTATACATATTGATACCAGTGCAGTATCAGCAGACCTAGGCTCAAATCTTAAGAGCTTAGGTGTTTAATAGCTGTGTTCCTTTGGAAAAGTAAGTTTAGCACCCCAAGCGTCATTTTTAAGTTAAGGATTTGGATTTTTTTAATGCAATAATATATATTAAACGGCAGTTGAATGAGCAGCCAGGCTCAAATTCTTAGGAAATTTTCCACACACCACTCAATAACTCGCATGACCCCCTGGTAAGTTAAATAAGTAAGTCTTGGTGTAGTCATGGTGTTCTGAATAAAGCAAAAGTTCACGCTTGGCATTCAAGGGCCTTCGTGAACTGGCCTTGAGCTCCTTAGCATTCTGACCTTTCATTTTTCCCTTGCATACATCCTATAACTTAAACCATGATAACCTTGAATTTGCTTCTTTAGGGTCCCTACCTCTTTAGGTTTCCTGCCTCTAGTCCTTCACTTAGAAATCCTTTCTTTACTGTCTCTGTATATCCAGATCCTAATGAGTAAATGTGATTCCCTCCGTAATCCCCTGCTTTCCTTCCTCCCACTCTTCTGTTAGGCCTTTTCTCACTTACAAAGCCCTGTGCTTTTGTCATCACTACTGTCTTGGGGAGTGGCTAAAGAGGGATTAATACACTGTCTTTTGGAAAGTCTACAAGCAGGAAAGGGCTTACAGAGGTCATGAGAGTTCCTGAAGAGTGTGGAAAGTTTTCTCATGAGTTCCAAAATGCACGAGAACTCAAATAGCATAAAAATTCTTAGTATCCCATTTAAAGCAAGCTTCACATCATGCTGCACTGCTTAATCAGCCACTCTGTAGCCATCTTTATGTAATAAAAGGATGGTAGTGACTTATGCCCAACAGGTTCAGACGAATACTGTGGAATTTCCACTTGCCACTAAATAAACGCTTGTGAAGTCTAGAGATCGTAAGATGAAAGGCATTTTGTAAATTTTAAATGTGCAAGATCCAACCAGTCTTCTGTCCCCTCCTCTAGTCAGCACTAATCCTCCAAGGGAGAGAGGTGGATGAAAAGGCAGTATAGAATCTGAGGAAGTGTGGATTTAGGGTCTCCAGATTTTCCTAGGAGGCTGGTGGTTTAAAAGTCTGGAGCAGACAAAGGCAAAGTGCCAAGTCCAAAACTTGGAAAGGGAGCTGTGTTAGGGTGTGAGGAGACTCCACCTTGCTGTTTTAATTAGGAGACAGCAGGAAAGGCCAGGATTGTTCTTTCTTCCAAGTTCACCAAAGGAAAATCTGACACCAATTCTGTTCTTAGGAATTTTGAAATGAGTAGAGAATTCTTTGAACTCTGTAATCAACTAAGTGGAAACTAATTTGAAATTTGGCATCAGCACAGATATTTGTGTTATAGGAATGGGGGAAGCATCCAAAGGGGTGCTCCCTGTACTTCTCTTTTTAAAAGTTTACACACAGCATGTGAAATGAACAGATGCTTTTTTTTTGTTGGAGCTGTCAGGGTAACAAGAAGTTGAAAGCTGTATCAGGTATTTATTTCAGTCACTGAGATGGCTATTGGCAGAGTTCCACATACCAAAACTAAGGAGAAACTCATGAACAGATTTAAAAAAAAAAAAAAAGACATGGAGGAAGAGACTTTGTGCCTCCTTTCCTTCTAAACACAAACTGATGATTTTACACAAGGAGCGAAGCACTTTTTGCGGGGGTGGGGGGCGGGATAATTGGCCAACTTTATGTAGTACTTTCCACAAGGCTGTGTTTGAATTTTGGGCTGTGTTTGAATTTGGGGGAGATTTATCTGTAATGGTCTCCTAATACGCTAGTCAGAGAGTGTGACTTAAGCTGATAAGTAATTTGAATCTGAACTTCATAGTTGCTAAAATGCTCCACTTATTTATTTGTATTATAATATGGAGCATTGGCGACAGTGGTGAGAATAAGGTAGATAGGTGTGGGGAGGGATTAAGAAAAGACTGAATTGACTGGCACCTGCCTTGGTGAGGAAACAGGAAAGGAATTTCTGGCCATGAAGTTTGTGAATCCACATCAACATCATTCTTTATAATAGAATAACCACCCACCCTTAGTCCAGAGCCAGAATTGCTCAGATTCTTCCAACCAGAGGGCCCCTGTCACACTAAACAGTCTGTTATGATATCTCAACACATAAGTGAGTGTATTTGGCCAGGGAGATTTGCTAGTGAAATTGATCTTGCCTTCCCTGGGTTTTTCCAGTTGTACTTAATAATTAAAGGAAAATTAAAACCCAGATTCCCTGAAACGTAAAGTATCAGATCTGTAAGCTTATCAAGCCTTCCAGGCACATTGTGTTAGAGTTTGAAGGGACCTTAAAATTCATCTTGAACAAACTGTTAGAGGAATTGTAAATCTTGTTCCCCAAATCTCTGCCAAGTGATTGCTTGAATTTCTGCTCAGACACCTCCAGGGTCAGAAAAGTCATCCCTTTAGGGGACACCCTATTCTTTGAATAGCTGTGAGAAAGCTCTTTGTTGGTTTGAAATCTGCCCTTGGATCTTAGTGTGCCAGCTTCAGTAGACATCCAGAACAAGCTTCCTTCCTCCCACTTCCCAGCCCTTTAGTTACTTCATCATATTGCTTGGAAACTTCTCTAGGTCAAGCATTCTTGGTTCTTTCTGCTGTTTGTTCCTCAGAGGACAGTGTTTCTAGTGTCTTGCAGTATAGGACCAGGAGGACTCAGGATTCCGGGGCAGCTCCTTTAACAGTTTTAGAACTAAAGAATATTCAAGTTAGAAAGGCTGTCAAGACACAACCTAGTCTGCACATCCTCCCTTTCAGTTACAGATAAGAGTCTTCTGGATTTGAGTAGGCAGAAATTGATCAGCTTCAAAGTGAGAAATGAAGTGTAAGACATTTTGCCAGTCTTTTGGCTGCTTAATTCTGATCACAGGCTTCAGCTGACACCTCATTTTTGTCAAGGACCTCTCTGGCTCAAGTAAGCCTAAGGCTCAGCTCAGGGTTTCATTGCCAGATCTCCATACACCAGCTATTGGCTTCACTTACTGTCTGTGTAAAGGACAGAAATAACTTTTCCGTAAGTTTTACCATCTGTATTGACCACTTGATCAATTCAGTAATTTTAATAGACTTTTTTTCCTTCATAAAATCAGAAAATGACCATCACAAAGGGAGCAGCATATTACACCCCTTCAGATATGCAGCTGCCTCTGGTGGACATTTTCGTGGGTTGCCCTTTGTACTTTCTTTGTTTAACAGTCACCAGATGACTAGATGGCTTTTCTTTTTATAAATTTATTTATTTATTTTTGGCGACTTTGGGTCTTCGTTGCTGCGCACAGGCTTTCTCTAGTTGTGGAGAGCAGGGACTACTCTTCGTTGCGGTGTGTGGGCTTCTCATTGCAGTGGCTTCTCTTGTGGAGCACGGGCTCTAGGCGGACGGGCATCAGTAGTTGTGGCTCGCCGGGTGGTGGCTTGCGGGCTCTAGAGCGCAGGCTCAGTAGTTCTGACGCACGGGCTTAGTTGCTGCGCGGCGTGTGGGATCTTTCCGGACGAGGGCTCGAACCCGTGTTCCCTGCATTGGCAGGCAGATTCTTAACCATTGCGCCACCAGGAAAGTCCTAGATGGCTTTTCTAAAAGCCAGAAAGCTGTGGACGGGATTGTGGGCCACTTTTCTTTAGTATTTTCCATCTTGAGACTTGAAATACCCATGCTTTTTAGCTGGCCCCAGGGAGCTCACGTTTCCTTGGATGTACCCAGCAATAAAGGAGCCCAGGTATTTGGGCGTGGGGCACTGCTGCCAGCATCTCCGCCGTCACGCGGCCCCCCAATTCCCTACTCCTCAGTCATCAGCACCATTCACATCTGTGGGCAAAGCCTTGGTTGGGGAATGGAACAAGACCTGACCTACGTGAGGAGCTGAAGAGAGAAGGTGCTGGAGTTTATCCAATAACTTGGTCCGAATTTAAGTGCCAGGTTTCAGCCTGGAGTGTTCTTGGGCCCGGCAGAGGCGCGCTAAAGGTGACATTGGAGGGACTAGGGACACCCCTTTGGCGGCAGAGCCGAATCCGGGAGCGATGCGGGCGGCATCGCTACCCTGCCGGCAGATGGGGCCCAGAGTGGCCCTCGCCAGAGCCGGCTGGCTGGGGGGCGGCGGGAACGCCCCTTCTGGGTTCGCTCGCCCTTGGGCTAGGAGCCCGGCGGGTTGGTACGCGGCGGGGGCAGCGGGGGCCCGGCCCGCGGCAGGAGGGCGGGGCTTTCCTTTGTCAGGGGATTTGCGCGGCGCGGCCGAGACTCACGCGGGTGTCGCTCCCCGCCCCTCGCCCTCTCGGGGGGCGGGGCTCTCCCTCCGGCCCGGCGGGGCGCGGTGGGTGTGGACCTGTAAGCTGAGCGGCCGGCGCCGGGCTCCGTCGCACGGAGCCGCGCAGAAGCCCCTCCTTCGGTGCCTCGGCTTCCAATCGCCTCCGCCGCTCCCTCCCTCCCGCTCGGGCAGCTCTCCGTCGCGGCTCCGCCCCTGCCCTCCTCCCCTAGCTGTCCGCGTCGCGCTCCCCGGCGTCCAGGGGGGCTGCCCGGGCGGGGCGGCGCGGGGACGGGGAGGAGAGCCGCCCGCCAGCCGAGCACTTCCAGCGAGCGGCGGGCGAGCGGGCCGCGCGGCGCGAGGGAGGAGGGCTCGCCCCCGCTCGGCCCGAGAGGAGCCTTTTGTTCCCAGCCAGAAGTTTGCATGCCGGGACCGTGACAGCTGCGGGCGGGGAGGACGGCGGGGCCGGCGGCGGCGGAGAATAGAGGCGGCTGCTTGACATGCAGCCCGCGGCGCGGTGGCTGCGGGCCGGGGACTGGAGGCGGCGGGGGAGGCGGTGCCCACAGCACGCGGGACTCAGCTGCCGGAGGGACAAACTAACTTCCTGAGCGCGGGACCGGAGGCCGGCGCGGCCGGGAGCCACCTGCCAGCCTGCGGTGAGGCAACCCTGGCCCTCGGGGCGCGCGGCAGGGCGCGGGGGAGCAGCGCTGAGCGAGCCCTTTCGAGTGACCCTCGGCCGCCGCTGCAGCCTGCCGGCCTCTGAAAGGCCCGGCGCCGGGCTCCACTCGCCTTGTTTGGCGGCCACGGCGCAGGGCTGTTCTGGGAGCCACAACAATGCCATGATGTTTTGGAGACAGGAAGCCCCAAGCTGGCCGCGAATGAAGGACTTCCTGTGTTTAAAGTTGCAGGAATATCCGCCGACCAGCCCAGTTCAAATGCAAACACCCGAACTAGGGAGGACGAATGGCTAATTCAGACCAGCTGGACTCTCCAGGGCTGGAACTAAGGATAAAATGAAAGGAATTCCTAGGAGCTTGGGCCATACTTGAAGACCAGAGGGGCTGTGCCATTGTTATTAAAGGACACAATCGATATAAATCCTCTGCTTCCAACTCTGCTTGGGTGAGAAGTGAGTGGAACTAGATATTGAATAAGACTTGTCAATATCAGATGATTTTTTTTTAACTGAATTGGAAAGAGCAGTGCTCTTAAAAAAACAAAAAAGCCATAGAAGGAATTATTTTGTTTGTTGAATACATTGTACCATTTATTTGCCTGCAACTATGAGGCTGCTAACCTGTGAAGAAAAAGCTGTTCTTCTTAGAGTGTCTCTCAGAATGGTTTCAAAGTGGGACTTCCAGGCCTTTCTGGAGGGAAGTTCCAATTGGTGGTTTGAGGTTACGAACATGTAAAAGGATTTTTAACTTATGCAGAATGCATTTTGGGGGAACCCGTGAGCAACTTTTTAAAGGTTGACGGTTCATCTTGTTTGAAAAATATGGGTAAGCCACTCAGCAGGCCAGACTGTTTAAGGCAGAACCCCATCTGCCTGGGGAAAGGAGAGGAAGAGGATGGCTATATAGAGGATTGCTATGTTCCACAGCGATCTATATATGATACAATGAGGATAAATGAACAAATTGACCAGGGGTCAAAGCTTAATCAGACTTCAAAAAGCACCATGGAAAAGATAGAAGGAAGTACTATATCCAGCAATGGTACATTAGGAGCAGCAGCTAATGTTTTTGAATCCAGAGCACCAGAAGGCAAAAAGTTGGATGAGAGAATAATATTTGATGCACTAAAGCTAAGCAGTGATGTGCAGAAGTCAGCACCTGTGCCACCCAGAAGGCGGCCAAATGCAGAACGCAAAGACAATGTTAACAGGAGATCATGGAAGTCCTTCATGCCACCGAATTTCCCAGAATTTGCAGAAAGGATGGAAGCTTCTCTCAGTGAGGTTTCCGAAGCTGGTGCTTCAAATCCTTGCTTGCAAGAGAAGAAGGAATCCAGTTCTGCATTAACAGAAAGTTCTGGTCATTTGGACCACAGGGAACCTCAGTCAGAGTCCGTAACTCTGGAACATGTGTCCAAATCCATAGGTATTCCAGAAGGACAGGATGTGAAAACTTTAGGTGGAGATTGCCAAGACTTCAGATTTCAGCAGCACAGTGAGATCTCTCCCAGTGAATTCCAGCCTCTGGAGTCAGAAGCTGCAGCAGCAAGTGGTAACACAGATGTAATGCAGGAACACAGATTCTCGAGTGCAACCTGGCCCAGAGCCATGAAATGTTTGGCTAAGGGAGGCTTTGGCGAGAAGCAGCACCCTCTTCAGGACACAGGTTGCACTGTAGAAATGCCACCTCTCTCCCCTTGTCTGAGTGAAGAGCTGTTGGATCCAGAGTTGCGTATTCTCATAACCCCCAGCCTGAGAGAGAAAACAGAGTCTGAGCTAAAGTTTGAGGAGGATGAGCGATGGATCATGATGGAGGCTGAGGAGGATTGGGAGGAAGAGAAACTGTCAGAGAGAGGAAAGACTTTTCTAATGGCAGATGAGGAAAAGAACAGCCTGGCAGATGTTTTCGAAGAAAGAGAGCAAGCAAACACTGTAGCAGTGGTGGAGGATGGAGCCGACTTCTCAGCTGCTGTCTTGGGGACTTTTGACCACCTAGCTCTTGGTCAGATCTGTTGTTCTGATGACCCACAGCCAGCTAAGAACCTTTTGGCGTCTGTTTTCAAGGATGCATCGCTCGATTACAGTTGTGTCCTAACAGGTGAGAGTGCTGTAGGAGAACTGAGAAACAGAATTGCTCAGGGGCTAGAGGGTCTTGTTTCAGATTTAGAATGCACTGTTGGTCCTGCCGATTCAGAACAGCTCTCTGACACAGATTCAGTGCAGATGTTTCTTGAACTTGAAAAGGAGTGTTTATGTGAAGAAGGAGTAACTCCTTTAGTTGAGCTGGAGACTCAAGCCTCTTCTGAAGGGCTGGCCCCATCCCAGGATGCAGAAAATTCACTTGTAATTAGTCATTTTCCAGGGGCTGCCTTAGAAAAGGAGCATGTAGGCCTTTTAAAGGTAAGAGCAAAGGACTCTGATCCTGGGTTGGATTGTGACTATTTTAATGCCCTGGATTCTTCTCAGGTGCCTAGTACTTTGGAACTTACTGCCTACTCTGATACCGTGAGGGACGCTTTCACTGTTAGTGAGGAGGAGGGTGAAAAAGTGCCTTTTAGCCCCGAGACTTCAGGGGAATTTAACTTTAGACACCCAGCTGATCTGGAGTCACCAGGAAAGCCCGACCCAGGAGGATTGTCCAACTCTGATCACAGGGCTTCTCATGAAGAAAATGTATCAGGCTTTGAAGCCAAGCTGGCCAAAGAAAATGGCAGTTTGTCCCAGCTGGACTGTAGTGAAGTTGAGGGGAATGCTGAGGAGTGTGTGGAGAGAGTCTCCCTCAGTTCTGCTGTTAGCTATGAACTAATAGATGTTACCTCAGGATCTGAAGTAGAGGCGTTACCATATGATTCACATTTACTAACAGATGAGATTCATTGGGAAGGTGAGAAAGGAGCTATTAATCAAGGAAATAACAGTCTGACTTCCTTGGGAGATGTGGACCTTTGTGAATTGTTGTCCGTGGAAGGAGCTTGTGATGAGGATGGTGAAGCACAGGCACTGGGTTATGATGCCAGGCTGAAGGACCGAGCCCCAGCACATCTTCCTGGAGACCTCCCAGAGTGGGTCTCCCAGGATCTCCAGAGGAAGTCCCCAGAGTCAGAGATCCTGAGTCTGCACCTGCAGGTTGGAGGACTGGGACATAGCAGAGATGGAGTGGAAACTGTGAATCACATAAAGCCCAAGCTGAATGTGGCCTCATTGGAGGGAGGGGAAACAGAAATGAGAGATTCAGATTCATTGCTAAATATCCTTCTGGAGGAACAAGTTACCAAGGCTAGTAATACGGAACCAGTTTTGGAGGAATGGATGCCCATCCCACAGAAGCCTGACCCAACTGCTGCAGTGCCCACTGTAGAAGAAGATGCCCTAGATGCTGCAGTGCCTGCCCCAGAGGGAACTGCTAGAGCTGCTCTTACAGTGCCCTTCCCAGAGGATGTACCTGTTGTTCCAGTGGCCATCATGGAGGCACATGTCCCAGCTGCTGCAGTATCAGCCACAGAGAGGGCTGCTGCCCCAGCTGTTGCAGTGCCTGCTCCTGAGGGGACTGCTCCACCTGCTTCAGTGGCCATCACAGAGGAGGATGTACTAGCTGTTGCAGAATCCTCCCTGGAGGGGACTGCTCCAGCTGTTGCAGTGCCCACCCCAGAGGAGGCTGCAGCCCCAGCTGCTGCGGTGCCCACCACAGGGGAGCTTGCAGCTCCCACTACTGTGGTGCCCACCCCAGAACAGCCTGCTGCCCCAGCTGCTGCAGTGCCCACCCAAGAGGAGCCTGCAGCTCCCACTACTGTGGTGCCCACCCCAGAGGAGGCTGCCGCCCCAGTTGCTGCAGTGCCCACCCCAGGGGAGTTTGCAGCCCTAGCTGCTGCAGTGTCCACCCCAGAGGAGGCTGCAGCCCCAGCTGCTGCAGTGCCCACCCCAGGGGAGTTTGCAGCCCTGGCTGCTGCAGTGTCCACCCCAGAGGAGCCTGCTGCCCCAGCTGCTGCAGTGCCCACCCCAGGGGAGCTTGCAGCCCCAGCTGCTGCAGTGCCCACCCCAGGGGAGCCTGCCACCCCCGCTGCTGCAGTGCCCACCCCAGGGGAGCCTGCCACCCCCGCTGCTGCAGTGCCCACCCCAGTGGAGCCTGCCGCACCTGCTGCTGCAGTGTCCACCCCAGTGGAGCCTGCCGCCCCAGCTGCTGCAGTGCCCACCCCAGGGGAGCCTGCAGCCCCAGCTCCTGCAGTACCCACCCCAGGGGAGCCTGCAGCCCCAGCTCCTGCAGTACCCACCCCGGGGGAGCCTGCCGCCCCAGCTGCTGCAATGCCCACCCCAGGGAAGGCTGCCACCCCAGCTGCTGCAGTGCCCACCCCAGGGGAGGCTGCCGCCCCAGCTACTGCAGTGCCCACCCCAGGGGAGCCTGCCACCCCAGTTGCTGCAGTGCCCACCCCAGGGGAGCCTGCCGCCCCAGTTGCTGCAGTGCCCACCCCAGGGGAGCCTGCCGCCCCAGCTGCTGCAGTGCCCACCCCAGGGGAGCCTGCACCTCCCACTACTGTGGTGCCCACCCCAGAGGAGCCTGCCACCCCAGCTGCTGCAGTGCCCACCCCAGGGGAGTTTGTAGCCCTGGCTGCTGCAGTGTCCACCCCAGAGGAGTCTGCAGCCCCAGCTGCTGCAGTGCCTACCCAAGGGGAGTTTGCAGCCCTAGCTGCTGCAGTGTCCACCCCTGAGGAGCCTGCCGCCCCAGCTGCTGCAGTACCCATCCCAGGGGAGCCTGCTGCCCCTACTGCTGCAGTGCCCACCCCAGGGGAGCCTGCCGCCCCGGCTGCTGCAGTGCCTGCTGTGGAGGAAGTGTTCCCTGCTGGCGTACCCTTCCAGGGAGATACTGCCCATACTGACTCAGTGCCTGTCTTAGAAGAAGGAAGTCCTGTTCTAGAGGAGGCTTCCCCTGCTGGAATGTGGATCAAGGAGGACCTTGATTCCCCAGCATTTGGAATGAAAGAGGTGACTGGCACAGTGCTGCATGGGAAAGTGCCTCTGGCTGCAGTTGATGGATTAAATTCAAATGAGGTAATTGTTGCTCATATTGTTGGGGAAGGATCTGGAGAGTAAAGTGAGATTTACAAGTTCTCTGACTTGGTGGTGATTAGAAAGGGCACAGATTGTTCTTTCTTTGGTTCCCTTTGGGGTGTCTGGGCTTCTCTGGTCTTTTTATTGAGTTTATGGGGAAAATGTGTTTTTATCTGCTGAAAAACTTAATAATTCAGGCTCTCTCATTGTTTTTATTTCAGACATAAGCAAAACCCAAAGAAAACAGGGATGTAAACAGTTTTTGGCTTACATTTTGAAAAAGATTATTAACAAGAAAGGGTGATTCTGCTTTTGAATTTTACAGTAAGCATGTTCTTTCCTAAATCAAGAGGCTGCTTATTCATCGGTGATGTCAGCAGTCAGGTAGAGGCTAGAATGTGGACTTTGGAGTGAGACCTGGAGTAATTTTTAACCACTCTGAGACAGTTAAATGTCCTGAGGCTCCAGTTTCATTTGTTAAGGCAGAAGAGAACCCTATGAGGGTTGTGAGAATAAAATGAGGTAATCCATTCAACGCACCAAACATAGAAGATTTCAATTACTATCAATATGCTCCCCCCCTTTCTCTTTCTATCTATCTGTCTATCTATCTATTTATTTGTTTATGGCTGCGTTGGGTCTTTGTTGCTGCTCACGGGCTTTCTCTAGTTGCGGCGAGCGGGGGCTACTCTTCATTGTGGTGCGCAGGCTTCTCATTGTGGTGGCTTCTCTTGTTGTGGAGCACGGGCTCTAGGCGCACAGGCTTCAGTAGTTGTGGCACATGGGCTCAGTAGTTGTGGCTTGCGGGCTCTAGAGCGCAGGCTCAGTAGCTGTGGCACAGGGGCCCAGTTGCTCCACAGCATGTGGGATCTTCCCGGACCAGGGCTCGTGTCTCCTGCATTGCCAGGCGGATTCTTAACCACTGAGCCACCAGGGAAGCCCCCCTACCCTTTCCCTTTCAAATAGATATGTTGGTTAGTTGAAAGAATTCACCAAGGCGGGTTGGAGGAAAGCCATATATAGATGTGTGAATAACAGTTTTTTAATACAAATGTGTGTTTTTAAAAGCCTAATAAGGCACAATAATATTTATGAAAAAGAGGCATTTTAGTCATCTTGTCAAACTTGGTACCCTGAAGCAGTCACTTTTCCTTTCTTGGACCTCTTGTTTCTTAATCCATAAAATAAGAATTGGGCTGATGTCCTCCTGGGTCTCTCTTAGCTCCAGGATTTTGAGATTCCTGATGTTAGAAAACAGAATGTGTTGTGAACCCTCTTCCCAGGTTTCCTATCCTTGAGCTTTCTTAGTCAAAGGATTTTGAGAGTGGCAGCTTTCTACAGTTCACTGTCCTGTCATTTGGTCGCTGGTAAGCAGTGAGGGAGTTAGAAGTTTAGTCAGATACAGTCAGGGGTTACTGACTGAGGAGGTGGTTTTGATTTTACACCATCCCCGGGACCCAAAACAGTGCCTTCTTCATAGTATGCCTTCCCTGTTGCGAGTGGATGAATATTAATCTCCTGAATATCCATGGATGCTGCAAGAAAGGTGGGTTCACCCCATTGCAGAACCTTTCAGGGCAGCCTTAGCTGGAGGACCAATTAAACATGCAGCTGCCAGCAATGAAAAATCATCTTGATTGTAGGCTATAAGCCGTCAGCTGTGCTACAGATCCTCCTGCTTAGCTGAGTGATGGTAGTGTCACCTGGGCTTCACCAATTATTTTGTAATTAGGCATCCCATCAAATTAGAATGCATCACCTTTCAGATTGAGGGATTTGATTCAGTTTTCTGAGTTTTACTGAATTTGGGATTGACACTAAGATCCCAGCAGCCTATCCAAAGTCACCAGCATTCTTGATTATACAGAATATTTCTAGTATAAAGCCTACAGCAATAATCAATGAAATATAGGGATTACATTATAAAGAGCCAGTCAAATCTGCATAAAGAAGAATATTCAGAGAAACCCTTAATATCAGTCTCTGGGATCTTTGTTTCCCCATCTACAAAATGAGTACGTGGGGCTAGGTAATCTCTAAGGATCCTTCTAGCTACAGGAGGTTGTCATTTTATGAAATATTGCCTGATATAAATGACAGGAGAAGGAAATAGTAGCCCAGCTGCAAAATCTATGATTTAAAATGAACTGCTTTAGATCCTCTGCATGTGTATGTACAAATGTACACATGTATACATGGTTAAAATAGATATAAGCTTTCCAGTTGCAGTCACAAGAAGGTTTGATAGAGGAAACAGAAGGCCAGAACTTGCTTGCTATTTCTGTATTGGGATCCTAGGCCCACTAAGAACAATATGTGGTTATTTAAGCCCTCTCCTCATGTATAGACTTCCTTAGTCTTATTTCCAGTCCTTGGTTCAATGGAAGAAAAAAGCCTTTTGTATAAAACAGTGGTTCTATAAAATTAAAATTTGCCAAGAAAGTCTTTTTAAGCGAAAATTGGGGAGCCCCGCAACTTCAGTTCAGTGTTTGAACACTCAGCTGATCAGCAGAACTTTTATGGATTTGTTTGCTTTCTCTAACACCATTTCTATGCAAGGATTCATTCATTTACTGGATAAATATTTATTGTGTAGCTACTCTGAGCCAGGCACTGGGGCTTCTGCAGTGAATAGCATCGGCATGGTCCCTGCCCTTGTGGACCGTATACTGTAGCAGGGGAGGCAGACATTAAGCAAAAATGACACAAATACATGGTTACAAATGTGGCAAATGCTTTGAATAAAAAATAAAAGTTATGGGCTTCCCTGGTGGCGCAGTGGTTGAAAGTCCGCCTGCCGATGCAGGGGACACGAGTTCGTGCCCCGTTCCGGGAGGATCCCACATGCCGCGGAGCGGCTGGGCCCGTGAGCCATGGCCGCTGAGCCTGCGCGTCCGGAGCCTGTGCTCCGCAACGGGAGAGGCCACAACAGTGAGAGGCCCACGTAACGCTAAAAAAATTAAAAAAAAAAAAGTTATGATGAGAAACAATAGGGGTATTTAACTTCAATTGTGGTGTCAGGGAAGGAATTTTAAAACTAAAACCTGAAGGATAAGTTATTTAGTTACTTAGAGAGTCAGAAGGAAGAGCATTCCAGACAAAGGAAATGGTACCTGGGAAGAGCTTGGTATGTTAGAACTAAAAGAAAGCCAAGTGGCTTGACCACAGTGAGCAAGGGTTCCGGAAGAGTGCCTTGCAGTAAACTTGGAGAGTTAGAAAGGGGCCAGATGATGCAGGGGCTGAGAAAGAAGTCCTCAAAAGGATTTCTACCTTAAGAGCAGTAAGAAGCTATTGAAAGATTTTAAGTAGGGGAGTGAAATGATTTCATTTACGTTTTTTAAAAGATGGCTCTCAGCTTAAAGATAGAGAAAACCGGTTCGCACTGACAGTAAACATTCTCAACATTATCCGGGGTTTATAAGCCTCAGATTTCTTTTGTCTTATATTTGTTAGTTCGTATTATGATTATTGACATGGAATACAGAAAACACAGAGTGGTTTGCAACTTAAAAAAAAATCACACTGGCTACTGTGTTTAGAGTGGATTGCAGGGGATCAAGGACAAAGTAAAGAAGCCTGCTAGATTACTGCAATTGTCCAGGTGGCTTGGACTAGAGAGATGTCAGTGGATCTGAAGACAATTGGATGGATCTAAGATACAGTTTGGAGGCAGAATCAATAAGACCTGATAATGGCTTTCATTTTGGGAGGGAGTGAGGGGGAGTTATCAAGGATGGCTTCTAGTTCTGGTTTGCACAACTGAGTGGATGGGTGATGGAGGGTGGAGGGAACAAAAAGTACTCATTAAACTGAGAAGGCATCTTGAGACCAAAAAAGGAGGCAGGTAGCTCCATATAATCAATGGATCAGTTTATTATAGGGTAACTTACTGTCAGGGTGGGATTAGACAGACAACAACTTGAAGCATTCGCAGCTGCACTCTGCACCGCCCAGTGGGCCACTGGGACAATTCTACAGTTAACCTAGGGTCTGGGGTTTATGGGGTGGGGGCAGCAGGTACTTGGAAACAGGACGTGCATTCCTAAGTCAAGATTTATGAGTGGGTACTAGTCTCATGGGCGCCAGGAATATATGTCAGCGAAGGTTTTCATCATTGTTTGGGGACTAACAGAGCATAGGGGCTACTGGGTCCTGATGATTATTAAACAATATCTATTATCTGCAAAGCCCGTGACAACAGAGAAGTGATTTACTGTACGGTACAGTCCTGGGTTGGGTCAGCAAAAGGACGCGAGAAGCTCTAAGGGCCCAAAATGGCGTCAGTTATGCTCACAGCCATACAATGGGGGCAGTAGTAAATTGCTTAGGGAAGAACAGATTTGGGGAAGAGGAAATTAGCAGGTTCGATTTTGGAATGGTTAAGTTCAAGATGCCTGTGATTCATTTGTATGGCAATATTAAGCAAGTAGTTGGATATCCAGATTTGAAATTCAAAAGATATATATAAATTTTAGAGTGATGAGCATTTATCATGGTAAGTATTTAAAGCCGTAGGAATGGATAGAATTGCCTAGAGGAGAGTGTGGAATGAGAAGAGGGCTCAGGACTGACATGCTACTCTTATCCCTACCCACAAATGCTAACATTTGGAGATGTAGAAGAGGAAGTGGGCAAAGGACATCAAAAAAGGATCAGAGTCAGGATGAAAACTGGGAGACTGTGGTGTTACCAAAGATAAAAGCATTTGAAGAAGTTCTTTGGGAGGTTTTCTGTTTTGTGTCCCTGTTGCATCTTACAGCCTTGCAATAATTTTTACTAGTGTTCTGCTCTGGGAAATGTCTGCCAGCACTGGTTAGTTAATAACATGGCACAGTCCCACTGAAATAGTAAGGAGTAGGAATTTAATGTATCTTAAAAGCCCTGGTTTTGCACAACAGCTTTATTTGGGAGTTGAGAGAAAAGGAGCAAGTGTTTTCAAATTTACTTTCTTTAACATTCTGTTCACTGGTGTTCAGTATAAATATTTAAACAGTACTTAGTATCTAGAGGCACTTTCATATATTTTTTAACTTCTGGGGGAAAAAATGAGACAAATACCCATTCCCTGTCAACCCATAGAGTGGGCATGGGAAATTAAGTAACCTCTAATGCTTCTATGTGAAATGTTCACGAACAAAGTAAATCCAAATTTTAAGAGAAGAATTTGCTGTGTTATATGAAAGAGATTGTTAAGCTATTTAAATTTTATTTTTGCTTTTCTGTGTCATTTACATTGATAGCCCATAGAGCTTCTTGCCAGGAGACGAGGTATTCTCTGTGTTGCCCAATACATTAAGTCCTAGCCACACGTGGCTGTTGACCCGATGAAATGTGGCTGGTGTGGTTGAGGAACTGAATTTCTAGTTAAAGAGCCACAAGTAACTGTTGGCTACCATATTGGCACAACAGAGAAAAAATTAAATGTCAGTCATAGCATGAGACAGGGTTTAATTACTGAGTAAAAGGGGGCTCTTCGGTGTGGACTTGACATCTTCTCTCTGTACCTTAGGGATTTCTGCTTTCTTTGCGTTTCCAACCCCTGCCCCACAGCTGTTTTGTTGCACTCAAGCAGCTTAAGCCGTGGGAGTTGTTTTTCCCCCCTCTGCTCTGATTTTTCTGCAGTGAAAACATCTTTAACACAAAATAGGATCAGCACTTGCTTTCTCTGGGAATCATGCTGTCGGAGTAACAGTCATTTTTAGCTGAACTGCCTTGTAGTGTTGCCTAACAAAATATGGTGTAATCGGATTATAGTGTAAAATGAAGCCCACCAGTGAATACCTGTATAACCTTCCTTTTTCAGTGTTCCCTGGAGCCTTTCCTCCCTGGTGACTCACTTGTTCAGCCACAGACCACTCTTGCTAGAATCAGTTTCCTAATCCTAGTGTGATCTGTGGTCTCACATAGGCCAAAATTAGTCTTACCCAAACTTATAATTTTCTTTCACATTTATTTTTGTCCTCTTCGATTTTCTGTCATTCTTTGGCTTTAATTGGCTCACCTGTCTCACTGAAACTGAAGGAACTTTTTATGGAAGAGAAAAGAATGGAAATAGATCTAGACTAGTGGAAATATGGCTCATTTTATCCTCTGATAATTGAGAGAAATCTGATCTTAGGGACAAATATTTATCTCATTCTTTTCCTTAATACCATTAGAGTGGCAAAAGTACTGTTCTCTTGTGACTCTTTGTTTCCTTTTAGAAAGTTCCAAGTAATAATGGACCTTGACTGCATTAGAAAGAAACATTCGCATTGCTTGTTACACTTGTTCATATTGTTTTAAAATTCCATTGTTTCATGGTGAACATGGATATATAGTATCATTATTTTAAAAATATTTTGTGTATACCTGCATCTTACTCAGAGTAGGTGCCTGAAGTTGTTAAGGACATCTCCCAGTATTACTGGCCCATTTCCCTTTGTAATCAGAGGAATACTATTTCAAGATTATTGGCCATGTGTGGTCTATGGCCTTGGAACAGAATGGAGTTAAATAGCCACAGGGGGATTAAGCTATGAGGTTGGTGTTCTTCACACCATTAATATGTTTTGGCTAATTGAGTTATTAGTCCAAGTCAGAGAAGAGCATTGCATGTATCAGTGGTCAATTAAAGCTATTCCCCAAGGTATTTTTAATCTTAAATACTAGTCAGTCTTCCCTTTTAGGACTGATATGCATCACACTTTCATGATATCTTGAGGCTGGTGCTGCTTTTATTCTCTATAGCTTTTTGCATTAAAAATTAAGAAGATTAAAAAACAAACAAAAACAAACCATGAGTCATTGGGTTAAATGCCTAAGTAGTGCTGTAACTCTCTGTAATTAACTTGTCCGTAAGAGAATGTATGTATTGAAATGTGAAACCACATGTTTCCTTGATACTTTCCTGTACAAATGGCTTGTTTTCTCTTGTTATTCCTGGCCCTCCCTTGTTAAATCATGAATCTCCCAAGAATAACCAGTCACTGTGTGGTGTAGAGGATCTCATTGCCTTTAGATTAAATCTTCTTTGGCTTACAATTATCTAGATGTTTCAGAAAGAACAGGTGGATCCTCTTCAGATGAAACTACAGCAGGTGAATGGACTCGGCCAGGGCTTGATCCAGAGTGCCGGAAAAAACTGTGATGTGCAGGGTTTGGAACATGACATGGAAGAGATCAACGCTCGGTGGAACACATTGAATAAAAAGGTGAGTATACTGGGGATGGAGGGCAGAGAAAAGAGACATTGCAATCTCTGGTTTCCCTGGCACCTGAATGCAAATAAAAATTTGCAGTTCCAATCTGTAGTTACAGAAAGGGGTGAGTAGTCATTTAAAAGCTCTCTCCTTTCTCGTAATGAACCTCCATGTCTGTGATACAGGTTGCACAAAGAATCGCACAACTCCAGGAGGCTTTGTTGCATTGTGGGAAGTTCCAAGATGCCTTGGAGCCGTTGCTCAGCTGGTTGGCAGACACTGAGGAGCTCATAGCCAATCAGAAACCCCCATCTGCTGAGTATAAAGTGGTGAAAGCACAGATCCAAGAACAGAAGGTAAGTGAGAATGTTGGGGCAGTGAACTGTAACAGCCGTAGGGAATGACAGACAACACATTTGCTTATGGTTTCAGGAGCATATTCAGGAGTTTTAGTAGAATCCTAACCTACCTTGTGTGATCCAGGAAAGAAAGACGGAAATTGATTTTCATCATCTTACTTTATAATCTCCTAGATTACCATGACATGTATTGAACTGAACCATTTTGCTTGTTCACTTATCCTGTTTCAGTCACCACTTTATCTTAAGAGGTTTTTAGTGTTTTTTGGGTCAGCAATATTTAAATAATGTATATCGTGTATAAGGTTCTATCTATATATGTATATGTTTTTGGTTTAATTTCCATTTCAGTGCCTTTTTCTCCTGGTTCAAACTAAGTTCCCTATCACTCACAGAATGATAGTCACTGCTCCATTTAAAACCCTAAGTGTATAAAAAGTTCATATGGGTGGTAGGAATTACATCTCATGCTTTTGCCTCAGGATGAGAAAAAAAAACTTCATTATTCAATTAAACTTAGGGCTCAGTGAGGTGAGGTTTTGGATTTTGTTTTGTTTTCCTTGTTTCAGATTTTAAAGTGACCCCATGTTATCACTTTTCATTCCTTTTAAACATGTACATCAGTTGCTCCAGCGGCTCCTAGATGATCGAAAGGCCACAGTAGACATGCTTCAAGCAGAAGGAGGCAGAATAGCCCAGGCAGCTGAGCAGGCTGATAGAGAGAAGATCACTGGGCAGTTGGAGAGTCTTGAAAGTAGATGGACAGGACTACTCAGCAAGGCAGCAGCCAGGTAAAGCCACTGGGATTTTGAGGAATATAGGTCAAAGGCGGTTTCTGACTTGTATCACTGAGGTGCTCTAAAAGCCCCCGGATGATTCATACAGTGCTTTGGTAGGTGTTTAACGGCTTTTATCTTGAAGAGAGATAAGTTTTTAGAGGTGATCCTCATAACCAGAGTAACTCAGGAAATGAGCCTCAGCTACTCCATAAATTTCTGAGACCTGGAAGACTCATTGCTCTTTGGTGGTGTTCTGTTGCAATATAATCTTGGTTCCAAATAGCAGACGCGGACTTCTACAATCCAGCCAAGTTATTTTCTGAGTTTTGGAAACAGATTTTTTCCATTCATATTTATAAATAATGTTTTCGGTACTTGGAATTGAAATTTATCATGTTCTTTTCTGTTAGCTTATCCTAATATTAGATGTTCTTACATCTAGGAGCTAGTCTGTGGTTCTGTTAAATGAGCATTCAAGAGATGCATGGACTTTCTTCACTAAATGGCCACAAGACAGGCAGTATACTTTTCTCCTCCAAGGAAGTGCTTTCTCTTTCCATAGCTATAAGTTAGCCCAGTGTCACTTGAGCTTTTAATGAGTCACACCATGTCTTTACTTTTAGCTTATACTGTTCTCAGTTTTAAAAATAAATGATAACTAATCAGAAATCAGTATGAGAGTTGTAGAGCTGATCATGTATTATCAAGGTAGCCACGGGCTGTCTTCAGATAACCTCCTCTTCAGTCTCTTTACTTCTACCCATCCATGGCTTGCTTATTTCTTATCTGAGCCACAAAGTATTTGCTTGCTCCACGTTAGTGGGAGAAACAAATGAAAGAATTTAACTTATTTTCATTTCCAAATTGCACCACTTTTCTTCTGTCTCTCCATCCATTTCCACTAATAGCACCATTAACCTTCCAGTTTCCTAGGCTTAAAACCTCAACGTCATTTTTTACCCTTTCCCCCCCCCCTGCTTTGTGTGCCATATCTATCAGAATGCTAAATTCTGTCCATTTCACTTCTACAGTGTCTTTCCTCTCTGTCCATTTCTCTAATTCTCGCTCGCCTCAGTTCATGACTTAACAAACTCTCACTTGGGCTAGTTCCCATGAGGTAGCTCACCTGATCATCACTCTACTGCTGCTTACCCTCAGGCCTTCTCCTCTTTGCACACTCAGAGACGTTTAATGACTCCCTGTTGCCTATAAAATAAAGTCTCTTTAATCCAACATTCAAAGCCCTCTACTGTTTGGCCCTAACCTGCCTTTCTTAGTTTCCACTATTCTCATTCCTTGTGGGCACAGTAAACCGTATTCGGTTCTTTGGTATCTTCTGTCAGTTCCCTAATTCTGTCTTTGCTGATGGTGTTGCATCTTCCATGAAATACTTCTGTTCATCTCCCCTGCTTTTATGAAGGTTTTCTTTATTCCCCAAGCATAGAACAATTTCACTTTCCTCTTAACTGCCATAACTCATCATCTGTACCTTGTATTATGGTCATTATTTTATGTACTTAACTCCTAGATCCTTAAGCTCACTAAAGTCATGGTTTGTTCCTAATGTATCTTTTTATGACTTTTTCCTTCTACCCTACTTGCTTCCATCCTCCTAGTCTAACACAGTTTCTGAGCCAGTATGTTAAAGAGAAATACCAAGAGCAGTGTCATTTGTTGTAGACATCCTAAAGACTTTTGTTTAGATTCTTTAATATTGGATTTTTGATGCCTCTAAATTATTTTAGCTCTTCTCTTTGCTACTCCAAATCCTATTACATTGATTTCTTCAAACTTTCAGATTCCAAAATCAGAGGTGAGTAAGAAAGACATAGAAATTAGGGGCAATTTTTTTAAGAATGAAATTTTTTAAATTTAGAATTTAAAAAAGAACAGGTACATGTATATGTATAACTGAATCACTTTGTTGTACACCTGAAACTAACACACAACATTGTTACTCAACTATACTCCAGTATAAAATATAATATTTTATTCTTGTTTTAAAAAAAGAATAAAATCTATAAGCAGGTCATTAACCAGGTAAAATACCCACCAAGCAATATTTTAAAAATGAAATTCTTGATTAATAATATTTAAGATTATATGTTTTAGTTGTATTATTAATTCAAGATGTATTTTATAAGTGGGCATAAACTAAGAAAGGAAGTTCTATACTTTATATTGACATTTAAAAATAGCATCTAGAAATATATTTTTCTTTATACTCGAGCATAATTAAATTTCCAGATAATTAAGATGGCAGATCTTTATATTAAATCATTTCTTATTAAGATAAGTTTGTCCAGAGTAGGTGTTCAGTGAAGGTTTTCTGAAATAAAAGTCACATGCTTCCAGGGCCTTTTCAGATGACATAGCACTGAGTCTGTTTTTAATGCTCCAGCGTCATCGTCATGGCCTTTGATTGTTAATCTGTGTGCTCAGGCAGTTCTGCCGTGGTTTTTCTGTCTGTTGCTTATTAGGCTGCCTCCAGCATTCAGGCTTCCTCTCTCCTTTTGTAATTTGCTGATTTTAATCTACAGGGTATTTGAAATCCAAGCTAAGTGTGGATGTTACATTAAATAAGATTTAAGATTCCAGATTTAAGAAAGTCCATAGATCTTTTGGCTGCTGTTTGCCTTGGCAAATTCAGCTAGTTTGAGGTCATTTTTTCCCTTGAATCAGAATTCAAAGTTATGCTCTGGGGCTTGAAATTACTAGAAGCCTGACTGGATTGGGGGAGATAGGAAGGGGGGTTCTCATCCATAGCTTGGTCTGCCTTTGCTCTTCAAATGCTCTCTCTTCTCTTCACTCACAAGTGAAGGTAGCAGTGATGGGGAAAGAGAAATGAAAACTGATGATTTTTTTTTTTACTCCTTTAAACTTTATTTTGGTCACCTGTACAGAGGATGCACGTGCCACATCCAATAGGAGAAACAGTAGTAGAAGGTCTGATTATAATCCTCATTGTACTCTTTCTACCCAGTGGGTGACCTGGACAGATCTTTCTTTAAGCCTTCAGGGTTGTTCTTTTTTGTAATAGTGGGATAATTCTGCCTACCTTACAGGGCATGACAGAATCAAAATAAGGTACTGCTTATGAAAGCCTTTAAAACAGCAAAGTGCTGCTGTTCATGTGTGTTCTGTTTACTATTGATATTTCAAATGTGCCTCATTAAGATTGGTCTTTAACTGAATATAGTACTGTTATCAGTCTTAATGTGACTTTTTGCCTGAGCAGCTTGTTCTATATATTTGTGTAGGCAAAAACAGCTGGAAGATATCCTGGTTCTGGCCAAACAATTCCACGAGACAGCTGAGCCTATTTCTGACTTCTTATCTGTCACTGAGAAAAAGCTCGCTAACTCAGAACCTGTTGGCACTCAGACTGCCAAAATACAGCAGCAGATTGTTCGGCACAAGGTAGGAAGTAGTTACGGTAAATGAAAACACAGAACTGGAACCAGAAATCCTAGAAAACTGCCTGCAGCGCATTCTGTAAGATGTGTTTTGTGGGGGTTTTTTAATAAGTTTAATTTAAAATATGGTCCAGTTATTAATTGGACTAGTCACATTCTTGAAGTAAAAATAGAAATGGACTAATAGGCTGCTATCAGGAAAAACAGCTTTTGTTCTCTGTTTTTATGTTATTTTTGCCCTTCAGTAGGTGAACTTTTATATTATTATTATATCATTTGTGATTCATTGTTTCATGTCTACTTTTCATTTATTTTGTTTCTGTTATTCATTTTTTCCATCTGGATTTCCAGGCTCTGGAGGAAGAAATAGAAAGCCATGCAACAGATGTGCACCAGGCAGTCAAAACTGGGCAGTCCCTCTCCTCCCTGACATGTTCTGCAGAGCAGGGTGTACTGTCTGAAAAGCTAGACTCATTGCAGGCCCGATTCAGTGAGATTCAAGACCGGTGCTGTCGGAAAGCAGCCCTGCTTGAACAAGCACTGTCTAACGCTAGGCTGTTCGGGGAGGATGAGGTGGAGGTGCTCAACTGGCTGGCTGAGGTTGAGGACAAGCTCAGTTCAGTGTTCGTAAAGGATTACAGACAGGATGTCCTGCAGAAGCAGCATGCTGACCACCTGGTATTCGTGTTTTCCATTCTTATTGATTATGTTACTAAGTTATTTTCTAATTTTGATTCATGTTTCTCTTCATTTCTCTCTTTTTTTAAATTCCAAACATTTCAACTTTATTTTATACACAAGTGCATAGTTACAGACTGGACTAATCTATTTTTTTGATGATTTACATGGAAATACTTGTACTTAACAGACTGAATCAATAATTCTAGAAGATGATCCAGAATGTAATCGGGCCATCTCAATTCCAACTCATGTTTTACATCATCAAGGAATGTATCATTCAGTTTCCGCTTGAGCAGTTATGTGAAAGAGAATGTTCTGTAGCCAAAACCAGATTACCTAAATAGTAGTGCCTAGGGTTTTTTAATGGTTCTAGAATTTATATACTCAAATTCCAGGGATTCTGTGTCATCTGAATAGAAACAACAATTTGCCCCTTTTTGTTTTCGTTTTTGTGACATTTCCTTGGGGATGGTAAAAATCAGCAAAGCGGTTTCTTGGTTTTAATAATCTTAGATTCTTCTGCTTCATTGACTTCAGATTTTGAGAGTTTTTAACCAGGATCCTGATTTAAGTCAGCCCATTCTTGCTGACTTTCTTCTGTTGAACTTTCCGCCTTATTCTTTATTTTGGACATAGTAGACATTTTTGCTGAATTCTGCTTCTACCTTTCTTGGGTTCATGTTTGGTACCAATAGATTAGTAAGGTGGATTTAGTCCTAAATCTCTTCTCATCAAAGGCAAGTTTGCCTATAAGTAGCTGATTTCATTGTTTTGAGTAATTAAAGAAGGGGGTAACCAAAGAGAAAATGAAGGAATCAAATGTCTCATGTTTAAACTAAACTGGTATTCATCTCATTACTTTAAATTTGGTCTCTTAAAGGGCTCACATTTCTTTCCCTTTGTTGTGCCATAGTTTTAGGATTAATGGTATTCCTTCCTTTCAGGCTTTAAATGAAGAAATTGTTAATAGAAAGAAGACTGTAGATCAAGCTATTAAAAACGGCCAGGCTCTTCTAAAACAAACCACAGGTACTTTGAAAAGTGCATCTCTTAGCACCTCTATGGTCCCACGGACAATTACATCAGCACCCTGCAGTAGCCACTTCTCTTTGCAGATAGGAGGAGCTTAGTACTCACTAAGATTGTATTACCACGTGCTCCCAGGTGATGGGCAGCTTGGGTTCCTATTTCCTGCTCAATCTTTTGAAAGCTAAAACACTGTGTTGTCTCAGATCTGGTTATAGATGAAGGCTCCCCCTGCCCTCCAATATGGTGAATGCCAGCATTTACTGAGAGGTGCTGGGAATGTGTAGGAACACCTGCAGTCAAACTCAGATCTTAATAATCTCAGAAGTCACTTCTTCTATTGATTGAAGGTGTGTTTCCCACCTCCCTTAGTGTGGGATGCTAGGTGAAATCACTGCCATAGGGAGAGAGCATCTATAAAAGTTGAGCTCTGATTTGAAGAAAGGGAGGTTAAGAGGGCTCCCTCATATCCTATTAAATGTGAATAATTGTGTGCTGTCTCCCACAGGTGAAGAGGTATTGCTTATCCAAGAGAAACTGGATGGCATAAAGACTCGCTATGCAGACATCACACTCACTAGCTCCAAGGCCCTCAGAACCTTAGAGCAAGCTCGGCAGCTGGCCGCCAAGTTCCAGTCCACGTATGAGGAACTGACCTGGTGGCTGAGGGGGGTGGAGGAGGAGCTGGCAGCCAGTGGAGGACAGTCTCCCACAGGGGAGCAAATACCCCAGTTTCAGCAAAGGCAGAAGGTGAGCTGTCATTTCACACTGTAAAGGGAAAAAAATTTTCCTCTTAGAATCCTTAAGTTCAAATTCTTGTGTTTAATACCAATTATCTATACCTTAACTGTAAACCAAAAATTTCTGCCTGCCTCGTTTTTTGTTTATTGGAAAATAAAATTTGATATACAGACCTATATAAGAGCACTTGTTATGGTCTGAAGAAGAAAAAAGATTGACTCTCAAAACCCTAGGAAGGGCTTCCCTGATGGCACAGTGGTTAAGAATCCACCTGCCAATGCAGGGAACACGGGTTCGAGCCCCGGTCCAAGAAGATTCCACATGCCGTGGAGCAGCTAAGCCCACAACTACTGAGCCTGCGAGCCACAACTACTGAAGCTCGCGCACCTAGAGCCCGTGCTCTGCAACAAGAGAAGCCACCGCAATGAGAAGCCCACACACCACAACAAAGAGTAGCCCCTGCTCGCCACAACTAGAGAAAGCCCACGCACAGCAATGAAGACCCAACGCAGCCAAAAATAAATAAATAAAATTAATTTTTTCTTAAATTGTTTTTAAAAAAAACCATAAGAAGCTTGCTTTATAGGCAACATTTTAGAATTTACTGTCATAGTTCATTCTCTAAAAGAGTACTGCATGGTTATGTTTGATTCTCCTGCAGGATCTAGTGCAGTTCTAGATGTGCAGAAATACTGTGTAGGTACTTGTTGAGGTAAATACCTATGATTAAAGCATTATTTATCATTTCTACTGAAGTAAGGAGAAAAAAAGCAAAAAGCACCATTCATGTTACCCAGAGACAGTCTGGCTCGAGAAGTCTTGCAGACAGTTCTAAGCAGCTAAGCCTAAAGTCAGGCTGTGGAGTGATTGAAAAATCTGAGACAAGAAAAAAAATAAATAAGTGAGGGAAGGAGGTCAGAGCCCTGCTGGGATGTGTGGTAGAGAGAGCACTTTCCACCCAGCACAGCTGCTAATGTGCTTAATTTAGCAAGGGATGGCCTGAAAACTTTTTTCCCTCTTTAGGAGCTAAAGAAGGAGGTCATGGAGCACAGGCTGGTGTTGGACACAGTGAATGAGGTGAGCCGTGCTCTCTTAGAGCTGGTGCCCTGGAGAGCCAGAGAAGGGCTGGATAAACTTGTGTCTGATGCCAATGAGCAGTACAAGCTGGTCAGTGACACTGTTGGACAAAGGGTGGATGAAATCGATGCTGCTATTCAGAGATCACAACAGGTAACCTTTATAAACACCTCTGCATTAATATTTTAGGCAGCGTGAAGTACAAAACTATGACCCACATAAATACGGGCTCAGGAATAGGAATAAATGAGATCAAGCTAAATCTGATGCAACAAATCGTTTCAGTGGTGGGAACTGATTAGGTAAAGGTAAGCGAAGATGGATCTAGGTTTGACCAAAAATACTTGACCCCTTTGAGCACAAAAGAACGTGGATAAGAGAGTGTGTGAGCCCTTCCCTTGCTACTGCCCTGCTAAGAGGCAGATGGTGATGGGGGTAGATAATATCTAGATCCAAAAGGTCCAAGTGCATCACAATCTTAGTTTGACATAATCAGCTGTTTTAGCATTAGATGGAAAAGGGGACAGAACCAAGAACTATAATTACTATCAAATATGCTAACCAAAATAGCAGAGCCATCCAAAATAGATCCCTCCCAAGTAAACACAGGTGTCATATTTCCCTCAGTCCTTTTTCCTTCCTACTTTCTGGGAAAAGTTATTTGCTTTTCTTTGTAGCTGGATATGCCCCTATTAATGTGCCGTGGTGCAAAAAATAAATTAATATAACATGACTCCTTGAGTTCATAGTGATAAGCAAATGCCTCCTGAACCACAGAGAAGTTTGCTCTGATGCCAAGTGCATTCCTGTAATGTCTTAATTAATATCCCTCATCTTGGCCAGATATTTCAGTATGAAATTTATCACGCTTGGGAGCTCACTTTCCTTTAAGTATTAGTGTAATTTGGCAACGTTGACGAGGAAGAAGTAAAAGATTGAGGGACCTCATTAAACAATGGTCACATAGAACATGTTCTCAGGTTTTGTATTTGTTGATGGCATTGCGTACGTTATTGCGTTCCATTTAAAGGTTTGGTGTTCTTCTGGGGTCTTAGGGTTCTTCAGCTGAGCAAGTACTTCAAGTTAACTTGATTCAGCCATCTGCTGCCATGTTAGTTTGTATTTAAACACATGACTACTACTGTTTAGAGCATGGGCAGGAAAGAGGATTGGCAGAAAAAGAGCACAGCCTCAAAAAAGTACTCTCATTAGAAAGTGTATTTCTTTTGAAGAGTCTTGGTTTCCATGGTTGTTTCTAGCTGTAGAACCACTAACTGGGTTCCGTAACGTCTTTCTAAAGAAGTTGAAATAAGATCAACTCATATTTGTTGAAGTGTAATCAACTCTAAATTGTCTGCATCTTGATTTGTGATTTTATGAAATTCTCACCAATTTTGGCTTTACTTTGTGAGATGTAAACTGTATTACTGAAAATCTAGGCCTTTCTATGTTGAATAAATTAGAATTCTCAGGAGGACGTTGGCTGTAATATGTCCATTTTTCTTCAATATGTCTGTTAGTATGAGCAAGCTGCTGATGCAGAGCTAGCTTGGGTTGCTGAAACAAAACGGAAACTGATGGCGCTGGGTCCAATCCGCCTGGAACAGGACCAGACCACAGCTCAGCTGCAGGTACAGAAGGTAAGTGACGTATTCACTGTGTCCTGAGCTAGAAGAATCATCAGTCGCTTAAGAGTGACTAGCAGAGAGTTTCTGACTATCCCAAGTAAAGTAGAATGAGTCAGTGTCATGATGGTGGATAGAGACTAATTATATAAATATTTGGTTAGGATGAGGAGGAGATTTTTTGCTTTGTGAAAAGGGTAGAAATAGGCCCATTAATCCAGGAAAGAGTAGTTAGCAGTTTTCTTCCTGGTTTTCAGGAGGGACGATATTCTTGTAAGCTACTAAAAGATAAGCATTGAAGATGTGTGGATAGGCAAAGTGTCAAACTTCAGAAGAACAGTTTTTGATGTGGCTTTTTTAAAGCAAAGAATTTTTCATAGGGTATGTCTAACTTTTCACTAACACAGGCTCGGGCTTCTTATATTTCTTGACTTAACAATAGTTTACTTTTCAAAGGCTTTCTCCATTGACATCATTCGACACAAAGATTCCATGGATGAACTATTCAGTCATCATGGTGAAATCTTTGGCACATGTGGGGAGGAGCAAAAAGCTATATTGCAGGTAAACTACATTTATTTATTCACCATGTTGTTCTTATCTTGATCATAGTGAATTAGAAGTACAATTGTGAAACGATAGTTTAAGAAGTTTGTTTTTCCCTTTATTACTGGTAGTGATACTTAAGTCCAGCTTGATGTTCTGGGGCATTCAGACTCCTAACCCTGTGTTCACAGATGTCTAAACAGCCGTACTGTATAATGTGAAATACACTGCAAATCCATCTTCTTTATAACAGAGGAATTGCTACTCATCCTCAGTCCATAATGAGTTATCTTTGAGTTACCTTTCCAGGTAGATAGATTTTTCAGAACCGTGTGCAGATATTAATTCCTGCTTCAGGTCCTTCTTAAAAATCATTACCCATTTCTGAAAGAATTGACCAACAGAGTCCATTTGTACACCAGTTTTGTTTTTTATAAAGGGTATGGGGTAACCACTGTTTCCTCAGAAGTCTTCATAAATTGAGCTGCTCATCCTAAACATATAAAGCATAAATGCCAGGTTTGTGGAGACTTTTATCAGAGGGAAAAAGACAAATGAAACTTGATGAGCAAATACCCATCTTAGCCCCTGAGAGATTCAGTCAAACTGGCCTGTTACAATAGTGCTGTATCTAAAGTTGTAAAAGGTATTCACTAAAAGGTTAATTTTGGTGTGTTGTGCTTGTGCTATTTTACTGTTTGTGAAACTACTTTCATATTTTAAAAATTATAAAATTATGTATGTGTATGATAGAAAAATTCAGTTGAGTATAAAGAAAATAAAAATCACTTGTAATCTTACTAGATTAATCCATATTTTTTAGCATTTTAGTGTGTATTCCTTTAAACGTTTTAGTGTGTGTGTGTGTGTGTATATATATATATATATATATATATATACCTATATATACTTACATTTTTACTTTAAAGAAGGGTTCATCATGATAATAATGCTTACGTTTTTTTTTGTTGTTGTTCACAGGAAAAGACAGAGTCTCTAATACAACAATACGAAGCCATTAGTCTGCTCAATTCAGAGCGTTACGCCCGCCTAGAACGGGCACAGGTCTTGGTGAACCAGTTTTGGGAAACATATGAGGAGCTCAGCCCCTGGATTGAGGAAACTCGGACACTAATAGCACAGTTACCTCCTCCGGCTATTGATCATGAGCAGCTCAGGCAGCAACAAGAGGAAATGAGGGTAAGGAGCATGCCAAGTTTTATTTAATCACAGAACTGAAAATGGGCTCTACAATTTATTCAAAAACAGCCTATTTGTTAGTACCTACTGAGTATAAGTAAATGTTATGAAATTATTTCTTAACCAGTTAGAATTTTTTTTGCACAGTAAAAATACATATCTGAATTATTTCCTTTGTCCTTTAATATGAATCAGTTAAAGAATAAGATTATGGGGCTTCCCTGGTGGCGCAGTGGTTGAGAGTCCGCCTGACGACGCAGGGGACACGGTGCCCCGGTCCAGGAAGATCCCACATGCCGCGGAGCGGCTAGGCCTGTGAGCCGTGGCCGCTGAGCCTGCCCGTCCAGAGCCTATGCTCCGCAACGGGAGAGGCCACAACAGTGAGAGGCCCTCGTACCGCAAAAAAAAAAGAATAAGATTATGGAGATGTCAGGAACCTGGGTATTGCAGAAGTAAACAAAGCACCATGTAAAAGTCAAGGGAGTTTAAATTCTTCCCAGTGACAGTGGGGTGTTATTAGACTTGGTTGTGGTTGGGTGGCCCTTTCCTTGTGGTTAGGCCCTAGCTGGAGTGAGAGCCCTTCACTCAGGAGTGTCAGAAAGCATTTGCTGCCTAGAGTTGAGATGAAAGGGAAATTTGTAGACACTTCAACTGATGCTGTTACCATTAAAGATAGTTTTATTAATGTTTATTTGTGGTGTATGACTCGTGTTTATTGCTATCTCAGTATTCCTGTAAGAGGAAGGATGTAAACTGGAAGTAGCCAGCAGTAAAGTCAAGGAGCGGTTGTATTACCAGAAATGTTGCTGTTTGTAGCTGGTCCTGCGTAGTGTCTCCCAGTCTGGGCAGGGAGACAGACTTTAAATCATGCAAACTACAGTAGAGTACAGAGAAGTATTTACAAGTACAGAAGACAGTGGAATACATTTGTATTGGAGAGTGAGAGTGAGAGAGGATTTCTGGGAAGCTTCCTGGGTGGCGGAACATGTGAACTGGCTTTCGAAATTGAAGAGAATTAGAGTCAGAGCCCAAGACTTAGATTTTATTCCCTCCATAAATGGTGAGATGTTGGGACTTGCTGGGTTTTAGTAACTCAGTTTGTTCATTTGGTACGAGCTCTGATCAAAGTATTTAAACAAACAAATTGGTATAAGAAGGCTCATTTTATTTTAATCCATATTTCTTTGCATAGCAACTAAGGGAATCCATTGCTGAACACAAACCTCATATCGATAAGTTGCTAAAGATAGGCCCTCAACTAAAGGAGTTAAACCCTGAAGAGGGGGAAATGGTGCAAGAAAAATACCAGAAAGCACAAAATACGTATGCCCAAATTAAAGAGGAGGTGCGCCAGCGGGCCCTGGCTCTGGACGAGGCTGTTTCCCAGTCAGCTCAGGTATGTGTGTGTCTTAAACTCATATAACCTTCAACTGTCCTTTAGTCTAAGCAAGAGGCTCTGTATCAGTATGCCCCTATGCTCAGGAATGTCCAGACTAGTATGCTGGTGATACATTATCAAGAGACTGGGAGCCTTTGCCTGTCTGCATTTTTATTCCAGGGAGCATTAGTTATACTGACAACTCTAAGAAGGGTGAAATGCATCTTGGCTGGTATATATTGCCTATTGATGGCTTCCTTGAAAATTTTATATTGTGATAATCCTTTAGCAGGGATGATTTTGGGTAAATTCATCTTGAAGCAACAAATGCCTCAAGAAGTCAAATTCCTATTGGTCCTGTTGCTTTCGAGATTTAGACAGCACATTCATTTTCCTATTCACAAGGCCACCAGCTAGCTCCTAGTTCAGAGAAAGATGCTTGACTAGGGAGAAGGTAGAGTCAAGGAGAAACAAACCACCAGCAGTGGAGTTTAAAGCATGTAACTACATACTTTCCAACTAATATATTACTGTTATGTCTGGGTAATTTATTCCTATGTTTGGTCAATATTCTTGGTTAATATTTGTACTTACTCGAGTTTTTCCCCCCCACCTTCCGTCCCATCTCTCACTTACATTGTGGAATGTGTTACTTTGTGTTGTTGCTGCCTGCTCCTGTCTTCCCCACATCGTCACATTTCATTGTTGTGTTGACCGCGCCCACCATTACAGATTACAGAGGTAAGGTACCTACCCCCTTGGGATTAGGGTGTTCTTACGAAGCTGAGAATTGAGAGGATTATTTATAAGGAAATTTCCCTTAACTTTAGTGGAATAAATTTTATTAATGCAGTTTATTACGCCAGTTTCATTTGGGTCAGAACCTAGAAGTGAGGGAGTGATGGGAAGGGATTTTGTTTGTTTATCAGGTTATTTCCTATAGGACATTTAACAGTTGGTAAGCGTTATTCTAATTAATGAATCCAGAGTTGGCTTTAGGGGGCAGACTTGTCTGTTTTGCTCCCTTTTGTCCCCTCTCTGCTTCATATTACAAATTAAAATTTTACAATTTTAGATATGTTGTTCAGAGTACCAGAAAAGTGGAAAGGGCAGTAGTTCTCTCGGAATAAGATTAGATTTGGCTTTCCCTAATTATCTTTCATCATGCCGACATTTTGGTTTCTTAACTATTACACTGGTGGGTTGTCAAACTGCATGCCATGATACTTTTAAACTCCGAGTCATGTAGCATATTGAGTTCCCCATCCATTTATACAGTTGGTGGAGGGCATCTAACTTCTTGGCCTACTCTGTTGCATGCAACTGTCATCTGAGATGTTGACACACTGACTCTCACTGGTTTCATAGTCTTGTCCCTTTTTCATCACGTTAGTTGGAATTGGGCAAGTATCGTGGCAGCATTAAGGATTTGAGTTGATTTTTCGTATAGTAAGTAATAGCTTTTTGATTCTTAAACATTTACTTTTTCTGATGGGCCAGCTCTGGTGTACTATGCCCAAAACAGTTATTTAGACAAACCCAACACTTGACAGCCATGGGGCTAGGCTGAACATAGGTTTTATCCCAAACAGTAGTAGATTTATACACTGGCCTTAATCCCTAACATTTACCCCAGAAGTCTGACGAAGTTCTGCTGTGATGGCTAATGGTCCAATATTTGTTTAGTTCCATGATAAAATTGAGCCCATGTTGGAGACTCTGGAGAATCTTTCGTCTCGCCTGCGTATGCCACCACTGATCCCTGCTGAAGTAGACAAGATCAGAGAGTGCATCAGTGACAACAAGAGTGCCACCGTGGAGCTGGAAAAACTGCAGCCATCTTTTGAGGCCCTGAAGCGCCGTGGAGAAGAGCTCATTGGGCGATCTCAGGGAGCTGACAAGGATCTGGCTGCAAAAGGTGCTTGATTAATCTAATCATTTTTAAAAAGTTGATAGAGTAAATTCTAGGCTCTGGTTACCTCCAGCATCCCACCAGATGTACTTCATTGAATGCAAAGGCAGTGCCTAAGTAATGAGTATTCCACGAAGTCATTTAGAATTCAGAACACATCTCCCCATTGAAATAAGGTTACAATTGGTAGTTAGATTCCCAGACCAGGAAACAAATGCTCCTTTACCCCCTAATATGAGGAAACTGCAGTACCAGTAGTGGGTAGAACATAACTACCTTTTATATAACACTTTCCATGGGAAACATAGCGGGTTCAACACAGAAGACTGGAAACAGAGTTCTCATTTCAGCCCCTTTATAAGTATCTTAGCAGTAATTTTATAGTAGATGATAACTCATTTCCAGATTACCTCTGTGATCTCTTTATGTGGGAGACCAACGTAAATGATAAGTGAGAATATAGAAATAATTAATAATAAAGCTAAGATAAAAAACTATCCTTCAGGGCTTCCCTGGTGGCGCAGTGCTTGAGAGTCCGCCTGCCGATGCAGGGGATGCGGGTTCGTGCCCCGGTCCGGGAAGATCCCACATGCCGCGGAGCGGCTGGGCCCGTGAGCCATGGCCTCTGAGCCTGTGCGTCCGGAGCCTGTGCTCCGCAACGGGAGAGGCCACAGCAGTGAGAGGCCCACGTACGACAGAAAAAAAAAAAAAAAACTATCCTTCAGTTAATACATTTTTAGAGCCTTTTAAGGATAATTTCAGTGAAAATACGATTAGATCTAATTCCTGATGAGGCTGATTTTAAGTCCTTAGAAAAGGCCTGTTCACTCTTCTGTACCCCTCAGAAATCCAGGACAAATTGGATCAAATGGTATTCTTCTGGGAGGACATTAAAGCTCGGGCTGAAGAGCGAGAAATTAAATTCCTTGATGTCCTTGAACTAGCGGAGAAGTTCTGGTATGACATGGCAGCTCTCCTCACCACCATCAAAGACACCCAGGACATCGTCCATGACTTGGAAAGCCCTGGCATTGACCCATCCATTATCAAACAACAGGTTGAAGCCGCCGAGGTAAGAAACAAAACCCCTTCTCTCATGTGTTTGTCCTCTGGGAAAGCACTGTATCCAACTTTGTTGTGTTAACTGCTTAGCCAGGCTGAGTGCCTTAAAAGTTTTTCTTTTTGGTTTTTTTTTTTTTTTAAGCTTAATATTATGTCTTTACACTAGAAAAAAAATACCTGCTCATTACAGATTTTTCTTTTTTTACTGTACAAGTTTTACCACTTTGTATAGGTACATACAACCTCCACTGGTCGTGATATAGAGCAGATCCATCACACAAAAGTAATTCTCATCAATTTTAAACTTAACAGTTCATATTAGTAGCATGTGCTTTAAAAATCCAGTTTTGCTTTCATTTCTGAATTTAGTCTTCTCTTTGGAGTACTTATTTCTCAAGTAAATTTATTTACTGTAGAAAAATAGAAAGTAGAAAAAAAAATTCTGGACTCATCATCCAGAAATAACAATTGTTACTTCCACATACCTTTTTCTAGCCTTTTTGGGGATCCTAGTTTTTTTTAAATGCATTTCTCACCTCATTTTGTCCATTTAGCCCAAGGCAAGACTGTCTTGCTATTCTGTATTTTCTCTCTTATCACTCATATCTTTCTTTTACTTCAGCCATTTCCACCTCCCCACCCCTGTCATTGCCAGTCCATGAACCATTTTTTAGGATCTGGCACAGAACTGACTTTCTTTGAGATTATATAGCCTAGCATTCCTATTATGCTCATCTCCCAGCTCTTAAATATGTGACTTTTGTACTCTATTATTTTATCCTAGTTAATTTTCTTCTCTGTAGTAGACTTCTGGTTGTAGATTATAATCTCCTTGGACCTTTGGTAAATTATTGAAGCTCATTGCACCTTTCTCAGACTGTTTTATGTATTTATTGTTAATATATAAAAATATATTTGATGTATACATAAGAAAAATAACGAGACTCTGAAGCTTCACTATTTAGATGAGTGAAATATTAAGAACACTGGAAGACTTTAATGAAAATTGACCATTCTGTTCAACACCTGCTGTCGATGGGGGTATAAATTACATTTGCAAAGTTTGGGAAGTTCTCTTCTGCTTTCTGTTTTGGCTTATGTTCTGTTCATTTACATGTAGACTATTAAGGAAGAGACAGATGGTCTGCATGAGGAATTGGAGTTTATTCGAATCCTTGGAGCAGATTTGATTTTTGCCTGTGGAGAAACTGAGAAGCCGGAAGTGAAGAAGAGCATTGATGAGGTGTGGGGAGGTGGACAAGGGGCTCAGGCAAAACGTTACTGGACTCACACTAAGAGTGGGATTAATTGGAGAGTCTGATCCACTGTTTTTACCCTAGATGAATAATGCCTGGGAGAACTTAAACAAAACATGGAGAGAGAGGCTGGAAAAGCTTGAGGATGCCATGCAAGCCGCTGTGCAGTATCAGGACACTCTTCAGGTGAGAAGCTATGAGATGACCACCACAGAAACACAGGTTCCGTGGTCTCTTTTTTTTTTTTCCTTTTGTCTTTTTGCGGTATGCGGGCCTCTCACTGCTGCAGCCTCTCCCGTCACGGAGCACAGGCTCCGGACGCACAGGCCCAGCGGCCATGGCTCACGGGCCCAGCCGCGGGATCCTCCCGAACCGGGGCATGAACCTGCGCCCCCCGCATCGGCAGGCGGACTCCCAACCACTGCGCCAACAGGGAAGCCCCCCCGTGGTTTCTGTCATATTCTGAGTCCAGCGTGAGTCGGTCACCTTCACAGGACTGCAACATTCTCGAAACAAAGACAGGCTATTTCTTTATTTCTAGCCAAAGTTTCCCACTTCTAACAATGTTCTGACATCCGAATTTCTAGTCTTCTTGCCATGTTTTTCATCATATTATCTGTCCTCACAGTGGCTGTAGAGTAAAGCTGGCCTTGCTGTCAAAGTCATTGCTTGCTAGAGGTCCCAACCCAGGTTATCTCAAAGCACAGCACAGTACGGTAGCTTCAGCACATTGTGGGCTTGCTAGCTGGCCATAAGAAATAGTAGTTTATTTTGGACATTATTCCAGTCATGTTGGCTTCATCCTTAAGTCCCCATATTACTGAAATAAAGATCATTATCCCTTATTTCTACCCCCAACCTCAGAGCACAAACAGCACAAAGTATTGATACTTTGATTTATCTCTGCTTGTATTAGCAGAGATCATGCTAATTGTCTCCCAAGTCCTCATGGTTTTGTTTTTTGACTGTTTATTTGTATGTTTATTTTAGGCTATGTTTGACTGGCTAGATAACACTGTGATTAAACTCTGCACAATGCCCCCTGTCGGCACTGACCTCAACACTGTTAAAGATCAGTTAAATGAAATGAAGGTTTGTACCTGGGAAGGGTTTTTGAAGAAGGGTTGCTTCTTTTTCGTTTTTGAAGACTTGGTTTGATGTTAACATTCACTATGTCTTTGACAGGAGTTCAAAGTGGAAGTTTACCAACAGCAAATTGAGATGGAGAAGCTCAATCACCAGGGTGAACTGATGTTAAAGAAAGCTACTGATGAAACGGACAGAGACATTATACGAGAACCAATGACGGAACTTAAACACCTCTGGGAGAACCTGGGTGAGAAAATTGCTCACAGACAGGTAAGGCAAATGGTAGAGTACATAAAGTGGACGACTACCTACTGTTTTCTAATTTCCTAACAAACGTTCCCTTTAAATCATTTTCTGAGTAGCATAAGCTAGAAGGTGCTCTCTTGGCCCTTGGCCAGTTCCAGCATGCCTTAGAGGAGCTAATGAGTTGGTTGACTCACACTGAAGAGTTGCTAGATGCTCAGAGACCAATAAGTGGAGACCCAAAAGTCATTGAAGTTGAGCTCGCAAAGCACCACGTAAGTATTTTCATTTTTCATCTCTAAACCTATTGGTTTGAGAACAGATACTGCCATCAGAAGCTTTTTGATGTTTCTGTACCTTTTGATATTGTGTGTACCTTAGAGAGCCAGGCTTATTGATAACCTATAGAGGTAAATTTTGTTGTTCAACATTTTTTAGGTTCTAAAAAATGATGTTCTGGCCCATCAAGCCACAGTGGAAACAGTCAACAAAGCTGGCAATGAGCTTCTTGAATCTAGTGCTGGAGATGATGCCAGCAGCTTAAGGAGCCGTTTAGAAACCATGAACCAGTGCTGGGAGTCAGTGTTACAAAAAACAGAGGAGAGGGAGCAGCAGCTTCAGTCGACGCTGCAGCAGGTACATGCACTGTCCAGGTTAGGTGGGTGGGGCTGTGCACATGACAGCATTCAGAAGGAAGTCCATCTAAGTCGACAAAAGAAAAGCAGTTTGGGGTAGAACCCCCTTTGCCTTGAGAGGTTCTGTGCTGGACTTGTCTGGAAAGAACAACCTTTAATTGGGTCATTCTTTTTGCATTAGTTTGTGGTCCAGTCCCTCTATCTACTATTCAAAGTTAGTAGATCTTTGCTGTAACGAACCTTGTTCACAGATTTAGTTAGTTTTTGGATCAAGTCAGGTCCCTCCGTATCCATATGCAGCAGTACCTTAGTCAATTCATCAGGTTATGTCAGGCATCTCTGTTACAGTGAGGTCTGAAGGATTCTGCTCAATTCTGAAAATAAGTAAATACATTGGCCCCATAATCATCCAGCAACAGAACAACCCTGCGTGAGAGCAGCCTAAAATTCCTCCCTCAAAGAGATTCCTCATTTGGTCATTTAGAAAGTTTACTTTTGAAACTAGAATTGACTACTGACCTTGCTAATGTCTTTTCTCAAAAGGCCCAGGGTTTCCATAGTGAAATTGAAGATTTCCTCTTGGAACTGACTAGAATGGAGACCCAACTTTCTGCATCGAAGCCCACAGGAGGACTTCCTGAAACGGCTAGGGAACAGCTTAATACACATATGGTAATAGATTTCTTGAAATTGAGCATAAGCATCCCATTTTCAGTAGCTCCTTTGCGAATTCACAGAGATAGATGTAGCTGGGAGTCTACAAAGTAGTGCATTTTTACTGACAGTATAGTACTTGGGGATTGCTGCTTAGGTACACGCTTTAACACCCTGCGATAGGCAGCGACAGGAAAGAGTCAACCAGAAATGCCCTGGGGAGCTGGCAGATTTCGAGTTAATCAGATTGACTGGCACAAGAATATTGTTTTGAAGGTGAGAGCATCAAGACAAATACGTGACACAGATATGGTTGTATTTAAGAAAAAGACTGCTGGGACTTCCCTGGCGGTCCAGTGGTTAAGACTTTGTGCTTCCACTACAGAGGCCGAGGGTTCGATCCCTGGTTGGGAAACTAAGATCCTGCATGCCGCATGGAGCAGCCAAAAAATTAAAGGAAAAGCCTACTTGAGGGGGGATTTAGGGAAATCCAGTAGAAGCTGACAGTATTTCCAGAAAGGGGCTGAGAACAAAAGGCAGCATAATTTCTAGGCATATCCCTCAGGAAAAGGAGAAATAAATTATTGGGGTCTATTTTTGTGATCTCTGATCCTTAAAAATTCTGTTGGTGACAAAATTATTTTTATATTAAGGAAGAATGGTGGGTTTCATTTCCTAATTGTTCAGCAGTTGAATTGAATCCAAAAGAAAGGATTTTAATCAAAATGAGACCTTCCTTGGCTTTTCCAAACTGTGCTTGTAAATCTGTGTGGGTGTCTTTCAGGGAATTGGCGTTACTGATATCTTTCTTGCCCTTATAGGAACTCTATTCCCAGCTGAAAGCCAAGGAAGAGACTTACAATCAATTGCTTGACAAGGGCAGGCTCATGCTTCTCAGCCGTGATGATTCTGGATCTGGCTCAAAGACAGAACAGAGCGTAGCACTCTTGGAACAGAAGTGGCATGTGGTCAGCAGTAAGATGGAAGAAAGAAAGGTATCACCACAAAATTCAGTTTGATGACTGTTTGGGTAGTTTGCTTAATGATTACATGCAATTATCGTCTAGTTTCTTTGGAAGATTTTTCATTATATTGTAGCAAGCTAGCAGAACTGATATCCTCAGAACTGGCTTTGTGCTAAATCAAGCCATCTTTTCTGCCGTTACATTTCTATTTTCCATCCATGTCAAGTTGCATTGGTGCTGATAGTTTCTGCCGATACTTGCTTTTATAATACTGCATTCCTTTTCTGCATCTACCAGTTAAAGTACTGCCTGTTACTGCTCAGTGATGGACTTAAAAATAGGTTTTGTTGGAGTTGGGAGGTTGGGAACAGCATGCAGGGAGTATCACTAATTATTCCTCACACGGAATTTGATGTCTAGTTACTAAAACTCAAGAGCAGTAAATTGTATGTCCTCTTCTTACTCTTCCTCAAAAATCAAATTCTCCTCAAACGAAAAGTGATCAGAGATCAAGGCATTTGCCCCCAAACATTGTTTTTTATGAGTAAAGAGTTCTAGAATATCACTCTGCATAGCGTTTCTGTGCTGGGCAGCTGAAACGGTAAAATATGTGTCCAAATCCATCGGCCACATCCATTGAACAAGTAGTCGTTAAGCGTGTATGTACCAAGCACTGTGCTAGGTGTACAGTGGAAATGATAAAGGCATGAACTCTGTCATCATGAACTTTAATGTGCAGAAGGAAGTAAACCACATCTTCACACATATAAATGAACATTTTGAGAGAAGCATTAATTTCCTAGGGTCCCTCTAGTGTGGGGTCTGGTAACTTCATTACATGAAGAGTGGGCAGAGGACCTGAGTGTATGGCTGTGTTCTAATTCTTGGACAGGGTCTTGTCTGTAATTCCTGC
>NW_006780610.1:2266530-2279478 GCF_000442215.2 Lipotes vexillifer | reverse complement strand
CTGCTGAATGTAGAACTAAGACTAATTAAAGAAACCAAGGTAGATTCTGGCTCAAAATCAAGTAGTTTCTAGAGAGTTTTGCCACAATGGAACAAGTTGCCTCAAGGAATATAGTTTTGACCCTTGAACAACATGGGTTTGAACTGCGCAAGTCCACGTGTATGCAGGATTTTTTTTCTTCACTAAGTATATCTACAGTACTACATGATCCCTAGTTGGTTGACTCTCTGGAATCAGAACCGTGGATGTGGAGGGCAGACTTTAAAGTTACACACGGATTTCCAGCTTCTCGGAGGATCAACACCCCTAAACCCATGTTGTTAAGGGGTCAACTTTAGTTGGTGAATTGATCAAGCAAAGGCTAGCTGTCAATGATAGTTATTTCTGATTTTGTAAGAACATTACATTCCAGGATCACTAAAATTATTTAAGCCCTGTTGAAGACTATATAGATAAAATGATGTGGAAAGATTTCCTGCCATCTAGGAACTTGCAATATATTTATTGCTAAGCATTTCTATGATAGATTTGAGGTAGATTTCCTTTGTCCACTGAACTTGTTTAGACTGGGTCTATGCATTTTATAACACTCATCAGTGTTTTTTAGGTTACAGAAGTAACCTGAAAACACCAAGAGGAAAGTAGAAAGAATACACAACCCATTTAACAGCAATGAACATTTTTAGTGTACTTCTGGGTTTTCTTTCAGTGAATATTTTGCATATATTCATTTTTAACAACCTGTCATAATTCTACTTTGCCTGCCTAGTAGACGGGCCAGGGGCAGAGGCCGTCACCCAGATGTTCGGGTAGAGGTCTCTGAGGATGGAGCTTGTAGACTATGGAACTGGGATATACTTGTGGAGAGTAGCGCACACCCTAAATGAGCCACTCTTTTTTGTCATTCTGATTTAGATCAAAATGACTAAAAATTTACATCTATGTAAATTGTCACATTTTTGTTTGAAATGTTCTGGCTTTTATTACCTTTGTTGCTGTAGCATAAGCATAAGTTTCAGATTCGGACATTTTCAAGGGCCAGATTTTCTGAAAACATATTCAAATAGAGAGTACTGCAGTGACCGTCATTTTCACAGTCAAGTGCTTTTCATTTAGTTGTTTTATGCCACAAAAAGGACATTAAAGGAAACTGAGACTTTGCCCAAAGTAGGTTGCAGATCCTGCAGCTGTCCCCACTAAAGGGTCTGTTCACTTACATTTATTGAATGGCTTGAATGCCTTTATTCCTGTTCTTTAATGTCTCAGGAAGTAGGGAATGGCAGAGAAAGCAACTTAGCTGCAAACTGTGCTCTTTCCTTTTCTAAGCACAGTTGTTTCAGTTTCAAACACTAGCACTAAAATGTCCCCTTCTTTGCAAACAGGGCATGTTTGGAGGTTGATTCAATGAGGCTTCCTTCTTAGAAGTCATTTCCTTTGGTGTACAATTCATGCCTTTGTCCTTAAAACTATAATTCTTGAATTTGGCACTTTTCTCTGTGTGTGTGTGTGTGTGTTACTTAAAATTTAGTCAAAGCTGGAAGAGGCCCTCAACCTGGCAACAGAATTCCAGAATTCCTTGCAAGAATTTATCAACTGGCTCACTCTAGCAGAGCAGAGTTTAAACATCGCTTCTCCTCCCAGCCTGATTCTAAACACCGTCCTTTCCCAGATAGAGGAGCACAAGGTAACAATGGCATTACGATGCTGCCTTCCTTTTGAAAGTGCCAATTGAAAGTGATGCTCCTTGATCTTATCTCCGGTTTAAAAAGAGCAATATTTTCCCCTCAGGTGTTTGCTAATGAAGTAAATGCTCATCGAGACCAGATCATTGAGCTGGATCAAACCGGGAATCAGTTAAAGTTCCTTAGCCAGAAACAGGACGTTGTTCTGATCAAAAATTTGCTGGTTAGCGTCCAGTCTCGATGGGAGAAGGTTGTCCAGCGATCTATTGAAAGAGGACGATTGCTGGATGATGCCAGAAAGCGGGCAAAACAAGTAAGTTATAAAAGAAAGATACTAATTTACTGAACAACCTTGGGCTGCATGTTTTGAGTCTCTGCATTGGTTCACATAAAAGTGCTGTGTAGTGTGCATATTCATTCCTGTTATAACGTATTTCTTACATAATTTTAGTTCCATGAAGCTTGGAAAAAACTGATTGACTGGCTAGAAGATGCAGAGAGTCACCTGGACTCAGAACTGGAGATATCCAATGACCCAGACAAAATTAAACTTCAGCTCTCAAAGCATAAGGTACAGCAGTTCATTGCTCTTAGGTCCTAAGCTTGGTGTTCACTGGTGATTGTAGCTTGATAAAAACACAGAACTAGTCAAAAGAAAACTAATCGGTTAATGTTAAACAGCCAAGATCGTAGAGCCATTTTGTATCTGGACAGTGTCTAACCATGACAATTGCTCATTTAAATAAGAGTTCAAACAAAGTGACTGTGGGAGTAACCAGCCAAAACTGTGGGCTTTTAGAAATCGTCATGCACTGCTGTATGTGGCACAGACAAAACCTTATAAATTTCTTCAGGGTAATCTGTTGTTAATTTTAGTTCAAGAAGTAGTGACATTCATACTATTCCTTGTTACCCACCTGAAAACTCGATGTCATCTGACTTTTGGCGTGTTTTTTTTTTTTTTTTCCTTTCTGAGAACAGGAGTTCCAGAAAACTCTTGGTGGCAAACAGCCTGTGTATGATACCACAATTAGAACAGGCAGAGCACTGAAAGAAAAGACTTTGCTTCCTGATGACACTCAGAAACTTGACAACTTACTGGGAGAAGTCAGAGACAAATGGGATACTGTTTGTGGCAAGTCTGTGGAGAGGTGAGTGTGAAATGTCCCTTTCGTGGATCTGTGTGTTATCCCCAAAGTAACCAGGAGACAGTGACAGGATTCTAGAAAATGGTAATAAAGCTAATGTATCAGTAACAGTAGCATCTTGCTATCTCCAATTAATTCAGTGACAGTTATGAAATAATTTGAATCAAATATATTAAAATTATCATATTTTAAACTTGAACCTTACTGTATTACAGAGAGAAGCCTATAAAATCAGGCAACAGTAAAAGAAGATCTGTAACTCTAAATACATGTAAATCACAAATTTGTAATACCAGTAGCTGTCTCACTGAGTGTCTCTTGTGTCAGACGCTGTACAAAGCCTCCGACGTAGTATCTCATTTAACCATCTTGAGGCTCATTAACCCTCACAACAACCACTGAGGTGTGGGTACTGTTCTTCCCGTTTTACAGATGAGGAAATGGTCACAAAGAGGTTTCTTAACTCCCCCATGCTCACTCAGCTACTAAGCAGCAGAGCTGAGATTTGGTTCTAAAAGTTGTACTTTTTTTTTTTTTTTTCGCGGTACACGGGCCTCTCACTGTTGTGGCCTCTCCCGTTGCGGAGCACAGGCTCCAGACGCGCAGGCTCAGTGGCCATGGCTCACGGGCCCAGCCGCTCCGCGGCATGTGGGATCTTCTCAGACCGGGGCACGAACCCGCGTCCCCTGCATCAGCAGGCGGACTCCCAACCACTGCGCCACCAGGGAAGCCCAAAAGTTGTACTTTTATCCACTTGTACCAGCTATGCTATATAAGCATTATGATACCTCTGTATTATTTGTACTCCCAATTTTTCAGATGAAGTGACTGAGGTTCATAGAGACAGCCAGAGTCTCACAACTGGTGGAGAGTTAGGAGTTGAACTCCTGGCTCCAAATCATTAATAGAACCACCACCCTCTACTGGAGTGGTGTAATGTGAATAAAAAGACCTTGGGTTGTAGGGTGTGCATAGCATACCATGTGCATAGTAGTTAGACTCTAAAATGCCAGAAGGGCATCTACACCGGTCTCCTGCACTATGCTTAATCCATTTTAGAGAGTGGTTTAATTTAAAATGTCTAAACATCTCTTAGTCACTTTTTACAGTATTTCTAACTGTTCTAACACAGCAGTCCCTCTCTAGATAAAGTTCAAGCAGTATTCCTGTTCAGTGGTCAGAATTGTGAGCCATTCATAAAAGAACCACTAAAACCAGTGAAGTTTGTGTGCTTTTCTCAGGCAGCACAAGTTGGAGGAGGCCCTGCTGTTTTCGGGCCAGTTCATGGACGCTCTGCAGGCCTTGGTGGACTGGTTGTACAAGGTAGAGCCGCAGCTGGCTGAGGACCAGCCTGTGCACGGGGACCTGGACCTCGTCATGAACCTCATGGATGCCCACAAGGTGAGGGGCGAGATCTGGGCTGCGTGGAGGGCAAAGCCGTTGGGTCCTGCACCTGTGTGTGCCTTCAGCTCATGGTACCCTTCTACGGCTCCCCTAGAAGGAAAGTCTGAAAGAGCCTGTGTCTCTGCTTGTCAGAGAGGCAGGTCCCTACTCTGTGTGTTTAAACAAACTGTTACAGGGATTCTGCATCAGCCACAAGGAATTTACCAAAGTTGGTTTGATTCAGATTTGCCAGTGTGTAAACTTCACATTGAGGGCCACCCCCCCCGCCAGTTTCCTGTTTATGTCTCTCAGTTGAGTCAAAATGGATTTAAATTCAGGAGACCCTCAAGATATCCATTTCCACTGATTCTTAAAATGAAAATGAGTGCTTTTTAAACTACTTCTGAACCTGACAGGCCAGCTCGTGCACACCAGCATTTAGTGTAACCTACACCTGTACGTTGAACTACATACTGTCCTCCTGCTTCAGCACGAAGCGTTGAGCTTTACCTTGAAGTTACACCAGATTCTCATTTGCGTGGCAGGTGGGCTCTTACCAGGGGGGAAGGGGGGAGGGAGAGATAAATTGGGAGATTGGAATTAACATGTACACACCACTATATATAAAATAGATATCTAATAAGAACCTACAGAATAGCACAGGGAACTCTACTCAATACCCTGTAGTGACCTATATGGGGGAAAAAATCTAAAAAAGAGTGGATATATGTATATGTATAACTGATTCACTTTGCTGTACAGCAGAAGGTAACACAACATTGTAAATCAACTATAAAAATTAATTAAAAAAATAAAACTCCCACAATTCTGGAGATGCTAGTACAGCATAATTCCTGTTTCACAGATGAGACTGGGACTCCAGTTAAGTAGCTTACCCAAAGTCACGCCTCTCACAATCAGAGCCACATCCTGTGGTGGTTCTTTGTTACTTGTGGTCCCACCTCTGTCTGTTCATAAAAGACACACAATTGGAACCTACCAAGGAGAATTGAAGGAAATGACTACTTTCTCTGTGGTTTTACTTCTTGAATTCAAGACATTTGTAAGACAAACTAATTCTCCTGTTTTCTTTTCCAGGTTTTCCAGAAGGAACTGGGAAAGCGAACGGGAACCGTTCAGGTCCTAAAGCGATCAGGCCGGGAGCTGATTGAGAACAGTCGAGATGACACCACTTGGGTGAAAGGGCAGCTCCAGGAACTGAGCACTCGCTGGGACACCGTGTGTAAACTCTCTGTCTGCAAACAGAGCCGGCTTGAGCAGGCCTTGAAGCAGGTCAGACAGCGCCTGGGGGTGGGCCTGAGCAGAGTCAGTTTAGCCTCTTTATCAGGATTGGTTTCAGCCAGTCTTGTAAGGAACACAAAGTCAAAAATTGATATTCTAAATGTTCAACAAGATTTTAACCCGCATCCATATAAGAGGAATAATGAATTTAGTTGGTTTTTCAAGTTGCACAGATGAAAGATGACCTTTGTGGGGCTTTGATAGAGCCTTCAAGTGCCTGTGGTGCTCCATTGAGTTCAGGCCAGACCGTTCCCTGGCATACCATGTCCAGGACCTTGGCTGCAGAGAGAGGTTCAGTCTCTTGTGCTTGGTTATTTCAGGCAGAAGAGTTTCGGGACACAATTCACATGCTGTTGGAGTGGCTTTCTGAAGCCGAGCAGACACTGCGTTTTCGGGGGGCACTTCCTGATGACACAGAGGCCCTGCGGTCTCTCATCGACACTCATAAGGTAATCCATCCCCCGGGTGCAGGGACCCATGCCACCCACATGGGGAGGGCGGCCACGCCACCAATGGAAAGCAGTTTTTGCTTAGGAACGTTAGACCTCATGTGAAAAGGAGCAAAGCCAGAATGGGCCCAGCTTACTCATTCTCAGGAACGAGAGGGAAACGATTGGTGGGTTTTGTGACCCCTTAAAGACCACTCATCCACTCATTCTTACAAAAGTAGCACATGCTGGTTGTAAACAAGTCAGACAGCTGGTGTTAATATAGAGGAAAACACGGGCTGCTCTACCTTTATGCCCCACCTGCACACGCCTTGTGTGACTTTCCTAACGTTACCAGCTCCAGGCCATGATCTGTGCCCCTAGAACTGCTCATCAAGCTGCAGAATATAATACAGTGTCTGGGGCTTCAGTGTGACTGTGCTAACAAGGTGGGAAATGTTTCCTTTTTTAATTTTGGTGTTTCCCACCGAGAGATTTTAATCATGGTTTTGTCATTGCATTGTGCTGTAGGTATTTTTTAAATGTTGTAGTTTTGGCAACAAAGCAGATTATTTGCCTTTGAAATTTGTAATGTAATGTGCATATATGAAGTTTGGGAAGAGGGGGTTGAGGCACTGGGGTCATTCTGATGGGAAGACAGGGCTGGGAGCTGGTGGAACTCCCAGACGTGTGTCTTCAGGAGCTTCCTCTCTGGTTGTTAGGAAGGACACTTGGTCTCTGAGTCCAGGAGAAAAGCTATGGTCATTCAATTGCCTTCCGTTCTAGTAGTATTCATAATCTTTTTCCTATCTCATCTTGAACAACAACAACAACAAAAATGTTGTATTGTTTTGTAGCTGTCACTATATGTGTCCAAGACAACACCATTTACACATATGGAAATGAATCCAAGCAGGAATTTATAAAAAGAGAGAGAGATCAGGAAAAGGGTCATGCCTGTGTCTCTCTAGTCCTTATCATCTGTGCAGAGAAAGTCATCTTTGTGAAATCCCTTGTTTCCCCCCACCTCTGAGAACTGGAAAGAAAATGACAGAGATGCCTAAATACAGGCTTTTAGAGTTCTGTGTCAACATAGAGTCGAAAAACACACTAAAGTTGTTTTCCCCTCCCAGTGTAAACTAACAGCGCTGCTAGACTAGGTTTAAGGTTTTGATTTCAAATCTTGTTTGTTTAGGAATTCATGAAGAAAGTGGAAGAAAAGCGCGTGGATGTTAACACAGCAGTGGCCATGGGAGAAGTCATCCTGGTGGTCTGCCATCCTGATTGCATCACCACCATCAAACACTGGATCACCATCATGCGGGCTCGCTTTGAGGAGGTGAGTTCCTAGTTTTAGAGGAAGACCGCATGTGCCCCATAAAATGGGTGAACAGCAGTAAAATACTCCAGAGCTTCCCCACCCCCACGTAAGGAATCTTTCACTCACTGTGAGTATCTCAACAAGAATCAAGTTATTCGCACTTTAGTAGTGAGTGTTTTCTTGATAATGTGCAGAAACCTGGAAGGATGGTGCTGGTGTTGTGATGTGTTCCTTGATGACGCCTGGTGGACACGTGGTGTGTTCTTCCCTCCTTCCTGAGAAGTTCTGTGTCTAATACCACGTGCCACATTTGGTTTCAGGGGAGCCGATTTCTTATTCCAGCTCTGTCTCCAGAATAAGAGTGAAGCCTCTTGACTGCTTGGGTGGTCTTTCCCCTAAAAGTCATTGTTAAGCTCACACAAAAAAAGGCTTTGAAAACGAGGGATGTGCTTGGCTGAGAGCCGACGGGTTCCCTCCCCCACAGGTCCTGACGTGGGCCAAGCAGCACCAGCAGCGCCTAGAAGCCGCCCTGTCAGAACTGGTGGCCAATGCCGAGCTCTTGGAAGAACTTCTGGCGTGGATCCAGTGGGCCGAGACCACCCTCATTCAACGGGATCAGGAGCCAATCCCTCAGAACATCGACCGAGTTAAAGCCCTTATCGCTGAGCATCAGGTATCCTCACCACATCGTGTGGTCGTGTGTTTCCTACATGGCTCATGGAGCCCGTTTCCTTGACCCTGTGCATCCGTGTTTTAATTGCTGCTGAACATACTCCCGCAGACTTAGCAGCTTAAAACACGCTTACTGTCTCAGAGTTTCCGTGGCGTGGGGCTTTGGGCCTGAAGTAGCTGGTTCCCCATCTAGGGGACCAGGGGACATCTTACCAGGCTGAAATCAAGGTGTTGGCCAACACTGCAGTTCCCACCCAGGCTCTTTCAGGTTGTTGGTGTCGTTCATTTCACTGCAGTGTAGGATGGAGGTCTCCGTTTTCTCACTGGCTGTCAGCTCCTGGAGGCCACCCTCAGGTCTTAGGCACACGGCAGTCTCACAGTATGGCAGCGTCTGTCTTCAAAGCCAGCAGGAGACCCTCCATCCTGCTCTGATAGATCTTACATAACAAAACGTAATCCAGGGCTTCCCTGGTGGTGCAGTGGTTGAGAATCCGCCTGCTGATGCAGGGAACACAGGTTTGAGCCCTGGTCCGGGAAGATCCCACATGCTACAGAGCAGCTAGACCCGTGTGCCACAGCTGCTTGAGCCTACGCTCTGGAGCCCGCAAGCCACAACTACTGAAGCCCGCACGCTTAGAGCCCGTGCTCTGCAACTAGAGGAGCCACCGCAGTGAGAAGCCCGCGCACCACAACAAAGAGCCTACTCAGCCAAAAATTAATTAATTAATTAATTAATTATTTTTATAAAACCATAATCCAGGGAGTGGCTGCCCACGCTTTCCACAGGTGTTGCCCACACTTGAGGGGGAGAGTACACAGGACATGTATGTCAGGAGTCTTGGGGCCTGGCTTAGAAATCTGCCTGCCGCATCCTGTTTCTATTGACATGCCTCTGTGCCAAGGTCCCATTACTTGGGACCTATCCCATTACACCTGGATTCAGAAAGACATCTTGCATGAACTCAGAGATGGGCCAGACAACACATCAAACTGAACTGAGCAGAGGAAAGCTCAGCTAGGAGACAAATGTGGGTTTTTTTACCATGATAATTCACACCAAATGCAAGCATGGATCTTGCCTAGTTATACTGTGGACATAAGGTCTTTTTAGTGTATGTAAATTAGCCTGGCCAGTGAGGACTCCCTGTACTTCCCATCAAGTTTACCTACATTGACCCCTTCTCTCCTGAGTGAGATTACCTTCTTTCATCAGGGCCAGTTCCTCTCCCTTCTGTTATCACCTCTCATTCCTTGTGCCTTTAAGCTCCCCCTTCTTGTGTCCCCCCATCTCTCTGACAACTCCTTCTCCGTCTTCTTAGCTGGTTCCTCTTCCTCTATCCACTTGTTAACATTGTTCCCCGAAGTTCCATTCTCGACCCTCTTCTCATACCTGAGGTTGTATCTGGCCTGACACCTTCAGCCAGCACCTGTACACCCAGGGCTTCCACATCTCCTGGCTTGTCTGCAGCATGCAGGAAGCTAGAGGCAGCTCTAGAACTCCATTTCATCCCTGCTTCCTGGCCCTGACCCCACCCCTCCCTTCCACACCTGCCTCCTCTCTCCTTGTCCACCCAGTCACCCAACACAGGAGTGACTCCTTTTTCTTTACCCCCTATGTTTAGCCAGTCATCAGGTCTTACCTGTCCTACTTTCAAAATACTTCTTGGCTCCTTCTCTCCTGCCCTGGCTCAGGCCCTCACTGTGTTTTGCCTCAATTACTGCAATGGCTTCCCAACTTGCCTGCCTCCCCACTTTCCATCCTCCCTCCTACACTGAGGCCAGAATGATCACTCTTAAAACAGATCTGATTGTGTCTCTTCTCTAGATCGGAATACTTCAGTTGCCCACTCACCCGTAAACCCCCCCCCGCGGGCCCCCCCCACCCACACACACACAGATTGCTCTCAGAATAAAACCCCAGTCCCTTAGCCTGACACAACGCCTTTCTGGACCTTTCTCCTGCCTACCTCTCCAGCCGTCCCTCTTGCCTCTTCTCTGATTGTATCCTCAGCCAGTGATCAGCAGGGCTCTGCCTCGCTCCACTGTCAGGCTTACGTGGGACTGCCCTGCCTCCAGTCTTTGGCTCATTCTTCATCTCGCGGCACACAGCTCAGGCACCAGCCTCCGGGCAGCCTTCCTCCCCACCTCGGGCTGTGGGTGCCTGTCCTAGGCCTTCTTTCGGAGCCCTGGGTGCCACTCATTGCTCTGACTGCCTGGTTTCCTCACTCAGCTGTGAGCTCCTGGAAGTCAGAGCCATGTCTTATTCCTTCAGGTCTCCAGCACCTGATGAAGTGCCTCACTCAAGGCCACAGTCATGTTTCTTGAAAGGAGTGCAGCCGTGTACAAAGGCATTTGCAGTTGCTCCATCTGTCACGGGCTTGGCCCTTGTTAGTAAGAAGTTGCCTAATTCCATCTTAGTCCAAGAAAACTCTCAACCCTTTTCCTTGTTGTTTGTGTTTAACAGACATTTATGGAGGAGATGACTCGCAAACAGCCTGACGTGGACCGGGTCACCAAGACGTACAAAAGGAAGATCATAGAGCCAGCCCATGCGCCTTTCATGGAGAAGTCCCGTGGTGGCAGCAGTACGTGGCAGCCTGTTGTGCAGGATGCTTCCTTCCTGCTCATTGATGAGTGCTTCCCAAGTGCCCAGCAGAAATTTCTTTTCCATTTTCAAAAACCATATTGGATTTGAACAAAAATCTTTTTTGAAACTCACTTTTCTTACACTGACAAACAATAACTAGACTCCAGGTTTTTGAATTGGTAGAAATTTGGAGTGGTGAAGCAGATTCTTTTGCAGTGACCTTTCCATGTTTTGGTCATCAGCGCTGACTGTTGCGCTAATTTCATCATAAAATAAATCTGCTCCTGTAGAACCACTGACATTTCCTCAGTTTGCTAACGTAGGACAGAATTGATTGAAGGTATGAGACAGGTACCTGTTGACTGGGGAAGAGCATCAGTAGTTTTGAAGTCAGTGTGCTTCCATGTCTAAGTGTAGCCAGGTCCCGACTTCCTTTTCTCAGTTACTGACCAGACATCATTATGAAGATCTTCTAGGATCATACAGATGGCAGTTTCTCTTTGTGAACTGACTAAACCAGCTTTTCTAATCTCATGATTATATTTCCTTTCAGGAAAGTCTTTGAGTCAGCCCACACCTCCTCCCATGCCAATCCTTTCACAATCTGAAGCAAAAAACCCACGGATCAACCAGCTCTCTGCCCGCTGGCAGCAGGTGTGGCTTTTGGCGCTGGAGCGGCAGCGGAAGCTGAACGACGCCTTGGACAGGCTGGAGGAGGTGAGGCCCCGCCAAGCAGCCTTCCCTGGAGGGAGGTGACTTTTATCAAAGCACAGCCCTTCTGAGGCCCTCTGAACATCACCTGTGTGCCTTGACCCACTTATGCAGAAGGAGGAACCGAGCAGTATAGGCCAGGACTCTGTCCTCCAGGCCCCCTGGGAGGACAGACACATGTGAGAAAACCAACAACAGATAGGACGTAGCACTGGTGGTGGAAAGCAGGCAACCAGCCAGTCCAGGAGGGTCCAGCCTGTGACGCGACCCTCCTCAGCACCTGGCCTTGGTTGAGGATCAGGGGCATAACTTTGCAAGGTTACCACCAAGTGTGGAGCTTCTCACAAAAATGACCATTACTGAGCCTTTTGTGTAGGTATAAGCTACCCATTTCTGAAACGAGTAATTTTTTTATCGTCCTGTCATTCTATCAGTATTTTTCTTCAGTAGATTATGAAAAGCTAATCTATTTTGAAGTATCATTAACCAATCTAAAAAATATAGTAGTTCACTTCCTAGTTTCTAAAACAAATTTCTAATATCTTTTATATTTTTTTATTTGTGCATATCAAAGCAGCTATGCCCAGAAGTGAGTGTTCTGTGTTTTTTGTTGTTATTTCTGTAGATCCGGTTGAGTTTTAAGCATATTTGGTTTTGGCTTTTTTTTTCCCCATTCCTTCCAACTTTGGAGTTTGAAAGACCAGGGGGAAAACGGCTGCACTGTTTAAGTCATTCTGAGTCTGTGTCACTGACATAGTCCAAGTAGCCCAGCATCATTCTGCCCACTGCATAGACCTGCTGCCATCTACCAGGGCCAAATATTTAAAATGGGAGTCAGAAGGACAGTTCACTCCCTCTGCTGCCATCCCAAAGAAATGTGCTTGGGTGCAGGACTGGATTCTTCATGCTTCCAACCGGAACTCAAATTATCTCAGAAGGCCAGTGGGGAGGGGGGCTGAGCCTCGAAAACATAGGCCTCTGTGTGATTATAGTTCCTTTCAAAATCACATAAGTGAGGAGTGCTAAGGACGTCTTTTCTGGGATAGAATCCATTCTCTTACATCTAAGGGGATGATCTTTTGAAAAAGTGCCAAGGGAAAGCAAGGCTGGCTCCACCCATTCTTGTTCTGCGTGCTCCGTATTTTCCATGGTGGTTGTTCAGTTACCGTTTCTCTCGCTGCTCCATTTTACCACAGCTTGTGTAAATAATCATGGCTTTAAGTGAAGGAGCCAGAGTGTGCGTTCCCAAAAGATGCAATACACAGATATCATTGTTGGTCCCCCTCAAAAGGCCCGCATGGCTTTGCTGGATGTCTGAAAGTTTTCGTATGCTCTGGGCAGGTTTGAAGGCCAAACAGTAGGTCTTGTTGACACCTCTGATTTCTGTCTAGTTAAAGGAATTTGCCAACTTTGACTTTGATGTTTGGAGGAAAAAGTATATGCGTTGGATGAATCACAAAAAGTCTCGGGTGATGGATTTCTTCCGGCGAATTGACAAGGACCAGGATGGGAAGATAACACGTCAGGAGTTTATCGATGGCATTCTAGCATCCAGTGAGTCCAGTCATAATTCCTTGCACCTAGTTTGTAGAAGCAGGCTGTATTCTGGCTAAACAGTCTTTCTCAAGTTAAAGCTGTAGTCTTAGGGAAGAAGTAATGTACCTGCTTACTAAAATTGGTCTTTTTTTTTTTTTTTTTTTTTTTTTTTTTTTTT
>NW_006780610.1:2256938-2266441 GCF_000442215.2 Lipotes vexillifer | reverse complement strand
TTTTCGGTACGCGGGCCTCTCACTGCTGTGGCCTCTCCCGTTGCGGAGCACAGGCTCCAGACGCGCAGGCTCAGTGGCCATGGCTCATGGGCCCAGCCGCTCCGCGGCATGTGGGATCTTCCCAGACCGGGGCACGAACCTGCGTCCCCTGCATTGGCAGGCGGACTCTCAACCACTGCGCCACCAGGGAAGCCCCTGGTCTATTGTTTTGATGGAGGGAAGAACCTCCATCATTTTGCTAGGAATAAAAAATGCAGGTGTTGTTTGACACATTATGGCAAGCAAAGCACATTCGAGGTATATAGAAAAGAAGCTAACTCTTGTGAATAACGAGGTTCTAAGTACAGGCAGACCTTGGAGATATTGCAGGTTTGGTTCCAGACCACCGTAATAGAGCAAATATTGCAATAATATTGTTTCCCAGTGCATATAAAACTGATGTTTATACTGTACTGTAGTCTGTTAAGTATGTAGTAGCGTTATATCTTAAAAAGTGATGTACATACCTTAATTTAAAAATACTTCATTGCTAAAAAATGCTGACCATCGGCTGAGCCTTCAGCAAGTCATAACCCTTTTGGCAATAGTAACATCAAAGATCATTGATCACAGATCACCATAACAAATATAATAATGATGAAAAAGTTTGAAATATTGCAGGAATTACCAAACTGTGACACAGAGACATGAAGTGAGCAAATGCTGTTGGGAAAATGGTGCCGACAGACTTGCTTGACACAGGGTTGCCACAGACCTTCAATTTGTTTTAAAAGAGGGAGGGAGAATATCTGTGAAGTGCAGTAAAGCGAAGCACAGTAACATGAGGTACGCCTGTAAAATGTTTTTTAAAATAAGTTTTTTACAATATCAGTTTCTCAGATTAAATCAGATTAAATTTTTATTCCTTCTGGTTTTATTGAGATATAAGTAGCATACAGCACTGTATAAGTTAAAGATGTACAGCATAATGATTTGATTTACAGACTATGAACTAATTATCACAATAAGTTTAGTGAACATCCATCATCTCATAGGTACGAAATTAAAGAAATAGAAAAAAATTTGTTTTCCTTGTGATGATAACCCTTTGGATTTACTCTCAACAACTTTCATATGTAACATACAGCAGTGCTAATTAATTATATTTATCATGTCGTACATCACGTCCCTCATGATGTCAGTTTCTGGCATCTGCATAACAGCTTACAAAATGTATGATTGCATTTATTTTCAGCAGAAGGAATAAGGCATAAAGTTGTAAGTGACTTGCCAAGATCACAAAGCACATCTCACAGCTGTGTTACTTCCCATGGGTGGCCCAGGAAGGCCTGTCTGGAGGTAATATTTGAGCTGAGACCTAGGTGATGATAAGGTTCCAGCCATGTCAAGGTTTCAGGGGAGAGATAGAGGCAGAGCCACAGCAGATATAAAGTGCTGAGATGGGAATGAAGTTGGCACATTCTAGGAGTGGAAAGGTTAACACGGCTGGAGTGTCATGACCTTAGAGATGGTAAGATGTGAAGTTGGAAAGGTAGGAAACAGCCATTAATGCGGGGCTTTTTTGGCCATCATGAACGGATCAGATCTTATTCTAAAGACAGTGGGCAGCCAGCAGAGGTTTCCATCTGAGAGACAGTATAGTCCAGTTTACGTTTTAATAAGTCACTCTGGCTATTGTAAACATTCACACTCTGGAAAGCAGTTGTCAAGAACCCCAGGCAGTAATTTAAATGTAGAAAGACGTTATCCTATTAATTCCAAATTGTCGCTCTCCTGAAATAATCTATATATCCAACAACAGTGGAGTGGATAAGTAAATTCTGAAGTTTGTTGGTAGGCCTCTGGTTTTAAATTGCATTGGGGAGGGGGGTAGATGAGTCTATAAGCAAAAATGCCAAAACCCTGAGTATGCTCTGTGTAATTTTTTTTTTGGTGATTTTTATCTTCTTTATAATATTTTATATTTTCTAAGTTTTCTAAAAGGACTATGTACTGTTTTCCAGAAAAAAATCAAGACAAATTTTTTTTTTAAACAAGTATTTATATAACCACCAACCAACCAAGTAAGCCCTCTTAGTTAACGTTCCAAGATGTGATTAATTTTCTCCAGAGTTCCCTACTACCAAGTTAGAGATGACTGCTGTTGCTGACATTTTTGACCGCGATGGGGATGGCTACATTGATTACTATGAATTCGTGGCCGCTCTCCATCCCAACAAGGATGCTTATCGACCAACAACTGATGCAGATAAAATTGAAGATGAGGTACAGGAAATAGTTGTATTTTGAGTACATTTTTGACCATAGGTTACTACTGTCCTGAATTTGGTTGGGTGTAATTGCCATATCAGCCCTTTAGTGTGTCTTGGGAGGTGATTATCTGGAGTTCTTTTTGGGGATCCCCTTTTGGATGGTGTTGCCCCAGTGGATCTCCGACTCTTGAGCTGTAGCTCAGTCTCAGTGAATTGTTACCTAAGTGAGTCACCTCTGTGTGGTGCTCTGCAGATTGCAGAGAACCTCTCCAGGGCACCATGTTGCTTAGAACAGACTCATCTCTCAGTCCTGAGATCCTACCTCGGGATACAGGAGAGCGTCTTCATGTGTAGCATTTAAGGGGTGAAAAATAAAGTAATGTTTAAGATGATGTGTACCCACCAAACTTTCTGCCTAATTAAGAGCTGTATCACACTGAAAATTGTATCACAACCAAAAAGTGTGAATTCATTGGTAGCACATCCTGGGATGGGAGAGGCAGTGGGCCTAGTCTTGGAGAGTGGCTTGGAGCACCCCAGGACTGACTTCCAGGGAATTTTGGGCTCCTAGGTAGAAATTTAAATCAGCTCATAGTTTGCTTTATTAGTCAGTTAATATTGATGCATGCGTATTAGCACATTTGAGGAAATTTTGAAGCAGGATGGAAGAATGTGTTGTATCATTACTGGGGAATTTCTTTCATACTCAGCGTTTGAGTATCCCAGTTAGTGAGACTCACGATAGAAGATAAACGCATGTGTCAGAAGCCTGAGATGCCTAAAAAATATGTAATGAAGAGCTTCTCTGATGACATATAAAAATCTTTGTTTCTCTGAAGAGGAAGTCTTGCTTTACCCTTCACACTTTTCTCTTTTTCTGTTTTCACAACCAATAGGTCACAAGACAAGTGGCTCAGTGCAAATGTGCAAAAAGGTTTCAGGTGGAGCAGATTGGAGAGAATAAATACCGGGTAAGAAAGAGAAAACCAGTCCTTTGTGGTAGTCATTCTTGCTGTGTGGCCTTTACAGGTGAAAGCAGCCTGACACACAGCAGATGGCTGATCCCACCTTCCCGTTACCAATGCTTGGAGTACCAAAGCCAGTGGAGACTTGCAATGCGATCAGTCTCTGGCCCTCACCTCTGTAGGTGCCAAATGTCACATGTCCTGTGGGCTGAGCTTTAGTGCCCCAGATAGTTGCATCTGGAAAATAGTGCTGTATCTAGACAGCAGTAGCTTGTATGGGATCCAACATAGGAGACATTTCAGAGCCCTCTCTTCACTGCCAAACGGGTCTTTGAGGAAATGGAGGCACCTTTATCATAAGATAAGGAAACAATTATCTAATGACTGACCATTACCTCCAGGGAGCTGGTCATTGTGAGCCCAAGTGGCTCACAGGCTCAGAAAGGGCTAGAGAAGCTCTGTCCAGGCCCCGCAGGACGCTCAGCCTGCTCAGTAGTCTTCCCTGGAAAGCTGTGCCTAGTGAGGCCATAACTGAGTGAACTGTGCTGTGTTGTAGCTTCTTTAGCTTCTTTGCCCCAGGGTGGAGCACAGAAGGGATCTATGACAGGACCCCTAAAATGTATCCAGCAGTTTGTCAGGGTTCTCTAGAGTCCTAAGGAAGATCTAGGATTATCAAAGAGGATTTAGATGGCCAGATAGCACAGTTACGTGCACCCAGTTAGAAACAGGAAAATGAGGTTCCATTAGCACATCACAACTGTCTTCAAGGTCCAGCAGAGCCACACTGTGCTGCTCTGAGCCGGGGAGTGGAGTGTTGGGTGACTCTGCCTTGGATCCAGCCCAGGGTTTTGAGCTAATAAGGCTCCAAGCAATCTTATAATGGTTTTCTTTCCTTTTTTTTTTTTTTAATTACCTGTGAGAGAAATGAGTTAACAAAGAATATGGTCAGTATGTGTCGTTCTGCTTGGAACTGGTAATATGATTACATGATTTTCATTCCTTAGTGTTAATTTGACAAAACATTCTTTTCTCTCTCTTTTTTTTTTCTTCCTTTTCCTCCATCCTTTACTCTTACTGTCTGTAGTTCTTCCTCGGCAATCAGGTACAGTGTGCCTTGCAAGTGTTCTTTTTGGTGGAAATGGTCTGTGTGGCTAATGCTGCCTGTTCTTTGCTGTGGGGAGAGGACATAATCTGAAGCATGCCTGGCTCATGTCTGGTAGTCTTACCAAGTGGAGAAACTGGTAGCAGGGCTAGTATCGTAAAGCTGTCTCAGAAGCAAAAGGATATAAGTATATATAATTTTCCATTTAAAATTAGATTGGCTGAAGACAATATTTTGGTGGGCTGAGTTAAAAGTAGTATGGTTCTGGGGAAGTTAAAGCTATGGGATCAATCCATCCCACTTCTAAAAAAGAGCCCAGTCTTGTCAGAATACCAGACAGCACAGTTCTGAGTTACACCCAAGTCTTTTGACCGTTAACACAAATTTTATAATACACACTAAGTCAGAAAAGTCTTAAGGTATTTAAGATACTGTGTTTAAATACCTTACTAAAATTTTAGTTACCTGTGCTTATGTTATATTTTATAATCATAAGGGATGTGAGAAGGAGTGTGGAACTCATACTTGGCTGTAGCCTGACGTTTGCCGATTATGGCCAGCCAGCATAATCTAATGGATCAAATTAGACTTGCAAAGATTGAATGCTTTTGACTCCACTTGGTAACTCTAACCTTTTAGATCTTTTTGAGGGTTCTGGGGTCCTATGTCTTAAAGTGGAAGGAAGTTGCATGGGTAAAATTTGTCTTGTGATATGAAATCAGAAACACTAAGAGTTGATTTGAAGCCTTCAATCAAAGTTCCAGGCACTGCTTTAACTACCAACTACAGTAACATTCTGGGCCAGTGGGAAGAACGAAGGATGGAAAGAAACTAAAGACAAGAACAGTCAAACTGGCTTTAAATAAATCATTGCATAAGAGTGCCAAGTAGTACCTAAAGGTTGTACCTGTTTGCTAATGACTGCATGTGGGTACCAGGGGCCCCTTTGAAGTGGCACCGATGTCCTCCTCTACTCCACTGACCAGCAGAGGGTTAGTTCCAATGTTTGGAACAGAATTACGAAGTTTCACTTTATACACGAGGCACCTGAGGCCTTAAGGACCACTGTGCCAACAGCCACACAGCAAATGTTAGAGCAATGACGCAGAGAAGGAAACAGAGCTTACTGTTGCCTCTAAGACTGTTAGGAGGTTTTTGCCTCACCGGCAGAAATCTCTCTGCCAGATTTCTGCAGGTCCCTGTTTTTAGAGCTGCTATAACTCGTTCCACGTTCATCTCTCTGGCCTCCCCCAGACACTTTGGCCCCCAGCTTGGGTCAAACCTCCTTTTCCCTATAGCTCACTAAAAGCAAGTTAGAATCTTTCAGAGAGAGCTTTAGTAAGAAATTAAGGGGGAAACAAGAATGAAATCAATGGAGTTAATTCTAAAGGTTGACAAATAAATTACAGGGCACAGCAATGTAAGAATAAAGTACAGCTTGGGGTTCCTTCCTGATTCCCTCTGGAGGACACATAGGCCCTTATTTCCTTCTTCCCCTCACTTATCCAGAGAGGACCCCAAACAGTGACTCGGGCCGGCACTGCCCTTGGGTCTGGTGGAATCCTCAGTTCCTCCCAAGGGGCCTCCCCGTTCCCACGCATGGGGCCAGTGTCTGAGGGCAGCTTCCTTCCCGGGACGGGACCTTTATTCCCTCATGTTTCTGGGTCCCAACTTCAGTGCTCTTTACACTACACCATGCTGTGGCTGCAGTCACTTTGTATGAAAACCTAAAACCTGCATGAGATGAACGATGTAGGACCATTTTTATTTTCAAAGAAAAGGGCTTGGGTGGGGGATGATATTTTTTCCAATCACCTTGCCTGTATAAACAGTGAGCTTGAATCAGTGCAGAGTAATACAGAGAATTACCACAGAAATATTAATTTTGAGGGGGGTTGGTTACGGGTCCTTCTTAAACATCCTTTCTGGCATTTTCAATTTTTGTGCCTTCTTTCAAAGTTATGGTTCTCCGTTATAACTTTGAAAATCCTAATTAAGTGATTAAATTACCCCCCTCAACATTCTCCTTAAATTAAATAATTTTAGGAATTCCATTTCTCCAACCAAACGTTTGATTTTTGTTTTGAGATCTCAGCATGATTCTCTTTTGTTACCTCTTAACTTTTATTTTGGGAAGAGGATAATTTATGCAGTGGGAAACTCCAGATGTTGATAGGGCTGGGAAGTAGGAATATTTGGCAAGAAAAAAAGGAAAAATAAATATCAGAAAATCATGCTTGTTTTAACATCCCAAAATGATTGTTGAAAACTACTTACAATCAGCATGGTAGATATAAATTTTAATTTCTTCAACTAAATTTTAGTATAAACACTAATCATTTGTTCAGCTGAAGAAAATTTTCTGCTGGTGACAACACAATTAGAGAATACTTAGGGGTTTATTTCTGAAAATGATGTGGAAAATCAAATTTCCTTCTAAGCTTGTAATAATGATGATGCTTTGCAGGGTTTTCCTTGAGACTTGAAATATGATTTGCTGTTCTCCATTTAACTTTTGAGCACACTGTATTCAGAAGCTGACATCCACCTTAGAGCTACCTTTTCTTTTGGAAACAAGCTAGCTTAACAAAGGATTGTATCATTGGATTTAAATTTGGGCAGAATCTTTAAAAGAATCAAAGTGAGCTAATGCCTTGTCTGTCCTTCCTCCCCTCTGGAGCAGGGTCGCAACCATCAACCGTTAACTTTATCCGAACAGAAAGTACGTCAAGATAATGACTTTTAGCTTTTCCATATTTTAAGTTTTTTGTGAAAAATGCAAAATAGTGAGAATTAAAATTGCCCCCAACCTGTGAAATTGTCATTCTATCTGAATACAGTCTGCTTAGGAAAGAAAGTCTAGCCCTGCTCTCGGGCGCCCTCGCTCACCGTTTCCCCTTGGCCCTGCAGTTTGGGGACTCCCAGCAGCTGCGGCTGGTCCGCATCCTGCGCAGCACCGTGATGGTCCGCGTTGGGGGAGGATGGATGGCCCTGGATGAATTCCTAGTGAAAAATGACCCCTGCCGAGGTAAGAAGCCGTTCTGAGCTCGTGTTACTTGTTAGCTACGCCCTCACCCCTCACCGCTGATCTTTCATGATTCCACAGGGTGTTGGTGGTGGGTTCTGTTTGTTGATTCTCTTGTTAAGCTGCCAGGTGCCATCCCACTAGCACAGATTGGGAGTCGGGTGCAGGGCAGACCAGGGAGAGGGAGCAGAAGGGTTTGATGCTGTCAGGGGAGACGGGTTTCTAGGGACACACTAACGAGAATTGGGAATTTATTGGTGTCATCAGATGTTTCTGTGTGAGGGGTTAAATTAACACCAGCCTAGAAAGAAGCCCTATAAAGCCCTGTCGGTTCCCTGTTAGTGCTGCAGATGACTTTGCCTGTAATTCCTGTGTCTGAAACTCAGAGAGGGTATCGGGGCCCCTCCTAGGCAGGGGGGGGGCTGGGAGCTCCCTTAACCAGGGAGAGGAATAGAGAACACCTAGCAGTGAGCCTGGGCACTGCATTGTGAGGCATATGGTCACCTAAGTAAGTCCATGGGGTCTCAGTGTGCTTCAACCTAAAAAGGCCCAAAGGCCTAAGAGAATGGTCTACTCCTTTAGCCCAAAGGCCAAAGATAACAGTCAACTCAATGTGAGTGATGGCATCTGCAGCTAGAGGCGTGTGAGGGCCGCAGCAAGCGGGGGATGGTCAGATTCCAGTTGCTACATCCCGTTCAACTGCTCCTTTCCTTTCTCCTGTTAGCCAAGCTGCATGTGGGTACACAGGAGGCTCCCCCACTGTCTGCCAGTTTGTCTTTCTTGACCAGTTTCTGCGTTTCCTGCTCTGTTTCTTTGTGTTTATATATTTTTTATTCTAGTTCACCATCCTGGGAGTAAAATAAAGCGCTCTGATTCCAGCTCTTCGATTTCCAGTCAGTCTCCCATAGGTTGGCTTTTAAGCTTTGTCCCTCTTACCCACATCCCAGCCCGTTGAGAATGGCTTTGCTTTTTAAACTGTAGCATCTCTTGGCTCTGTGGTATCTGCTGCCTTTATGAATGCTTTGAAATAGCCAAACCATAGCTTTTCTTACTATTATAAGTTGACAAAACAAAATACGCTTGTTGAGACAGTACCCATGGAATTTGTTCTGAGTTTCTGTTTATTTAACAAATACTTATAGCTTTATATACCACACACTGTTTTATTATAAGACCTTACAAATAATAATAACACATTTATACCTCTAGGAGGTGTAGCTACTATTATTATCTCCATTTTATAGAATAGGAAATTGAAGCATAGGAAAGTTACATAACTTGCCCGAGGAGAGGCAGCTAATGGCAGAGACAGGATTCACATCCAACACAGCCTGGCTCCTGACCTCCATGCTGTGTCTCAGATGCTAACATACCCACCACCACCCTTTTTTACATGTGTTTTACTGGTTCCAACTACATAATTAAATTAGTAAGGCTTACTTATAAACTGAGCAGAAATGTTTACAATACTGTTATGTCACTTCTTTGGAAGTGATTTATAGTCAGAATCTGAAGCATTTGAAGCTAAAGGTTCTCACATGAATTCAGATACGCTCATGAATTAGTTCCTCTTAACTCATTCTGCATTTACTCCAATAAACCAGAGTAATAATAGAGTAATAATTTTCATTAGGATTTCCTTTTTATAAAGTAGTTAGTCTTAAAAACACCTATTCTGATAAAAACTAGAGTGGGTTTAAATTAGTTGTAGAACTTAATTATATTGCAAACCAATTTCTTTGATATAAAAGTACCCTCTGATTGTTTTAAATGAGGAGCTATATATATATATATATATATATATATATATATATATCTTTTTAACCTTAACTCAGTAAAACAACATTATTCCTTTCCAAGTCTATTAATAAGGTTTTATTTTTCATGCTGTGTGTGATTGAACTAAACAAAAGAGATACTGCATGTAACATTTTGGAATCTTTGACTGCCTGTTTGCTGCCTGCTGTACTTGCTCTCTTTACGATAACATTGTGCTGCTGGCCAAGGAGAACACTGCTTGCTTTTTCCTTATCTTGTTAGCTAGACATTGGAACCCCAAGGAGATTTGGGAGGGCCATCTAGGAGCTATTTTCTATGGAACATAGTAGCCTTTTTCAGCATCCCTTGGAGCAAACAAGGTAAGGCTTTCCCCTGTGCCT